>NC_041391.1:131072021-131103726 GCF_002162155.2 Triticum dicoccoides
TGTTAGCTTTCCAATGGCGGCAGCCACCATGTCCCTCTCCTCCTCGACCTTTGCCGGCAAGGCGGTGAAGAATGTACCATCTTTGGCTCTCTTGGGCGAGGCCCGCGTCACCATGCGCAAGACCGCAGCAAAGGCAAAGCAGGTTTCCTCCGGCAGCCCATGGTACGGTGCTGACCGTGTGCTCTACCTCGGCCCACTCTCCGGTGAGCCTCCGAGCTACCTGACCGGTGAGTTCCCTGGCGACTACGGGTGGGACACTGCTGGACTTTCGGCTGACCCGGAGACCTTCTCCAAGAACCGGGAGCTGGAGGTGATCCACTGTCGCTGGGCCATGCTTGGGGCACTTGGTTGTGTCTTCCCTGAGTTGCTCGCCCGCAACGGCGTCAAGTTTGGCGAGGCCGTTTGGTTCAAGGCCGGCTCCCAGATCTTTAGTGAGGGTGGTCTCGACTACCTCGGCAACCCCAGCCTAGTGCACGCACAAAGCATCCTAGCTATTTGGGCATGCCAGGTCGTGCTCATGGGTGCCGTCGAGGGGTACCGTGTTGCCGGCGGCCCACTCGGTGAGATCGTTGACCCACTCTACCCAGGCGGTAGCTTCGACCCTCTTGGCTTGGCCGAAGACCCTGAGGCATTCGCCGAGCTCAAGGTGAAGGAGATCAAGAACGGTCGCCTTGCCATGTTCTCAATGTTTGGCTTCTTTGTCCAAGCTATCGTCACGGGCAAGGGCCCACTTGAGAACCTCGCTGACCACATCGCCGACCCCGTCAACAACAATGCATGGGCATTCGCCACCAACTTTGTCCCCGGCAAGTAAGGTGTCTTGGGACTGTGCTCGCAATGAGGCATGTTGTCCTGTGGCCTGAGTTGTACTATCATGATGTAAATTACAAGAAATTTGTGCAAAAGCACGGTTCGGTTTGTCCACTTCCATGTCGCGCCTTGCATCGGTCTGACCATTTTGTTGTGATATGATGGTTCACGAGAACAGATAAATACTTCTGTGTGTTCTTGCTTAACTGTTACCATGTTGGTGGAAGACACATTTAAAACTGATTCCCCAATTTCAAAGAGTGGCAACATGTAAACCAGGCTCGGGTGATTCTTTGCTGCTTTGACTACATAATTGGTCTGACTAACCTTTACAACAACTTTATGCTGAGCTTTGCTCCTATGCCACCAACTTGAATATCCTTTCAGTGTTGCATCTTTACAACTGCATGATCTAGCAGACAAGTTTCATGGACCTATTTCTGCTCAGGCTCACTCTCAGTTCAGTCCCATTGCAAGAGAACATTACTGCACTTCGGACTCAGGGAGACGCTGATGAAATAAGAGTGCCTGTCGACTCAAATGGAAAAAGTTGTTGGCTGCTCCTTTATGACAAACTTAGCACCAGAAATATGGTGCAGAGGAAAACATTTTATCTTAACTCTTACAGTTGTATCCTTTGCCATGAACAGCTGAAGAATCTCAGCTTCATCTCTTCTAGAACTACTGTTTTTCTCAGGCATGCTGGAAATGCTTTTCTACCTCACAAGCTCATCGGGATGTCAACCTTTGATGAAATTAAGCTTGCAAGAATAGCCATTAACACTCCATTTAGCATGGATATAGTCATTCCATGCTGTTTGAACGTATAGAAGATCGGGAATGATTAAATATTCAGAACTGAGAGGCCCTCTCTGGGAAGATGGCTTGGAAGTTTCAGCGAAGATCTTACTCTGGTTACCCATGGAGTAGAGAGAAAACACTCTGAATAATTTTCTTTCTTGGATAGGAAAGAATTTGTAATCTTTCCCCTTCACTCTTCTGTATATACTCCCTTGTAAATATTTTTATTAATACAATTACATAGTAGGATCCTTTCCTACTGTTTTCCGGTAAGAGAAAACATATATAATGTGTTCAGACGAGAGACAACTTATATCTATATGATCGTGTACGCCGGTGAATCTAGGGGGGCGAGCGAGGGAAACACTACTATATATTTTTAAGGCTTTCCATCACGAATGATCTCAATCCATGCGGCTCGATTGCAAGGGCCATGGTTTTCTTTCATTTCTTAATCTGCAACAAAACAGAGTGTGGCCGAATGTTATCGCATCAGTGATTTTCCAGGACATTTTTACTTTATTTGACAAATTAGTGACAGATAGACATTGACCTAGTATTCAAGAATGGCCGTTGGCTATGAGACTGCAGTGAACAGTACGCACGTGTGTGTGCTTTGAACTGTACTGTACCATTCATGTGAAGCACAAAGGACCATGTGCCAAAGCATTGCCCACTGCAGATTTGCCTCCCTCTGCTCCCAATTTTTCAGTCTTCACACCCGGCCTGAAGCACCAATTGTTAGTTTCCTAAGATGACTGCAAAAGCAGGTCTAGTATATGAATCCAAATTAAGCCCGGTCCAAACCTGACGACTGAAACATCATTGCGTCCAATGCGATCATCCCCGTGTTCCATTACCATGTCGCAATCACCACCGACTCGACTGATGCTGCGCTGCCCCTAAACCAACCAGGCTATCACCGTCGCCATGTGCGATGCCGCACCTACCTCTAAGTTAGTTTAAATTTCTTTCAGAAAATCTCTATCAACTAAGGACTACCAGGTGACTATTTAAAAAAAAAACTGAACCGTGCACACTTGTGGGATGCTTTTCACATATTGACAATCCGATCCCCGCTAGCACGGACAGCTTGGAAGATTGGTGGTTCCATTCCAGGAAGCTACTCCCAGAGGCCAAGCGCAAAGGTTTCAACTCAATGGGCATGTTAACCTGCTGGTGTCTACGGAAGCAGCTCGGTGGATCTGAACTTTGCCCCTTCATCTTGATGAACTGCGTCAATGGGCGCTGGCGGGCGGGAGCGGAGTAGCAGCTATCTGCAGCTTTGCTGTGTCTTTCAGGTGTTGGAGTGCTGTTGCTCTCTTCTGTAAAGAAATGGTACACAGTTTGCGTACTCTCGAAAACAAAAATTCAGTGCCTGAACCAATTTTTTTTCTTACCCAATTATCACCACATGACTGATAAATCATTTTCACCTGATACATTACCCCCATCCCCATGCGCAGTCAATCAGAAAGAGTCCAAGATTGTATCTACCCCAGCTAATCGCCCTCCCAGCCCAGCCACCCCTACCAGAGCCTTCACCCTCCCCTGTCTCCGTTATATATTTCAAGCAGCCCCTCCTCGCTTTCACAAAAGCCCTCCCTAAAAGCCTCTCCCTCATTTTTCTTAGCTGCCAAAGCTTTCTTCTGTTGCTATTTCTTCACTCCATTGCTGTCTTCTCAGCAGCTCAATTTGCTCATCACACTCAAAAACAAGCTAGCTAAGCGAGCCAGGTCCATTTCCCGCGCTCATGGGGTTGCAAGAGATGGCGAAGCTGCAGCTGCACCGCCATGGCGGCATGCGAGTGGAAGCCCACGCCCCCGTCGACGACGACCAGGCGGCGGTCCGCGGGAGGAGGAAGAAGGCGACGGCGGCAGCGGTCTGGATTGCAGTGCCGCTCAGGCCCGTCAAGGTCGGCCGCCGAAGACACGGCGGCGGCGACAGCAGCGGCGAGGCAGGGGAGGTGGAGGAGAAGGAAGTGGAAGAGGAGGAGGAGGTGACGACGCCGAGAGGGGAAGGGTGCAGGATACCCTGGGAGGCGGCGACGTGCCCGCCGGCGCCCAAGAAGGCGAGGACGGCGGTGGCGATCTTCGCCGACCGCCGGTGCAACCGCGACGACGGGGAGGCGACGGAGTACTTCCGCGTGCCGGCGGACCTGGACTCCGTGTTCGCCGTCAGCCGGGTCGCCGAGGCCAACTGAATGATTCGTCCATGCTCGCGCGCGTGTAGAGCTGCAAGTGCGAGCGATCAAGTCCAGTTAAAAGACAAGAGACAGAGGAGATGATCCAATAATGCAGCTGTAAAAATTTCGCATTGTCGATGCAATGGATTTATCTTAGTTAATTACTTCTCTTTCAGTGTAAATGTAAATTAATCGAGGTCGAGGAGTGCATCTGTACTACTACTGATTCGATCTGTCTTGGTTATTTGCTGGATGGTCAATCTGCTTTTGTATAATCTTCTTTTCATGTCTCGTTAGGAGGGAAGTGGTTCTTAGTTCTTACTGTTCTTTGGCAGATAGTGCAACTTTTAAGTTCGACTGAATTTCGCTGTGAAATTTGTGAGAGAAAATGGAACACGCCCACATCTTTATTTTTCTCTTGGACAGTATCTACATAGTACATACTTTTCACGCAGTAATAATATGGACATTATGTGTTCTGAGACTGTTGTCAGCTAATTTATTTCAAACGAAATTTAAACCCTGATCGTTGAACTAACTAAAATACATCGAGTGTTTACACTTCAGTTCAATGCTTTCTATGAAAAATCTCAAAAAGTCACAAACCTCCATATGTATCTGGGAAACTATTCCCAATCACTGCCCCCTCAGTCACCTTCTCAGATTGTTCGCTCCTGGTGCTCCCTCAACCATCCTTTCTCCCCAGGATTCTTTTTCTCGCCACTCCTTAACCCCGGATGGAGCTCGGAGAGCTCATTGGCATGAAAATTCAACGCGCCTCCAAGCTCGGAGAAGATGGTGGGTGGGCCGGGGTGGGATGCATTTGGGCTTGCCCGATCAGATTCGTTAGCGGCGAGTCCAATGCAGCGACATTGCTGGCCAAAGCATTATTGGTAAACGATTAGCAACTTGAATCCCAAACTTAGAATGGATGAACGCCGTGTTGCAATGCTTTTGGCCATCCATATTTGTTGTGAATTGCTGTGTTCATCTTGTGAAGGCATTTAGTGTTGCCGTGTATTGTTGGTTAATTATTTTGCCATATGGTGCTCGCGACTAGAAAGTATCCAGCAGATATCACATTTCAAAACATCTATCCAATTCCTGATAAAATATAGTGTGTTAAAGTTCAAACTTCTAAACAATTCCCGAGAAATGGAAGTGCATTAGAAGTGTGATGGCCTATAAACATGTGATATTTGAAGCTCAAACTCATGCTCATTGGGTGGTAAGAAAAAAAAACAAATTATGAAAGAAATAGTGATATTGTGGTCAATATTCACTACTGAATTTGGTTATCTCATACCTCACAAATGAACTTCATTTTGAACTTGGAATTTTATACTCCCTCTGTTCCTTGATATAAGGTGTATAGATTTTTGAGAAAAAGTCCAAAATATAGGTGTATTGCGTTTCACCAGTCGTTTGAATAATTTTTCAAGGGATTTGATTACATTTCCATATATAGGTCAAGCTCCTCTATTTTCTCATGTCAATTAGTCAGGTGCAATCTTGCCCAAAACTTGTGAAATTTTCCCTCCACGTGCGTTCTTTAATTCCGTGCCAAAAACTATACACCCTATATTTAGGAATGGATGGAGTATATATTTGTACAGCATCACCTCCCCGGCATATCTTTTTCAGAATTTTTAGAAACCTTAAAACAGGGAGTAGTTTTTTACTTGTTTTACACTAATGTTCATTGTACCTTGGTTTCCACTAGATATTTTCTTGTGAACAATTTTCTCAAAGACATGTTGCAACAAATTGAAACATGTATATTACATATAAACATGCACCATTTTTTTCACATTCTCTGGCAGATCGTGAGAAAGTCATATACCCACAAAAAAATGTTGCACTTGGATTATTTGCTTTTGTTACTGTGATTGGACGCTCTAGAAGCATCGTTTAAGTAAGACTGGGGGCAGGAGGCGGCCGATTTCCCGCAACGGCCGCCCTCCCGACGCTAGCACGTCCAATAAAAACACTAGCATTTTTATACACATGGCTATCCCTACTTTTAACACACCGGCCAGGCCAACCTCTAAGCCCGCCAAAATTTGAAACACTCAGTTCCAAACAGAAGATCAATTAAATCCCAGAAAACCTGCGTCACTTTAGTTGATAATAATATACTCAGTAGGTTTTTCTCTAAAGTGTTTTGCTTTCTCGAGCTTCCAGGGGGGAAATAATGTTTTGGTAGGATCCCAATTTCAAGTACTAATTAATTTAAACAAGATCAAGTTGCTGATTCTTTTGCATGTCGTACAAAAAAGAGTGACCTACTCCTTTTGTACCTGGAAAAAATTATTAATTCGAGAAAAAGAGCAATGATTCATGCTGGCTTTTTCAAACAATAAATACAAGCATATGTTTCCCCACCATTAATTTATAACAGGTTCTTCATACTACAGGAGGATGCATGCATCCCTCGATTGTATCGAGTTTTTACCAACTAACTAAAATGATACACCAGATCCCAGACGCTCAAAAAGCCACCAAAAAGAATGCAGAAGTCAACACAACAAACATATGGATGCTCATATAAGCTTACCGACTTCTTTCTTTTATACTCAACACTAACCTTGAAGATCAGATCAACAACAGCCCTCGTGTAGCGTAGCGTAGGCTAGCTTCACTTCACCTATATATGGTAGAATGTTCTATTCCATTAAATACCTGGTCTCAGATGCTGCTGCATGGATGCAGCCACAGTTTGATGATCAGAGCAAATAGATGGATGGATAACATGTCCAGCCAATATAAAATTCAGATACTAGTGCAACGGCTCCACTGGGACTTTGGCCACTGGCCAGTGCTATACTGCTATCCTTTTCTCCCTTGGATCCCTCTATGCCTGGGCCACCACATTGCTCAAAGGCAAGTTCCTTACCGCTTCTCCTGCTTTGACCTGCACAGTGAAAAAGGCATTATATTATTTACTCTTGTAAAGTTCTATAATGTACTACTGGTGTATTTTCGTCTGATCTTATGTTTGTGCGATTGGTAAAGGAAAATGGTACATTCTGTGAAAAGTCACTTTGGAAAGTATTATGCAAATCATGTCTGATGCAGTGAAAAAGGCAGTATCATATTGATCAAACCTTTTTTCACTATTATCATTCTTAATTATGACAGATCAACAGAATTTCATCTTATTTTTTACTTTCAGCAGAGCATAGAAGCACTTTTTCATGCATATACATTGACAAGAACTAACATGAGCGTGTAGAAGAGCAAGAAGCCAAAGATTAAGGGGAAGTAGTTACTCAATCAGATATGAAGGTAAAAAAATATACAATTTCAGATCCTCTTGCAGATAAAGCAAGGGTTGGTTATTCACTTTGGATCACAGCCTTGATTTGGGTATGTGTCCAAATGATGAAAGCTCCAGTTAAGGGTACTGGAGATATGATTAGGGGGACTAGCCCCACTTCATTATGTCTGCCATTATAGAGCTTACATGTATAATCTATTGGCCCACTGTGTCTTTTCTTTAACTACACAACAAGAAACAGTACCAGCTAGTGTATGTATATGTTGATGTAACTAGACACCAATGTTTGTCGTGACCGATTTACTAAAACGGTGATCTAATTATTGGATTGGATGTCATGAATGAAAGGATAGGGAGAGCCTGATGAGCCCCAAATTAAGATGCACATCATCTCGAACATTGCATCTTAATTAGTGCTATGTAACATGTTGAATGAAAACGACAAAGACAAAAACCAAGCATTGTTGAAATACATGCATGAGTTGGCCGAATGTGATGGGCATAATTATTATTTTTTAAAGGCTCAGCCCCCGTTGCATGTGAGCATTACACAATGGTATAGGAAGGCTTAGTACCTAAGCTTGCTCTATCAAAATACTTCACTAGTACGACCAGGACAAGTTGTTGTCTCTTTGTTTTGTGTTTATTCCTAAATTCACTCTGATCATTGCGCTTATCATCATAATTATCCAACATGCTATTAATATCATGCCTAACTATGTTCATGTGTAATAATACCTCCTTTTGCATCCACCATCATCAAGGGGGGTGCATTCATAAGGACCCAATGCAACATTAAGTGTAGTCTTTTCTTTCCAGCTAGTTAAGAGAATATGACATGTCATTCACGGGTAGGTCATTGTTCACCCTCCCATCCCATGCATGGCCCTACTGTGCTTTACCATTTCTGTAACAACACTGGATAAATCATGAGCCCTTTCCACGCCACTTTCATGGTTGCGGAGAAAGGTCTACGCAAATCATGTCTGATGCTGTGGTGCATGCACGTTCTTCCAAAACACATTGAAGTGGACAAAACATGGACATGCACATGTACAGATCCATGAGTTTGCATGTACAGTCACTTCATTTACCACAGGCTGGGTTTGGTTCTTTTTATCTACCCATGTAATTATCATATACAAATAGAAAAAATACTAGGAGTTTGATGACATACCATGTGATCAATAGGCCAAAATAGTGGACAGTTTGCGCAAAATTATTTAACTGATATGAACAAATGTGATACTGTATATTTTTCAAACCAAATCATACAGTCAAATGCAATTGAGATGAAATTACTCTTTTAGGAAAAGGAACATATGTACACATCCATGCATCAATGCATGTGACAATCTGGGTGGAGGAATCTGAGGGGTTGATGTTATGTTACAGATGGGGGCAAGCCAAGTACCCTCCTATCACAGGGAACAATGGTTGTACTCTTGCACCAATGCAAGACCCCAGCACTGTTCCCTTTATTGACTAACAAAACCATTCATATTTTTGTGCTCGTAGTTGCTCCAGACTATATCTGATGAATGTAACCAGGCACCACAAATCTTGCAAGTTGCAACCACCATTCATAATATTAATATATAACATGGTTGTATTAGGTTATTAGACATCAGCAGAGAGCCAGAGACTGATTAATCTGCAGTTTCCTAGGAGTCATTTATGTTACAAGGATCCTTCATTTGTAAAAGGCTATATGAGTTGAAGAAATATCAAGAGTCAAAGAAATATAATTCATCACAGATCACTCCATAAATGCATTTCAAGTACTAAAATCTAGCAACATACCAGAATACAGAATACATGCAGGTTAGTGGGTTGACCATTAACGCTGTATAGCTACAACAATGTGCCAAATACTTCTTAGAGTAGATGACGAGAAGGCTGAAACCTCTATCAGCAAAAGCATGTTGAATAAGAACTCCGTCTGTCACTCAGCCTTGTGCCAACAGGAGGGAGTCCAGAAATCTCGCAGTGTACAGATGGGATAACCAGCTCGCCAAACGACTACTAAACTGAGATAGGCAGGAACAGTGCTTGGTATATATGATTAGGGTCTCCACCAGAGATGCATGATACAATGATCAGTCAGCGGCTTGGGGCATCATGAGTAAAGTATTAGCATCTTAAAATCGAATCAACGCTCCAGAGACGAAAGACACATTCCTTCAAGAGACGAGCAAGAAAGAGGGAACTCATCCTTAGCTGAGCTAAGGCATTCAGTAAGTTCATTTATCTGCCCGGCCATCATGTATAACTGTTCAGCCCGATATTTGGATGACCACTCCTCTACTGTCCTGAAAACAGAAGGAAATAACACAGGTTACTACCATTGTGACTTCGCACATAACAGACTTGCAGGAAATACAATCATCTGTCCAAAATTCATATTGAGGTACAATTAAAGCTTTAGACAGTATGGTAGGTATGTAAACATCAGTATACTTCCCATCAACAAAAAGACTAGGTGTAGGTTTAGCATATACCATACCTTAAGTCTGTTTCTGACGCACTACTGCAGTTAGAATACAGGAGCTTAACAGTAGGCTGCAGATGTGCTGTCACATGTGAACCATCCATTTCATTTTCACAGCAGTAACCAGAAAACATCCATGCTTTTGAACTAAGAAGGACTATTTGCAGCATGGGCCTTTTGGTTTTCAAATCTCTCACTACTGTACGAAAAGATATTTCATCTTCAGCTATTTCAAGCAACAAATTAACAAATAGTTTTTCCAATGTGTGTCCCCTGCACATAGATAACCATGCCCCATGTCAGTGATGAAATCAACTTATGAACACCAAGCTAATGCAGAATATCCATTCAGAGAGTTACAAGGAGCAACAGCTCTAACTGCCAGACTATGTATAAGAGTTGTCATTTAACTTCCTTTTTTCAATCATTAGGAGTGGTTACACCAGTTATCTCAAAACTAGAGAGAAGGCACATATAGAGTACCTGAACACATCATGAGGACCCCCAACAGGAAGGTCTGAGGATGTGTAACATTTGAACAGCCGTACCCGTCCATCTGATGGAGCATCTGAATATTGCGATGGGTATGACCCAAGAGATGACGAGCAATGAGAACATAGAAGCTCAACCCAGTTAACATCTTTCACAAGGTTTGATTCTTTAATGATAAAGCTACTTCCAAGGGAGATACTTTTTGTTAACTTGTAATCTCTTTGGTTCTCCAATCCAGCTTTTCCACTATCTCCACTGTCACCGCAGCAACTGCATGGATCTACCAGATTCGAATCAGCCTCTTGAGAAGTTTGCTCCATGTTTTCAATAAAACAGTCACTTGTAGACTTCTCAGAGTTCACATCGCCACCATTATTCAGCTGGATAGTACCACACTGATCAGTCCAAGGAGTGCCTCCATTTTTTTCAGTATTATCAATACAAGGACCCTCTTCCAAAAGAACTGGAGGTCGCAAGTGATTAGAACCAATTTTCTTTTCATGGCATACCTCCTCTTCTGAATTATTCAATTTTATCTTCTCAGCAGTATGATCGCTTTCTAGAGTAACATTAAACATAGCTTCTTCTAGTGCAACAAAATCAACACTGGGCACTGAAATATCTACTCTCGACACTATATCTGTCTCAAGATAATCCTTCTCTATAATAATGGAGGTAGCATCTAGTAGAGTTGTTCTCTGCAGGCGACCATATGCATTGATATAGTGTGATATTAACTTCTCACTTGCCCCTCCGAATGATGTGCAACATCCACCAAACCAATTGTCAGCCACATCCTCCCAATTTAAAGATGGCATTTCCACAACGTCCCTGAAAAGTGGTTATTTTAAACATGAGACTCGCCAACGAGATAAGGTTCATATGAAGCTTTTGGACAGTTATAATACTGATGAAACACAAGCAGTGCACCTAGTTTTCACGTCCAGTACAAACTATTAGCACCCATGAGCTGTAGATCGCACAAGCTCATGAGCAGGCTGATGATATGTGAGTAATTACCTAATGCTTAAATGCAATAAGATGCTCTTAGTGTTAGTGATCTGTAGATTGCAGCTATTTTTAGAACTTAGATTCTAGAAATTATCTACTGAACCAATAGTATATCTTCCAAGTGGGACCAGAGCATAAGACTACTCCATAAAGCGCTTCATTACCACCTCAGACAAATTCAGCCACTCCTAGTGCTTCTTTAGAACATTTACATTCCAACAGAACTTGGTAAACCACTACAATGCGATGACTGATGAGCAGATCCATCAACCAATAGTAAGTTTTCTCCAATTTAAAAGCAATGGAGATGATATGAGAAGTGCAAGGCATCTCTGAATAACTTACTTATTACATGTGAAAAAGAACAGGTTGTGCAGGAGAAATAAATAAGGGTTTTTATCAGTTTTGCCATCGGTTGTATAACACTACTCAGTTTTGCCATTAAAAATTTTCACTACTCAAAAACACCACTGTATCGTTAGACATGTCTTCAAAAAGACCATTTTCACCATTACCGCCATGTCAATGCACGTTGACTGAAGATAGATGACAAAAATACCCTTATCCCGTTTGTCAACTCCCCTCTCTTTTTGTTGACTTGTGGGCCCATCTGCAACGGGCGTATGAAAAGATAAAATGAAAAATGGCTATGCAGGGTTTCGAACCCAACACAACGACCTGCACGTTGCACGGGCTAACCAACTGAAGTACGGAAGTCTTTTGTTGTACAAGGAGATATATTCCTTATATTGTTTGGACGGAATAATATGCCAACATATCAGCGTGTCATATCTTTTCTTGTTGCTAGCTAGTTGTGCTAGAGTTTGAAAGTTAGTTGGGATCACCCGCACGAGTGGCTAGCCGACTGGAAGAATCTCTCTGGTAACGGTGACAACGGGTGGTGGCACTCGGCAGGAGGCGCCGCAGCAGCATGGCGGGCATGCTGGAGCTGGGCGGCCAGCCCGGCGACCGACGGTGCCAGGTGAGGATTGAGGAGTTAGGCAGGCGACGACGGCTAGGATTTGTGGTTCCCACTAGGGAAACTGGCGAAACTGGCACAAGCAGGTCGGCCAAAGGATTAGCTTCAGTAGGGTCGGGTCTGTTTAGTTAGGTCTAGATAGATTATTGTATAAAAATATTTCTAATCTCAAATGAATGCTTGTGTTAGTCAGAGTGGTTGTCATGCTCCTCCGTCTACATTGAGGTCTTTGGTTCGAAACCCAGAAACGCTCTTTTTTCTCCAAAAATTTTTATCCTTGCTCCCTGACTAGTGGGGCCCACACTATGGAGAGAGAGAGTGCAAAATGAGATCAGGGGTATTTTCGTCATCTACCTTCAGTCAACTTGCATTGACCTGACGGTAACGGTGAAAAATGGTATTTTTGATTACGTGACCAGCAGAACAGTGGCATTTTTGAGTAGTGAAAAGTTCTAGTGGCAGAACTGAGTAGTGTTATACAAGTATACAACCGATGGCAAAACTGATAAAAACCCAATAAATAATGGTAAAATGTTTACCTTGATCATGAAAACTTTTATTGCAGTTTCCACTAGATATTAACATCTTTCCAGTTTCTGCTAAGAGATGCGGTTTGATTAAGATTGTGATTCTTCATTCTTGCATAGCACACTATCATGGGTTTGGACGTTGCTAAGTATGAAGTACTGAGTGCCAGCAATTTGGTTTGAGTAGGTTCAATTTCCATGCATTTTTCAACGTGTAAACAAGTGAGACATGTAACTGAAGAGTAAACACTGCACGTAAAGTGTAAGCCCCAACCACAAAGGCTCCCAAAAGTCTACCTTAGTGGCTGTTTTGTCAATCTTGCTGAGCATGTTTTGCAGTACAAATGGACATCCCCAGAAGATAGAGACTTCAAATCTGCCATGAAAAAGAACCAACGAAAATATCTCAAAATTGGTCTGAAACATGGAGATTCAAAATGAGGAAACCTACCTATGAACACTTCACTGTCATTTGGAAGTAGAAATCAGATTATAGTCTTCACTAAATTATACGGGGCTATGGTCATCTCTGAGTGATTACTGAGTACTGATTCAATTTCAGTTGAGGAGGCAATTGAGAAACTAACTACACCTCGCTTAATCTCAGAGGGGAACAGACGTTAACCAAAAGCTCACCATCGCGGAGGGAGAGGGGCGCGGGAGGGCCGGCGCCGGGGAAGGCGGCGGCGACGACGGGGTGGTCGACGGGGAGGACGAGGGTGAGGCGGACCTCGAGGTGGTCCCCCGCGGCACGGCACTCGGGCGGGACGGAGGGGTCCACGAGCACCCTCGGCACGGGGACCCTGAGGGAGACGGGGTCCGACGTAAGGAAGAAGGAGAGGAGGAGGAGGTCGGCGTCGAGGCGGAGGTCGGCGCGGAGACCGGAGGGCGCCGCGGCGGAGAGGGCCGGGTGGGAGAGGTAGAGACGCAGGAGGGGGAGGTGCGCCAGGGTCTCCCACGTGTACCGCCACTGCCGCCGGTGCGCGCTGTCGCCGGCGGCGAGGGGGGAGGAGGCGGCGGCCATGGCGGTGGTGCTCGGCGAGGCGCTGCCGAGGGAGGGGTCTCCTGGGGTTTGGTGAGGTTCTAGGTCAGGTCCCCCGCGTCGATCGTGCCCGTCCATCCTTGAACGGACGGAGGGAAGCTGCCCTGCAACGGGTCTAGTGCTTTAGGCCCTTCTAGAACATTCCAAGCCAAGAGCAGGCACGCAGGAACAATTGCAATCATCCTCCGTCCAAAAATAATCATGGTTTTAGTTCAAATTAGACATTTATAAGGTTTAATTCGTCCATACACATGTAAGTTAGTGAGGTTGTAGTATAGCTGGCCGAATGGGCCGGTTTTTTCGGGCCGGCCCGTGAGCATGCCGGCACGGCACGGGCTAAACGGGCCGGGCCAGGCACGCGGCACGCCCTGGGCCGTGCCTGGACCTGGAGGCTAGGCACGCGGGCCGGCATGGCACGGCCCGATTAAGTTTTTTTATTTTTTATACATCTATATATGGCCAAATATGTAAAAATAGGCTAAAAAACGCTCAGTGCGTCAAATAATAGGCTGAAAATATGCAGTCCACCGTGCTAAACGGGCCAACAGGCCGGCCCGTTTACTAACTGGGCCGTGCCTGGGCCTGGGGGCGCAGCACGCGGGCCGGCACGGCACGGCCCGTATAGTAATCGTGCTCTGGCGGGCCGTGCCGGGCCAGGCACGATTATAATGGGCCGGGCCGGGCCGGCCCGTTTGGCCAGGTATGGGTTGTAGAAATTCCCGCAAACAGATCCAAATTAGGACGGTATGGAGGGGGGATTATATGAGAGGTCTCACGATTAGCAGGTGAGACCCATCCTGATGAATGACACGTGGCATTCACAAATCACAAAGCATCTAATCTTCCCGTGATTTCAAGTGGGCGATGGGTTAGATGCTTTGTGATTTATGAATGTCACGTGTCATCCATCAGGATGGGTATCACCTGCTAACCCGTGAGACCTTGTCTCATAGAATTATTTCCCGTTTATAGGCGTTTGAAACGCTGCCCTGCACGCATCTGAATACTCCAGACCCACTTAAAAACCTCTTCTGCACCAGCGATTTTTCCCGCACAAACCAGTTGACGCATATTCACACCGGTCAGCGTCGCTCTAGAGAGTCAGCGCCGCATTCATGCCGACCCAAACCGTACGCGGCCTGTCACGGCACCAACATTGAAGCGGCGCGTCGGTCCGCCCCGTGTCCCGTCACCATCCTTTTAATTTTTGTTTTATTTTTCTTTTGTTTTCACTGTTTCCTTATATATAGAAATTTACAAAAAAAAACTGTTCAACCATTGAAAAAATATTCATACCATAAAAAAATATTAATCATATATTTAAAAAATGTTTAAGGTGTATATAAAAAAGTAAGTGTGCACAAATATATACAACGTGTATGGAAAAATGTATCATGTATTTTAAAATGTTAAATGTCTATAAATATTTTCATATGCATAAAAAAAGCTACCATATGTATGAAAAATATATACGTCAAAATGTACATTACAAAAATGTTAATCATGTATTTGAAAAATGTTAACAGAAAATTTGAAACAATTAAATTACTGCTCCCGGGTATTCAACTGACCTATTAATTTCTTATAATGTACTCTATAAGAAAAATGTTTGTTGTGTATACAATAAAGGTATACTCAAGAAAGCAGACATCGAAACATATATTTGAAAATATATTAATCATGCATTTAAAAAGTAAATGTGTATAAGAAAAATGTTTCTTATGTATATGAAAAATGCACAATCCATGTGAAAAAAGTAGGCATCAAAAAATATACCTGAGAAAATGTTAATCATGTATTTAAAAAATGTTAAACAAGTATACAAAAATGTTCCTACTGATATAAAAAATGTACAATATGTATGGAAAAAGTATATTTCAAAACATATATTAAAAAAATCATGCATTATAAAAATTTATAAAAAAATTTATTTATGTTGTATACATAACATATACAATATGTGTGAAAAAGATAAAAAACAAAGAAAACCAGAAAGAAACAAAGTATAAGAATAAGAAACAAAGAAAAAACACATAAAAAGAATAAGAATAAGAAAGTATAAAAAACAAGAAAACCGATGTAAAACAGTGGAACACAGTGATTTGCTTAGAAAAGAAGTAAACCATGAAATAAACCAAAAATAAAAACCAAAAAAACCGATTAAAACCAAAGAAAAATGATGAAAATAAAAATTAAAACCAATGGCAAAAATTGAGAATGGAAAACAAGAAAATACAAAATAATGAACGCAGTAAAATTAATGCTACAGTACTGGGCCGGCCAGTACTGGGCCGGCCAATACTGTAGAGACCAAAAAATACTTCAGGCGAGAGAAGCATACATCTATAAGCGAGATATAGCTTTCATGCCAACAAACCGGTTGAAACCCGTACTGACTAGGAGTTGTTCATCCCAAGGCGCACAAAGCGATTATTGGGCTGGCCCAACCACCGTGCCTTATATGAGCAAACCTTGACATCTATATCTATATCTATACTCCTATATAGTATACGAATAGCAAGCCATATGAACTGTTGGATCTTTTTAATCGTACGGTTCATCTTTAATGGCTTGTGCTAGAGGACTACGTGGCTGCATTTGAACCATTGGATATGTCAATCTGATGGCCCACATCACAGGGATTCGCGTTGTGCCTTCCCTATGCTGGTCTGCCATTCTCAGAAAAGTTGATAGATGCGCACATGATTCTGCCAGTACTATTGAGAAATTTCTAGCGCAGTCCCATGAGTACTTGCTTGAGGCACCCCCCTACAATACAATGCAAGTAGTAGTAGAGTAGAGTAATAATACTAGAGGCTAGCAAAGCTATCAAGTAGGCATCGTGATGACGCTGTAAAAAAAGTAGGCATTGTGATGAGAGAGATTAAAAGCATGGCGATGGCAGATGATGCAGCCTGTGCATAGGCACAGAAGCCTGAAATGATTTTCCGCTGGCGGAAGCAATTTAACCGATTAAAGAATGACAAATAAATTAAAAACGTCATATGTGGTACAGCTAAATAGCTTTTAATTACTTTTTTTTGCGAATAAGCTTTTAATTACTTTCTCATATAATTTTTTACAAGTATTATTATCCTTATTTTTTGGAATAAATTTGTAAAAATTTCTAACAACAAAACAGTGGAACTGTGATGTTTAAATAGTAATTTTATTTATATAGTAATTTTTTAATTACTTTCGCACAACTCAACAATCAATGTTTAAATAGTAATTTTATTTATAATGATGAATAACTTGCACATCGTACTCTATCCATTTCTCAAGCTAGGACGTGTTAAATTTTATTAAATTGAGGATAATGAGGGTACCCTTTTTCTTTCAGTGTTCTAAATTGTTTAAATCTAATATTGCACAGCTATACTATTAAATTCTTTATACCTTTATAACTATTAATGATTAATTAATTGATGAGTTGTGCGACTCCAGCCATGATAGTTCAAATCATGACACTTGAAATGACACACGATATGTGTGTTTATAACTATCTCTACACATGCACGGCACGTGCCATTTACTAGTATATTAGAGCTCCTAATCAGCGCTCTTTGCGCCAGTAAAGCTAGCTGGCGATCATGCAGCCCTCCGCGTGGGTTGGGCCGAGATGCAAGCCACTTGTTTGCATCCCATCACTTGGATCGATTTTATGGTTCACCGGTTGCCCGTTGACCATTGATTGTTGATTTTCACAGAACTTAGATTTGAAAAAGTCCATAGGTTTGTTAAAAAAGTTTGAGGATTTGAAAAAAAGTTCTTGCATTTCAAAAAGTGATCTCAATTTTGAAAAAAGTTTGTGCATTTGGTGACAGTTGGCAAATTTGCAAAAAGATCATGTCCTTGAAAAAAAATCATGATTTTTAAATATGTTCGCATATTTGAAAAACATTCATGGATCTGAAAGAAGATTGTGGATTCAGAAAAAGTTCAATTTGAAAAATATTAATGGATTCAAAATAAACTTCACAGATTTAAAAAAATGAATTTGAAAATGTTCATGGATTTGAAAAAAAAATCAAAATTTTAAAATGTTCATAGATTTATAGTAGATGTTCACAGATTTGAAATATGTCAATGGAGTTGAAATTGTTTGTGTTATCTAAAAAATGAATTAGAAAATAGTTTCACGGATTTCATATTTTTCATAATTTCAAGAAAACTTTGCGGATTTCACATATTCAAAATATATGTTTTCGGATTTGAAATTTTTTGCGGGTCTAAAAAAATGTTAAAGAATTTTGGAAAAGTTTTTAGATTTGAAAAATGATCACGGATTTGAAATGTTCACGGATAAAAAAAACAATCACAAAAAATGAAAACGATAAGAAGACGAAAAAAATAGAAATGAAGCATGAAAAAAAAACTTGCCCCCAAAAAACCAGAGAAGAACCATTCTAGAAAAGGTTCCCACAAACCGGTGAAGGAAATGCTATATGGGCGAGCGCACTATGGACGATCGAGAGCTACAATGTGGACGGTGCATACTGTTAAGATGTTAACCAACACAACAAGTCTCGAATAGGAAATGGTTATGTTCGCGCCCGCATTGAATCATACCATCGTTGGCACGAGCGAGCACCCCGTGGCCGTGGTCCAAAGCAACTAGAGGTTTTTGATCTGTGAATTGTGCGTCCTAGCCCAATCCCTATTTGGCGCCAATTGTGCCGTCTAAAGGTGTTGCGCAAACGGGCGCACACTCCCTCCCCCCACCCCTCCCTCTCAAGATCGTAGAAAATGGGTCGGTTTTGGGAAGCGAAACAACGTGATTTTTTGCTCCGGTTTTGGGAAGCTTTCCAACCGGTTTTGGGAAACTTCTGGTAGCTTCCAGACCAGTTTTTTCCTTCACAAACTTTTTTAGTGAACTTCTTAAATTTCCACAAACTTTTTTCAAAACTATGAACTTTTTTGGTGAACTTATTTAAAATTTTCATTAACTCTTTTTCAAATCCATGAAAATTTTAGTTTTTGCTAACCGGTTTTGGTGAACTTTTTCAAATTCATGAAATTCTTTTCAAAACTTTATGATTTTTTTTCAGATTAACGAGGTTTTTCAAATTTATGAACTTTTTTTTGTGTGAACTTTATCCTGAAGAGTCAACGGTCAATGGGCCTTGGGGAATGGTTAACAGTCGATCATGTATACCAGTCCAACGATCGATTTGCTGACCAAGCGCTGCTCGCGTTATTGGGCCGACCCATGAAAGGGTGCACGTGTTGCTAATTGGCGATGAAGGCGCCCAGTAGGAGCTCCCGGCGCGCATGTTCAGACGACAATGGTCTCTCAGGGAGAACAAAGCCATTTCTGGCCTTGCAAGTAACATGGCAAGGTGCAACTGTGCAAGTAACAAGTGCCATCATTGCTCCGAGCCTCCAACTAACTACTCGTATAGGGTACCCTCACCAATTATAGTTTTTGTTTTAATATATAGAGTGAATTTCATTTTGTTACCCCATTGTTTAATGTCTTGTGTGCATCTTTTGATGCAGAGGCCGGGGCTTTCAAGTTTCAACCTTCTTTTCAAAAAATAGTTTCATGTTTGTTACATCATTTATCCCATTTAGCAGTTTTTTTTTGCGTTTTTGCCCAATTTAAGCAAATTTGTGCCCCTATTTACCTTTTTAAATTTCCTTCACAATTTCTTTACCTCTTTTAATTTGTTTCCCCACTCCTTTATACTCCCCTAAATTGTGGTGGATCACGTAAGTGTCCTTCTGCTCCCGAGCTCAAATGAGCTCGGGTGAAAAGTAAAATAAAAATAAAAAATTGAAAGAAATCTGAATTTTTTTTTGTGATGAACATTGACAAAAATTTTAAGGCCTTGCAAAAGTTCATCATGGAATCAGAATGCTTTTGTGATAAACATTCCTAGAAGGCGTGGCAAAAAAAAAGAAACAAAATCGGTGCTCCAAAATGCTTTTGAAAGTAGCATTTTCAAAGTTTCAATTTTTTTTGCCATGTCTTTCAGGAATGTGATTCGAGGACGAATTTTTGCAACCACTTAAATTTTTTGTCAATATTCGTTACAAAAAAATTTAGAATTTTTTAAATTATTTTCGATTTTACTGTTCACCCGAGCTCACCCAAGCTCGATGAGCTCGGGCTGAGAAACTCCGCGTCCGGTGGATAATAGCAACATACTCTGCTTCGGTTACACTTTTCTGCAGAAACGGACAACGATCCACCCCATCACGCCTGCTCTCTGTCTGCAACTTACAGCAACTTTCAGCTGTACTCCGTATAAAGATGAAGTCCAAAGCGAGTAGCTAGATCCCATCAAGTTCTCGACACGCGGAGAAAAGCGTACGCAAATCGAATGACTCCACCTCCTTCCGCTCTGTTGATCGCAGCTGCGCTGCATGCATGCAGCTAGCCAGCAGCAAACCGGGTTTGTCGGCCCAGCACGTATATGACAGCCCCTTGTGTGCAAGAGATGCTTATCCAGAAATGGCACTTGCTACTGCTAGTTAAACAGACTTCTCTTTTGGCGTGGATTGGTTGACAGACCTCTTCCAGTATGCACTTCCTTGTGTCCAGGGAATGCTTATCTAGGAATGGCACTAGCAGTTGCATTTGCTATTGCTAGATAGACATAATTCTCTTTTGGTGTGCATCAGAGCATCTCTAACCGACCCCTTGTAATTTAGGCCTCTATAGCCTGCCTCTTATCCTTCAACTTCTTGTATTTGCTCCACAAAAAAATTGCGGTTCCTAACTGAGCTCCAAAACCTAACTCCTTCAAATTTTTGTAACACAAATTCATTTACTTTTGGGTCATCGAGTTAAACTTCACTGCTCAATTACTACATCAAACGACATGTTGTTCACATACTTCATCAGTTTTTTTCTAATAGAACTGATCCAAAGAAAACTACACGGAAAATCACACAATTTAATAGAAAAACCACTTCCTTGACCGCTCCTACTAGTCTGATCGGTTTATAAAGGATCGGTCAAAGATGCTCTCGGATATATAATAGACCTCTTTCGTGTTTCGCTTGTGATGAAAACAGCATAGTTAAAAAAATTTTATAAGGGATCAGTCATAAAACTTTTCTCCTCTAAAACACCCCTTCGTGTCATAAAATCTCAAACCTCTAAAACTTCATAAGGGATCGGTCAAAGATGCTCTTAGATAATAGACCTTTTTCGTGCTTCCGCCTGTGACGAAAATGGCATAGTTAAAAAGAAGAACACTTCCTTGTGTCCAAAGAATGCTTATCTAGAAATGACACCAGCATGACGGATTGTCATTTGTGGAATGCTATTTTTTCTTTTTGCTACGAGTTCCGCGAATGTCATTCCATGATGAAGCTTTGCAAGCACTCGAAGATTTCAACAATGGTTGCCAAAAAATTCAGTTTTTTATAATTTTTCTATTTTTATTAAATTTACTGCTCACAGTAGGGGTATCTGTGCTGGCGAGTAGAAGAGGACTTTCATCAGCTACAGGCCTACAACCCCCCAGATAGAACCCATCAGGGATTATCCCAAAGGAAATGACTGGCCTAGATAATCAAGGCACGCCAACGTACTAAACATACTTCCGTGATTGCACTTGCATGCCGTCGCTGTTCACGTTTTCTCCTGCTGGCTGCCGGTTGACATCCTCATCAGCTTATAAATGCCCAATTTTTCGGAGGCAACCCTCACTGCAACCCAGCTGACTATCGATCCATCTCTCCATAGACCCCACTGCAACCCAGCTGACCATCGATCCATCGCTCCGGAGACTCCACGACGCGCGAATGGCGCTGCCCTCCGAGGAGGTGGTGGCCATACTCGCGCCGATCATCGTGTACTGGGTCGCCGCCGGTGTGTACACGGTGCTCGGCCGTGTACTGGCTGATCACAGGCTCCACTCGAGGGAGGAGGAGGAGCTCAGGAACCTCGTCCCCAAGCCGGTCGTGATCCACCGTCCTCCTCCAGCACGTTCTCCAGGCGGCGATAGCCTTCGCCGTCTTCCATGTAAGTGCAGCGGTACCGCATTCATCGATGCTAGCTACTCAGGTGGCAGTGCAACTGAACTAAAGGAAGTTAAACTGAACGCAGGTGAAGTGAGAAGATCGCCGGGTTGCCGGCGCCGCCACTCCTGCCATTGCCGTCGTCTGCTGCCAGTTCGTGGTCGCCATGGTGGTCCTCGACACGTGGCAGTACGGGTGGCACCGCCTGATGCACAGCAGCGGCCTGCTGTACCGCCATGTCCACTCCTGGCACCACCGGCTGGTGGCGCCGTACGCCTACGGCGCCCAGTACAACCACCCGCTGGAGGGCCTCGTACTGGACACGGCCGGCGGCGCGCTGGCGCTGGCCGTGACGGGGATGGCGCCCCTGACGGCCGCCGCCTTCTTCTCGTTCGCGACTCTCAAGGCCGTCGACGACCACTCCGGCGTGCTTGTCCCGGGCAACCCGCTGCATCTCCTGTTCCGCAACAACACGGCCTACCACGACGTCCACCACCAGATTCGTGGTGGCCGCTGCAACTACGCGCAGCTGTTCTTCGTGGCGTGGGACAAGCTGATGGGCACGTACGTCCCTTACGAGGTCGTCAGAGCTCCGCACGGCGGACTGGAGGCCGTGCCGTTGAAGAAGAAGAAGACCTGACGGACGGTGCCATGACATGATTGTTGAGTATATTGTGTACGTGTATATGTGTGTAGGGCCCACCTCCTGTTTCTTTGTATAGTTATAAGGTTGTGGCTCACCTCTGTACTTATATATACGTGCCTGGTGCACCGATCAATACATCGAGATTGCACAGCCCATAACTTGTCCTTTTAAATGGTATCTATTGCAGCACGATCCTAACCCTAGCCGCCGCCGCTGCCGCCGCCGCGCCTCCGCGCCGCTGCCGCCGCCGCCGCCTCTTCACGCCGCCGTCACCAGCCGCCGCCGCCGCCGCCGCCGCTGGTCACCGCCGTGTTGGGGAACGTTGCAGAAAACAAAAATTTTCCTACTCGTTTCACCAAGATCATCTAGGAGTTCATCTAGCAACGAGTGATTAGATGCATCTACATACCTTTGTAGATCGCGAGCGGAAGCGTTCAAAAAAACGGTGATGATGTAGTCGTACTCGACGTGATCCAAATCACCGATGACCAGCGCCGAACGGACGGCACCTCCGCGTTCAACACACGTACGGGACGGGAGACGTCTCCTCCTTCTTGATCCAGCAAGGGGGAAGGAGAGGTTGATGAAGATCCAGCAGCACGACGGCGTGGTGGTGGATGCAGGGCGTCACAGCAGCAGGGCTTCGCCGAGACTACGAGGGAGAGACGTAACGGGGGGAGATGGAGGCGCCAGGGGCTGGTGTATCAAGTCCCTCCTCTCCCCCACTATATATAGGGGTGCCAAGGGGGGGTGGCCGGCCCTAGTAGATGAGATCTACTAGGGGGGGCGGCGGCCTAGGGGAGGTTTCCCTCCCCCCCAAGGCACCTAGGGGTGCCTTCCACCACTAGGACTCCTCCTAGGGGGAAACCCTAGGCGCATGGGCCTACAGGGGCTGGTGCCCTTGGCCCATCTAGGCCAAGGCGCACCCCCTACAGCCCATGTGCCCCCCCGGGACAGGTGGCCCCACCCGGTGGACCCCCGGGACCCTTCCGGTGGTCCCGGTACAATACCGATAACCCCGAAACTTGTCCCGATGCCCAAAATAGCACTTCCTATATATAATTCTTTACCTCCGGACCATTCCGGAACTCCTCGTGACGTCCGGGATCTCATTCGGGACTCCGAACAACATTCGGGTTTCTGCATATACATATCTTCATAACCCTAGTGTCACCGAACCTTAAGTGTGTAGACCCTACGGGTTCGGGAGACAAGCAGACATGACCGAGACGACTCTCCGGTCAGTAACCAACAGCGGGATCTGGATACCCATGTTGGCTCCCACATGCTCCACGATGATCTCATCGGATGAACCACGATGTCGAGGATTTAATCAATCCCGTACACTATTCCCTTTGTCTATCGATATGTTACTTGCCCGAGATTCGATCGTCGGTATCCCAATACCTCGTTCAATCTCGTTACCGGCAAGTCACTTTACTCGTACCGTAATGCATGATCCCGTGACCAGACACTTGGTCACTCTGAGCTCATTATGATGATGCATTACCGAGTGGGCCCAGTGATACCTCTCCGTCATACGGAGTGACAAATCCCAGTCTTGATCCATGTCACCCAACAGACACTTTCGAAGATGCCCGTAGTCTACCTTTATAGTCACCCAGTTACGTTGTGACGTTTGGCATACCCAAAGCACTCCTACGGTATCCGGGAGTTACACGATCTCATGGTCTAAGGAAAAGATACTTTGACATTGCAAAACTCTAGCAAACGAACTATACGATCTTGTGCTATGTTTAGGATTGGGTCTTGTCCATCACATCATTCTCCCAATGATGTGATCTCGTTATCAATGACATCCAGTGTCCATAGTCAGGAAACCATGACTATCTGTTGATCAACGAGCTAGTCAACTAGAGGCTCACTAGGGACATGTTGGTGTCTGTTATTCACACATGTATTACGATTTCCGGATAACACAATTATAGCATGAATAAGGACAATTATCATGAACAAGGAAATATAATAATAATGCTTTTATTATTGCCTCTAGGGCATATTTCCAACAGTCTCCCACTTGCACTAGAGTCAATAATCTAGTTACATTGTGATGAATCGAACACCCATGGAATTCTGGTGTTGATCATGTTTTGCTCTAGGGAGAGGTTTAGTCAACGGATCTGCTACATTCAGGTCCGTATGTACTTTACAAATCTCTATGTCTCCATCTTGAACATTTTCACGAATGGAGTTGAAGCGACGCTTGATGTGCCTTGTCTTCTTGTGAAACCTGGGCTCCTTGGCAAGTGCAATAGCTCCAGTGTTGTCACAGAAGAGCTTGATCGGCCCCGACGCATTGGGTATGACTCCTAGGTCGGTGATGAACTCCTTCACCCATATTGCTTCATGTGCTGCCTCCGAGGTTGCCATGTACTCCGCTTCACATGTAGATCCCGCCACGACGCTTTGCTTGCAACTGCACCAGCTTACTGCCCCACCATTCAAAATATACACGTATCCGGTTTGTGACTTAGAGTCATCCAGATCTGTGTCGAAGCTAGCGTCGACGTAACCCTTTACGACGAGCTCTTCGTCACCTCCATAAACGAGAAACATTTCCTTAGTCCTTTTCAGGTACTTCAGGATATTCTTGACCGCTGTCCAGTGTTCCTTGCCGGGATTACTTTGGTACCTTCCTACCAAACTTACGGCAAGGTTAACATCAGGTCTGGTACACAGCATGGCATACATAATAGAACCTATGGCTGAGGCATAGGGGATGACGCTCATCTCTTCTATATCTTCTGTCGTGGTCGGACATTGAGCTGAGCTCAATTTCATACCTTGTAACACAGGCAAGAACCCTTTCTTGGATTGATCCATATTGAACTTCTTCAATATCTTATCAAGGTATGTGCTTTGTGAAAGACCTATGAGGCGTCTTGATCTATCTCTATAGATTTTGATGCCTAATATATAAGCAGCTTCTCCAAGGTCCTTCATTGAAAAACTTTTATTCAAGTAGGCCTTGATGTTGTCCAAGAGTTCTATATCATTTCCCATCAAAAGTATGTCATCTACATATAATATGAGAAATGCTACAGAGCTCCCACTCACTTTCTTGTAAACGCAGGCTTCTCCATAAGTCTGTGTAAACCCAAACGCTTTGATCATCTCATCAAAGCGAATGTTCCAACTCCGAGATGCTTGCACCAGCCCATAAATCGAGCGTTGGAGCTTTGCACACTTTGTCAGCATTCTTTAGGATCGACAAAACCTTCCGGCTACATCATATACAATTCTTCCTTAAGGAAACCATTAAGGAATGCCGTTTTGACGTCCATTTGCCATATTTCGTAATCATAGAATGCGGCAATTGCTAACATGATTCGGACGGACTTCAGCTTCGCTACCGGTGAGAAAGTCTCATCGTAGTCAACCCCTTGAACTTGTCGATAACCCTTAGCGACAAGCCGAGCTTTATAGATGGTCACATTACCATCCGCGTCTGTCTTCTTCTTAAAGATCCATTTATTTTCTATGGCTCGCCGTTCAACGGGCAAGTCAGTCAAAGTCCATACTTCGTTTTCATACATGGATCCTATCTCGGATTTCATGGCTTCTAGCCATTTGTCGGAATCCGGGCCCGCCATCGCTTCTTCATAGTTCGAAGGTTCACCGTTGTCTAACAACATGATTTCCAAGACAGGGTTGCCGTACCACTCTGGTGCGGAACGTGTCCTTGTGTCCACTAGTAGGACTCCTCCCCCTTGGAAACCCTAGGCGCATGGGCCTTGTGGGGCTGGTGCCCTTGGCCCAAGCAGGCCAAGGCGCACCCCCTACAGCCCATGTGGCCCCCGGGGATGGGTGGCCCCACCCGGTGGGCCCCCGGGACCCCTCCGGTGGTCCCGGTACAATACCGATAACCCCGAAACTTGTCCCGATGCCCGAAACAGGACTTCCCATATATAAATCTTTACCTCCGGACCATTCCGGAACTCCTCGTGACGTCCGGGATCTCATACGGGACTCCGAACAACATTCGGGTTACTGCATATACATATCCCTACAACCCTAGCGTAACCGAACCTTAAGTGTGTAGACCCTACGGGTTCGGGAGACAAGCAGACATGACCGAGACGACTCTCTGGTCAATAACCAACAGCGGGATCTGGATACCCATGTTGGCTCCCACATGCTCCACGATGATCTCATCGGATGAACCATGATGTCGAGGATTCTATCAACCCCGTACGCTATTCCCTTTGTCTATCGATATGTTACTTGCCCGAGATTCGATCGTCGGTATCCCAATACCTCGTTCAATCTCGTTACCGGCAAGTCACTTTACTCGTACCGTAATGCATGATCCCGTGACCAGACACTTGGTCACTCTGAGCTCATTATGATGATGCATTACCGAGTGGGCCCAGTGATACCTCTCCGTCATACGGAGTGACAAATCCCAGTCTTGATCCATGTCACCCAACAGACACTTTCGGAGATGCCCGTAGTCTACCTTTATAGTCACCCAGTTACGTTGTGACGTTTGGCATACCCAAAGCACTCCTACGGTATCCGGGAGTTACACGATCTCATGGTCTAAGGAAAAGATACTTTGACATTGCAAAACTCTAGCAAACGAACTATACGATCTTGTGCTATGTTTAGGATTGGGTCTTGTCCATCACATCATTCTCCCAATGATGTGATCTCGTTATCAATGACATCTAGTGTCCATAGTCAGGAAACCATGACTATCTGTTGATCAACGAGCTAGTCAACTAGAGGCTCACTAGGGACATGTTGGTGTCTGTTATTCACACATGTATTACGATTTCCGGATAACACAATTATAGCATGAATAAAGACAATTATCATGAACAAGGAAATATAATAATAATGCTTTTATTATTGCCTCTAGGGCATATTTCCAACAGTCTCCCACTTGCACTAGAGTCAATAATCTAGTTACATTGTGATGAATCGAACACCCATGGAATTCTGGTGTTGATCATGTTTTGCTCTAGGGAGAGGTTTAGTCAACGGATCTGCTATATTCAAGTCCGTATGTACTTTACAAATCTCTATGTCTCCATCTTGAACATTTTCACGAATGGAGTTGAAGCGACGCTTGATGTGCCTTGTCTTCTTGTGAAACCTGGGCTCCTTGGCAAGTGCAATAGCTCCAGTGTTGTCACAGAAGAGCTTGATCGGCCCCGACGCATTGGGTATGACTCCTAGGTCGGTGATGAACTCCTTCACCCATATTGCTTCATGTGCTGCCTCCGAGGCTGCCATGTACTCCGCTTCACATGTAGATCCCGCCACGACGCTCTGCTTGCAACTGCACCAGCTTACTGCCCCACCATTCAAAATATACACGTATCCGGTTTGTGACTTAGAGTCATCCAGATCTGTGTCGAAGCTAGCGTCGACGTAACCCTTTACGACGAGCTCTTCGTCACCTCCATAAACGAGAAACATTTCCTTAGTCCTTTTCAGGTATTTTAGGATATTCTTGACCGCTGTCCAGTGTTCCTTGCCGGGATTACTTTGGTACCTTCCTACCAAACTGACGGCAAGGTTAACATCAGGTCTGGTACACAGCATGGCATACATAATAGAACCTATGGCTGAGGCATAGGGGATGACGCTCATCTCTTCTATTATCTTCTGCCGTGGTCGGACATTGAGCTGAGCTCAATTTCACACCTTGTAACACAGGCAAGAACCCCTTCTTGGATTGATCCATATTGAACTTCTTCAATATCTTATCAAGGTATGTGCTTTGTGAAAGACCTATGAGGCGTCTCGATCTATCTCTATAGATTTTGATGCCTAATATATAAGCAGCTTCTCCAAGGTCCTTCATTGAAAAACTTTTATTCAAGTAGGCCTTGATGCTGTCCAAGAGTTCTATATCATTTCCCATCAACAACATGTCATCTACATATAATATGAGAAATGCTACAGAGCTCCCACTCACTTTCTTGTAAACGCAGGCTTCTCCATAAGTCTGTGTAAACCCAAACACTTTGATCATCTCATCAAAGCGAATGTTCCAACTCCGAGATGCTTGCACCAGCCCATAAATCGAGCGTTGGAGCTTGCATACTTTGTCAGCATTCTTAGGATCGACAAAACCTTCCGGCTGTATCATATACAATTCTTCCTTAAGGAAACCATTAAGGAATGCCGTTTTGACGTCCATTTGCCATATTTCGTAATCATAGAATGCGGCAATTGCTAACATGATTCGGACGGACTTCAGCTTCGCTACCGGTGAGAAAGTCTCATCGTAGTCAACCCCTTGAACTTGTCGATAACCCTTAGCGACAAGCCGAGCTTTATAGATGGTCACATTACCATCTGCGTCTGTCTTCCTCTTATAGATCCATTTATTTTCTATGGCTCGCCGCTCAACGGGCAAGTCAGTCAAAGTCCATACTTTGTTTTCATACATGGATCCTATCTCGGATTTCATGGCTTCCAGCCATTTGTCGGAATCCGGGCCTGCCATCGCTTCTTCATAGTTCGAAGGTTCACCATTGTCTAACAGCATGATTTCCAAGACAGGGTTGCCGTACCACTCTGGTGCGGAACGTGTCCTTGTGGACCTTCGAATTTCAGTAGGGGCTTGATCAGAAGTATCTTGATCATTTTCATTAACTTCCTCTCTAGTCGGTGCAGGCACCTCAGGAACATTTTCTTGAGTTGCGCCATTTTCCGGTTCAAGAGGTAATACTTCATCAAGCTCTACTTTCCTCCCACTTACTTCTTTCGAGAGAAACTCTTTCTCCAGAAAGGACCCATTCTTGGCAACAAAGATCTTGCCTTCGGATCTGAGGTAGAAGGTGTACCCAATAGTTTCTTTTGGGTATCCTATGAAGACGCATTTTTCCGACTTGGGTTCGAGCTTTTCAGGTTGAAGTTTCTTGACATAAGCATCGCATCCCCAAACTTTTAGAAACGACAGCTTAGGTTTCTTTCCAAACCATAATTCATACGGTGTCGTCTCAACGGATTTCGACGGAGCCCTATTTAAAGTGAATGCGGCAGTCTCTAAAGCATAGCCCCAAAAAGAAAGTGGTAAATCGGTAAGAGACATCATAGATCGCACCATATCTAACAGAGTGCGATTACGATGTTCGGACACACCATTACGCTGAGGTGTTCCAGGCGGCGTGAGTTGTGAAACTATTCCACATTTTCTTAAGTGTGCCCCAAACTCGTGACTCAAGTATTCTCCTCCACGATCTGATCGTAGAAACTTGATTTTCCTGTCACGTTGATTTTCAACCTCACTCTGAAATTCCTTGAACTTTTCAAAGGTTTCAGACTTGTGTTTCATTAAGTAGATATACCCATACCTACTTAAATCATCAGTGAGAGTGAGAACATAACGATAGCCACCGCGAGCCTCAACACTCATCGGACCGCACACATCAGTATGTATGATTTCCAATAAGTCGGTTGCTCGCTCCATTGTTCCTGAGAACGGAGTCTTGGTCATTTTACCCATAAGGCATGGTTCGCACGTGTCAAATGATTCATAATCAAGAGACTCTAAAAGTCCATCAGCATGGAGCTTCTTCATGCGTTTGACACCTATGTGACCAAGGCGGCAGTGCCACAAGTATGTGGGACTATCATTATCAACCTTACTTCTTTTGGTACTCACATTATGAACATGTGTAGCATCACGTTCGAGATTCATAAAGAATAAATCATTCACCATAGGAGCATGACCATAAAACATATCTCTCATAAAAATGGAACAACCATTATTCTCAGATTTAAAAGAGTAGCCATCTCGAATTAAACGAGATCCCGATACAATGTTCATGCTCAAAGCTGGCACTAGATAACAATTATTAAGGTTTAAAACTAATCCCGAAGGGAGATGCAGAGGCAGCGTGCCGACGGCGATCACATTGACCTTGGAACCATTCCCGACTCGCATCGTCACCTCGTCCTTTGCTAGTTTCCGCTTATTCCGCAGCCCCTGCTTTGAGTTAAAAATGTGAGCAACTGCACCGGTATCAAATACCCAGGAGCCACTACGGGCACTAGTAAGGTACACATCAATTACATGTATATCACATATACCTTTTGTTTTGCCGGCCTTCTTATCCGCTAAGTACTTAGGGCAGTTCCGCTTCCAGTGACCGCTTCCCTTGCAATAAAAGCACTCAGTCTCGGGCTTGGGTCCATTCTTTGGCTTCTTCCCGGCAGCTTGCTTGCCGGGCTCGGCAACCTCCTTGCCGTCCTTCTTGAAGTTCTTTTTACCCTTGCCTTTCTTGAACTTAGTGGTTTTATTGACCATCAACACTTGATGTTCCTTCCTGACTTCTACCTCTGCTGATTTCAGCATAGCAAATACTTCGGGAATGGTCTTTTCCATCCCCTGCATATTGAAGTTCATCACAAAGCTCTTGTAGCTTGGTGGAAGCGACTGGAGGATTCTGTCAATGACCGCATCATCCGGGAGATTAACTCCCAGCTGAGTCAGGCGGTTATGCAACCCAGACATAGTGAGTATGTGCTCACTGACAGAACTGTTTTCCTCCATCTTACAGCTGAAGAATTTGTCGGAGACTTCATATCTCTCGACTCGGGCATGAGCTTGGAAAACCATTTTCAGCTCTTCGAACATCTCATATGCTCCATGTCTCTCAAAACGCTTTTGGAGCCCCGGCTCTAGGCTGTAAAGCATGCCGCACTGAACGAGGGAGTAGTCATCGAAACGTGCCTGCCAAGCGTTCATAACATCTTGTTCTGCAGGGAGAACGGGTGCGTCACCAAGCGGTGCTTGTAGGACATAATATTTCTTGGCAGCTATGAGGATGATCCTCAGGTTCCGGACCCAGTCCGTATAGTTGCTGCCATCGTCTTTCAGCTTAGTTTTCTCTAGGAACGCGTTGAAGTTGAGGACTACGTTGGACATTTGATCTACAAGACATATTGTAAAAATATTTAGACTAAGTTCATGATAATTAAGTTCAACTAATCAAATTATTAGTGAACTCCCACTTAGATTAGACATCCCTCTATCATCTAAGTATTACATGATCCGAGTTAAACTAGACCGTGTCCGATCATCACGTGAGACGGACTAGTCAACATCGGTGAACATCTTCATGTTGATCGTATCTTCTATACGACTCATGCTCGACCTTTCGGTCTTCTGTGTTCCGAGGCCATGTCTGTACATGCTAGGCTCGTCAAGTCAACCTAAGTGTTTGCATGTGTAAATCTGTCTTACACCCGTTGTATGTGAACGTCTGAATAAAACACCCGATCATCACGTGGTGTTTTGAAACAGCGAACTGTCGCAACGGTGCACAGTTAGGGGGAACACTTCTTGAATTTATTGTGAGGGATCATCTTATTTACTACCGTCGTTCTAAGTAAACAAGATGCAAAACATGATAAACATCACATGCAATCAAATAATAAACGTGACATGATATGGCCAATATCACATAGCTCCTTTGATC
>NC_041391.1:131106206-131109155 GCF_002162155.2 Triticum dicoccoides
TGCGCTGCGCCCTAACCCTCCCTCCCCTCCACCCGTGCCGCGCCCCTCCCTCTCTCCCCGCGCCGCGCCCTACCCCCTCTCTACCTTAACCCGCGCCGCACCCTACCACCCGAGCCGAACCACCATGAGTTCCTCCTCCTCCACCGTCTCCAACCCGTTCGCCGGTCCCGATGTCACCCTCGTCCGCGATCTCAACATCCATGAGCGCGTCCCGGTCAAGCTCGATCACACCACCGCCTCCTACTCCGCTTGGAAGCGGTATTTTTCGCTTGTATTCCATGAGTACCTCCTACACGGCCACGTGGACGGCACCATGGACTCGGCGCTCATGATCAACGACGAGGAGTGGATGATCCTCGACGCCACCATCATTCGCTGGTTCTACCTCATCATCTCCAGCGACATCTTCCACACCGTGGTGAACGACGAGGACGACGCCTATGCGGTCTGGACCAAGCTCAACGGCCTCTTCACCGACAATCGGCTGCAGCGCAAGGTCCTCCTCTATGGTGAGTTTTACGGGTGCCAGCAACTTGACTCGTCCATCGATGATTTTTGCATGTGCCTCAAGAAGCTCGCCGATGTGCTCCATGATCTGGGGGAAAAGATCCGCGACGAGCTCCTCATCAGCACCCTCTCCGGCGGCCTCAACGAGGACTTCGGGAACGCCGCCTCCAACCTCACCCTCATCCCGGAGCCCACCTTCGCCAAGGTGGTCGCGTACCTCAAGCTAGAGGAGCGCCGGATGCGGGTGGCACGGACGCGCGCTACCCACACCGCCCTTGTCGCCGGCACCCGCGGGGGCTCGGCCTCGCCACCGCCCCGCCCGACGCCGCCCCAGCCGGCGGCGCCCGCCTTCCCGCCCGGCTTCCCGCCCGCCCGAGCCGCCCCTTTCCCGCCGCCCCAGCCGGCGGCCAATGGGGGGGTCGTCGCGGCGGCCGCCAGGGTGGCCGCAAGCAGGGAGGCGGCGGTGGTGCTCAGGGAGGAGCACCTCGCCAGCAGCAGCCGGCCCCTCAGCCGGCGGCTCCCTGGTACGCTGACCAGAACGCATGGACTGGCGTTGTCCACGCCTACTCCATGCCGGTTCCTCGGGCTCCTACTCCGGGCCTTCTCGGCACTCGGCCTCCGTCACACCAGGCGTACTACGCCGCGCCGCAGCCCTATGCAGCGCCCTACGAGCAGCAACCGCCGCCAGGTGGGCTGCCGCTGTTGCCCCTGACGGCTGCGCCGCCCCTCCCGCCGGCACCGTGGGACCCGACCCTTCTGGCGGCTCTCCACACCGCCCCTTCCCCGTCCAGCTACACCGGCGGCGGCGATTGGTACATGGACAGTGGCGCCACTGCTCATATGGCGGCGTATCCCAGTAACCTCCACACTGCCCATCCTGTCCACACCTCCAACCGCATTACCGTCGGTGACGGTTCTTCTCTTCCCATCACCCATATTGGACATACATATTTTCCATCTAACTCCACTCCTATATCCATGTCTAATATTCTTGTTTCTCCTGACCTTATTAAAAATCTTGTTTCCATTCGTTCTCTTACACGTGAAAATCCGGTCACTGTTGAATTTGACGAATGTGGTTTTTCTGTTAAGGACGCTCGCACGCGGATGGTGCTCCACCGATGTGACAGCCCCGATGAGCTCTACCCGGTTCACTCCGCCACCTACACCACTTCCGCCGCCCCTGTCGCTCTCGCCACCAGAGTGGATCTCTGGCACGCTCGCTTGGGTCATCCTAATCCTGCCACCCTTCGCCACATACTTCGGAGTTTTTCTTTCATGTGTAATAAGAACGAGGATCACTCGTGTCATGCATGTCGCCTCGGCAAACATGCTCATCTTCCGTTTAGGCCTTCTTCCTTTGTTGCATCATATCCGTTTGAATTAATTCATAGTGATGTTTGGACATCTCCTGTTGCAAGTAGTACGGGCTTTCTTTATTATCTTGTCATACTTGATGATTTTTCGCATTATGTGTGGACCTTCCCGTTGCGCCGCAAGTCGGATGTTATATCCACCCTTTCCGCTTTCTACTCTTACGTTCCCACGCAGTTTGGTCGACCCATTCTCGCGTTGCAGACAGACAACGGGAAGGAGTTTGACAACACCGCTGTTCGTAATCTTCTCACCACACATGGCACGATTTTTCATCTCACTTGCCCGTATACCTCGCAGCAGAACGGTCGTGCTGAGCGCATCCTTCGCACTCTTAATGACTGCGTTAGGACTCTTCTCTTTCATGCCAATGTGCCTCCGCGCTTTTGGCCTGACGCTCTAGCCACCGCTTCTCTCCTCATCAACATTCATCCATGCCGTACTCGCGGGAACTTTACACCTCACCACCTTCTCTTCGGTGCACCTTCCTCTTATGAAGGGCTTCGCATCTTCGGCTGCCTGTGCTACCCTAGCATCGCCGCCACTGCGCCTCATAAGCTTGCACCTAGCTCTGTCGCCTGCATCTTTCTCGGCTACCCACCTAACACTAAGGGCTACTGCTGCTACGATCCCGTCTCCCACCGTGTTTTCACCTCCCGACACATTTACTTTGATGAGATGGTCTTCCCGTTTCAGCAGCAGGTACCCCTTGTCGTCTCGTCGCCGCCGGCCACCGGCGGCCCATCGACGACCTCGTCAAGTGGACGATCACGTCTGGCTCGTGGACCACCTCCGGGCTTTGGCGGTCCCCGCGCCCTCCTGCCGGCGCCCACCAACACGGCCTCCTCGGCCGGCTCCGACGGCGCCGCCGGCGCCCCGCCTTCACCCGCCGCCCCGACTCGGGCGCCGCAGGGTCGGGCGCTGCCGGCTCGGCCGCCTCCTCTGCCGCCTCGACGCCGGCCTCCTCGCCGGCCCCGACGCCGGTCGCCTCGCCGGCTCCGTCGCCGGCTGTGACGCCGGCCGCGACGCCCGCCGCCTCGCCGGCCGCGACGTCGGCCGCCTTGCCGG
>NC_041391.1:131109783-131133410 GCF_002162155.2 Triticum dicoccoides
CGGCCCCGACGCCGGCCGCCTCGCCGGTGGCTCCGGTGGCTCCGTCCGGCCCCGTCACCCGCGCTCGCGCCGGCATTCATTGTCTGAGTCTCCGGTACTCGCGTGATGAGTACGTCCTCGCCGCCTCCGCCGTGGAGCTATCGCCCATTCCTGCGTCCGCTCGCGCCACCCTCCGTGATCCTCACTGGCTTGCGGCGATGCAGGAAGAGTTCGACGCTCTTCAACGGAACCGCACCTGGACCTTGGTTCCCCGGCCTCCTCGCGCCAACGTCATCACCGGCAAGTGGGTCTTTCGCCATAAGATTCGCTCAGACGGTACACTTGAGCGCTATAAGGCTTGCTGGGTGGTCCGCGATTTCCGCCAGCGTGCTGGAGTTGACTTCACAGAGATGTTTGCCCCGGTTGTCAAACCGGGCATGATCCGCACCATCCGCCAGCTCGCCGTCTCCCGCGGCTGGCCTGTTCACCAGATGGATGTCTCCAACGCCTTTTTCCACGGCCATCTTGAGGAGCAGGTGTTTTGTGAGCAACCCACTGGCTTCGTTGACGCTTCACTTCCCGGCATGTGTGCCTGCTGTCTCGCTCTCTTTACGGGCTAAAGCAGGCACCCCGAGCCTGGTACCAGCGGATCGCCGGGTTTCTTCAGACACTGGGCTTCAGCGTCACTCGCTCGGACACCTCACTGTTTGTATATCGCCATGGTGACACGACTGCATATTTGCTGCTTTACGTCGACGACATCATCCTGACAGCCTCCTCCGTAGCCGTTCTTCAGCAGATTACTCTCCGGCTGCGTGACGAGTTTGCTATTAAGGACCTGGGTGCTTTACATTATTTCCTTGGCATTGAGGTCATTCGGCGTCCGGACGGTTTCTTTCTTCATCAGCAGAAGAATGCACATGAGCTTCTTGAGCGTGCTGGCATGCTCAACTGCCATCCTGTTGTTGGAAATATGCCCTAGAGGCAATAATAAAAGTATTATTATATTTCAATGTTCATGATAAATGTCTTTTATTCATGCTATAACTGTATTATCCGGAAATCGTAATACACGTGTGAATACTTAGACCACAATATGTCCCTGGTGAGCCTCTAGTTGACTAGCTCGTTGTGATCAACAGATAGTCATGGTTTCCTGACTATGGACATTGGATGTCGTTGATAACGGGATCACATCATTAGGAGAATGATGTGATGGACAAGACCCAATCCTAAGCATAGCATAAAAGATCGTGTAGTTCGTTTTGCTAGAGCTTTACCAATGTCAAGTATCTCTTCCTTCGACCATGAGATCGTGTAACTCCCGGATACCGTAAGAGTGCCTTGGGTGTATCAAACGTCACAACGTAATTGGGTGACTATAAAGGTGCATTACAGGTATCTCCGAAAGTATCTATTGGGTTGACACGGATCGAGACTGGGATTTGTCACTCCGTATGACGGAGAGGTATCTCTGGGCCCACTCGGTAATGCATCATCATAATGAGCTCAATGTGACCAAGGTGTTGGAAACGGGATCATGCATTACGGTACGAGTAAAGTGACTTGCCGGTAACGAGACTGAACAAGGTATTGGATACCGACGATCGAGTCTCGGGCAAGTAACGTACCGATTGACAAAGGGAATTGCATACAGGGTTTGATCGAATCCTCGACATCGTGGTTCATCCGATGACAACATCGAGGAGCATGTGGGAGCCATCATGGGTATCCAGATCCCGCTGTTGGTTATTGACCTGAGAGCGTCTAGGTCATGTCTGCATGTCTCCCGAACCCGTAGGGTCTACACACTTAAGGTTCGGTGACGCTAGGGTTATTAGGAAGACTAGTATGTGACTACCGAATGTTGTTCGGAGTCCCGGATGGGATCCCGGACGTCACGAGGAGCTCCGGAAGGGTCCGGAGGTAAAGATTTATATATGGGAAGTTGTCAAACGGGCAGCGGGAAGTTTCGGGGTCATACCGGTATTGTACCGGGGCCACCGGAAGGGTTCCGGGGGTCCACCGGGAGGGGCCACCCCTCCCGGGGGGCCACATGGGCTGCGTGGGGCTGGGAGCCAGCCCCTGGTGGGCTGGGCGCACCCCCTCCCTTGGGCCCTTGCGCCTAGGGTTGAGGGGGGAACCCTAGAGGGGGCGCCCCCTTGGCTTGGGGGGCAAGCCACCCTCTCCCCCTCTCCCCTTGGCCGCCGCACCCCCCTAGATGGGTTCTAGGGGGGCCGGCCCCCTTCTCCCTTCCCCCTATAAATAGAGGGGTGAGGGGAGGGCAGCCGTACCACCCTCCAAGGCGCAGCCCTCCCCTCCCCAACACCTCTCCTCCTCCGTTGTGTGCTTGGCGAAGCCCTGTCGGAGTACTGCCTCTCCACCATCACCACGCCGTCGTGCTGCCGGTGGAGCTGTCTTCCTCAACCTCTCCTTCCCCCTTGCTGGATCAAGAAGGAGGAGACGTCTCCCGTCCCGTACGTGTGTTGAACGCGGAGGTGCTGTCCGTTCAGCACTTGGTCATCGGTGATTCGAATCACGTCGAGTACGACTCCATCATCACCTTGCAAGCTTCCGCACGCGATCTACAAGTGGTATGTAGATGCAAACTCTCTCCCTTGACTCGTTGCTTAGATGAACTCATAGATGGATCTTGGTGAAACCGTAGGAAAAATTTTAATTTTCTGCAACGTTCCCCAACAGTGGTATCAGAGCTAGGTCTATGCGTAGTTCTCTTTGCACGAGTAGAACACAATTTTGTTGTGGGCGTGGATTTTGTCATCTTACGTGCCTCTACTAGTCTTTTCTTGCTTCGGCGATATTGTGGGATGAAGCGGCCCGGACCAACCTTACACGTACGCTTACGTGAGACCGGTTCCACCGACTGACATGCACTAGTTGCATAAGGTGGCTGGCGGGTGTCTGTCTCTCCCACTTTAGTTGGAGCGGAATCGATGAACAGGGCCTTTATGAAGGGTAAATAGAAGTTGACAAAATCACGTTGTGGTGATTCGTAGGTAAGAAAACGTTCTTGCTAGAACCCAATTGCAGCCACGTAAAAGATGCAACAACAATTAGAGGACGTCTAACTTGTTTTTGTAGCGATTGATCATGTGATGTGATATGGCCAGAAGTTGTGATGAATGATGAATTGTGATGTATGAGATCATGTTCTTTGTAATAGGAATCACGACTTGCATGTCGATGAGTATGACAACCGGCAGGAGCCATAGGAGTTGTCTTTATTTTTTGTATGACCTGCGTGTCATTGAATAACGTCATGTAAACTACTTTACTTTATTGCTAAACGTTAGTCATAGAAGTAGAAGTAGTCGTTGGCGTGACAACTTCATGAAGACACGATGATGGAGATCATGATGATGGAGATCATGGTGTCAAGCCGGTGACAAGATGATCATGGAGCCCCGAAGATGAAGATCAATGGAGCTATATGATATTGGCCATATCATGTCACAACTATATAATTGCATGTGATGTTTATTATGTTTATGCATCTTGTTTACTTAGGACGACGGTAGTAAATAAGATGATCCCTTACAAAAATTTCAAGAAGTGTTCTCCCCTAACTGTGCACCGTTGCTACAGTTCGTCGCTTCTAAGCACCACGTGATGATCGGGTGTGATGGATTCTTACGTTCACATACAACGGGTGTAAGACAGTTTTACACAGCGAAAACACTTAGGGTTAACTTGACGAGCCTAGCATGTGCAGACATGGCCTCGGAACACGGAGACCGAAAGGTTGAACACGAATCGTATGGAAGATACGATCAACATGAGAATGTTCACCGATGATGACTAGTCCGTCTCACGTGATGATCGGACACGGGCTAGTCGACTCGGATCGTGTAACACTTAGATGACTAAAGGGATGTCTAATCTAAGTGGGAGTTCATAATTTGATTAGAACTTTATTATCATGAACTTAGTCTAAAACCTTTGCAAATATGTCTTGTAGATCAATGGCCAACGCTAATGTCAACATGAACTTCAACGCGTTCCTAGAGAAAACCAAGCTGAAAGATGATGGAAGCAACTATACGGACTGGGTCCGGAACCTGAGGATCATCCTCATAGCTGCCAGAAAACAATATGTCCTAGAAGGACCGCTAGGTGACGCTCCCGTCCCAGAGAACCAAGACATTATGAATGCTTGGCAGTCTCGTGCTGATGATTACTCCCTCGTTCAGTGCGGCATGCTTTACAGCTTAGAACCGGGGCTCCAAAAGCGTTTTGAGCACCACGGAGCATATGAGATGTTCGAAGAGCTGAAACTAGTTTTTCAAGCTCATGCCCGGGTCGAGAGATATGATGTCTCCGACAAGTTCTACAGTTGTAAGATGGAGGAAAACAGTTCTGTCAGTGAGCACATCCTGAAGATGTCTGGGTTGCACAACCGTATGACCCAGCTGAACATTAACCTCCCAGATGAGGCGGTCATTGACAGAATCCTCCAGTCGCTCCCACCAAGCTACAAGAGCTTCGTGATGAACTACAACATGCAGGGGATGGAAAAGACCATTCCTGAAGTGTTCTCGATGCTGAAGTCAGTAGAGGCTGAAATCAAGAAAGAACATCAAGTGTTGATGGTCAATAAGACCACTAAGTTCAAGAAGGGCAAGGGTAAGAAGAACTTCAAGAAGGACGGCAAGGAGGTTGCCGCGCCTGGTAAGCCAGTTACCGGGAAGAAGTCAAAGAATGGACCCAAGCCTGAGACTGAGTGCTTTTATTGCAAGGGGAAGGGTCACTGGAAGCGGAACTGCCCCAAATACTTAGCGGATAAGAAGGACGGCAACACCAAAGGTACATTTGATATACATGTGATTGATGTGTACCTTACCAGTACTCGTAGTAACTCCTGGGTATTTGATACCGGTGCCGTTGCTCATATTTGTAACTCACAGCAGGAGCTGCGGAATAAACGGAGACTGGCGAAGGACGAGGTGACTATGCGCGTCGGGAATGGTTCCAGAGTCGATGTGATCGCCGTCGGCACGCTGCCTCTACATTTACCTACGGGATTAGTTTTGAACCTTAATAATTGTTATTTAGTGCCAAGTTTGAGCATGAACATTGTATCTGGATCTCGTTTAATACGAGATGGCTACTCATTTAAGTCTGAGAATAATGGTTGTTCAATTTATATGAGAGATATGTTTTATGGTCATGCTCCGATGGTCAATGGTTTATTCTTAATGAATCTCGAGCGTAATATTACACATGTTCATAGTGTAGATACCAAAAGATTTAAAGTTGATAACGATAGTCCCACATACTTGTGGCACTGCCGCCTTGGTCACATTGGTGTCAAGCGCATGAAGAAGCTCCATGCCGATGGACTTTTAGAGTCTCTTGATTATGAATCGTTTGACACGTGCGAACCATGCCTCTTGGGCAAAATGACCAAGACTCCGTTCTCCGGAACAATGGAGCGAGCAACCAACTTGTTGGAAATCATACATACCGATGTGTGCGGTCCAATGAGCGTTGAGGCTCGCGGAGGATATCGTTATGTTCTCACTCTCACTGATGACTTGAGTAGATATGGGTATGTCTACTTAATGAAACACAAGTCTGAGACCTTTGAAAAGTTCAAAGAATTTCAGAATGAGGTAGAGAATCAACGTGACCGAAAGATAAAATTCTTACGATCAGATCGTGGAGGAGAATACTTAAGTCACGAATTTGGTACACACTTAACGAAATGTGGAATCGTTTCACAACTCACGCCGCCTGGAACACCTCAGCGAAACGGTGTGTCCGAACGTCGTAATCGCACTCTATTGGATATGGTGCGGTCTATGATGTCTCTTACCGATTTACCGCTATCATTTTGGGGATACACTCTAGAGACAGCTACATTCACTTTAAATAGGGCACCGTCTAAATCCGTTGAGACGACACCGTATGAATTATGGTTTGGAAAGAAACCTAAGCTGTCGTTTCTAAAAGTTTGGGGATGCGATGCTTATGTCAAGAAACTTCAACCTGAAAAGCTCGAACCCAAGTCGGAAAAATGCGTATTCATAGGATACCCTAAGGAAACTGTCGGGTATACCTTCTACTTAAGATCCGAAGGCAAGATCTTTGTTGCCAAGAACGGATGCTTTCTGGAAAAAGAGTTTCTCTCGAAAGAAGTAAGTGGGAGGAAAGTAGAACTCGATGAAGTACTACCTCTTGAGCGGGAAAGTGGCGCAGCGCAGGAAATCGTTCCTGTGATGCCCACACCAACTGAAGAGGAAAACAATGATGATGATCAAGGTACTCCGGATCAAGTTACTGCTGAACTTCGTAGGTCCACAAGGACACGTTCCGCACCAGAGTGGTACGGCAACCCTGTCCTGGAAATCATGTTGTTAGACAACAATGAACCTTCGAACTATGAAGAAGCGATGGCGGGCCCGGATTCCAACAAATGGCTTGAAGCCATGAAATCCGAGATAGAATCCATGTATGAAAACAAAGTATGGACTTTGACAGACTTGCCCGATGATCGGCGAGCGATAGAAAACAAATGGATTTTTAAGAAGAAGACGGACGCGGATGGTAATGTTACCATTTATAAGGCTCGACTTGTCGCTAAGGGTTATCGACAAGTTCAAGGGATTGACTACGACGAGACTTTCTCTCCCGTAGCGAAGCTGAAGTCCGTCCGAATCATGTTAGCAATTGCCGCATACTATGATTATGAGATATGGCAGATGGACGTCAAAACGGCATTCCTTAACGGACATCTTAAGGAAGAGCTGTATATGATGCAGCCGGAAGGTTTTGTCGATCCTCGGAATGCTAACAAAGTATGCAAGCTCCAGCGATCCATTTATGGACTGGTGCAAGCATCTCGGAGTTGGAACATTCGCTTTGATGAGATGATCAAAGCGTTTGGGTTTATGCAGACTTATGGAGAAGCCTGCGTTTACAAGAAAGTGAGTGGGAGCTCTGTAGCATTTCTCATATTATATGTAGATGACATACTCTTGATGGGAAATAATATAGAATTTTTGGACAGCATTAAGGCCTACTTGAATAAGTGTTTTTCAATGAAGGACCTTGGAGAAGCTGCTTACATATTAGGCATCAAGATCTATAGAGATAGATCGAGACGCCTCATAGGTCTTTCACAAAGCACATACCTTGATAAGATTTTGAAGAGGTTCAAAATGGATCAGTCCAAGAAGGGGTTCTTGCCTATGTTACAAGGTGTGAGACTGAGCTCGGCTCAGTCACCGACCACGGCAAAAGATAAAGAAGAGATGAGTGTCATCCCCTATGCTTCAGCCATAGGATCTATTATGTATGCCATGCTGTGTACCAGACCCGATGTAAACCTTGCCGTAAGTTTGGTAGCAAGATACCAAAGTAATCCCGGCAAGGAACACTGGACAGCGGTCAAGAATATCCTGAAGTACCTGAAAAGGACGAAGGACATGTTTCTCGTTTATGGAGGAGACGAAGAGCTCGTCTTAAAGGGTTACGTCGACGCTAGCTTCGACTCAGATCTGGATGACTCTAAGTCACAAACCGGATACGTGTATATGTTGAATGGTGGAGCAGTAAGCTGGTGCAGCTGCAAGCAGAGCGTCGTGGCGGGATCTATGTGTGAAGCGGAGTACATGGCAGCCTCGGAGGCAGCGCATGAAGCGATTTGGGTGAAGGAGTTCATCACCGACCTAGGAGTCATACCCAATGCGTCGGGGCCGATCAAACTCTTCTGTGACAACACTGGAGCTATTGCCCTCGCCAAGGAGCCCAGGTTTCACAAGAAGACCAGGTACATCAAGCGTCATTTCAACTCCATCCGTGAAAATGTTCAAGATGGAGACATAGAGATTTGCAAAGTGCACACGGATCTGAATGTCGCAGATCCGCTGACTAAACCTCTCTCGCGTGCAAAACAATATCAACACCAGAACTCTATGGGTGTTCGATTCATCACAATGTAACTAGATTGGTGACTCTAGTGCAAGTGGGAGACTGTTGGAAATATGCCCTAGAGGCAATAATAAAAGTATTATTATATTTCAATGTTCATGATAAATGTCTTTTATTCATGCTATAACTATATTATCCGGAAATCGTAATACATGTGTGAATACTTAGACCACAATATGTCCCTGGTGAGCCTCTAGTTGACTAGCTCGTTGTGATCAACAGATAGTCATGGTTTCCTGACTATGGACATTGGATGTCGTTGATAACGGGATCACATTATTAGGAGAATGATGTGATGGACAAGACCCAATCCTAAGCATAGCATAAAAGATCGTGTAGTTCGTTTTGCTAGAGCTTTACCAATGTCAAGTATCTCTTCCTTCGACCATGAGATCGTGTAACTCCCGGATACCGTAAGAGTGCCTTGGGTGTATCAAACGTCACAACGTAATTGGGTGACTATAAAGGTGCATTACAGGTATCTCCGAAAGTATCTGTTGGGTTGACACGGATCGAGACTGGGATTTGTCACTCCGTATGACGGAGAGGTATCTCTGGGCCCACTCGGTAATGCATCATCATAATGAGCTCAATGTGACCAAGGTGTTGGACACGGGATCATGCATTACGGTACGAGTAAAGTGACTTGCCGGTAACGAGACTGAACAAGGTATTGGGATACCGACGATCGAGTCTCGGGCAAGTAACGTACCGATTGACAAAGGGAATTGCATACAGGGTTTGATCGAATCCTCGACATCGTGGTTCATCTGATGACAACATCGAGGAGCATGTGGGAGCCATCATGGGTATCCAGATCCCGCTGTTGGTTATTGACCTGAGAGCATCTAGGTCATGTCTGCATGTCTCCCGAACCCGTAGGGTCTACACACTTAAGGTTCGGTGACGCTAGGGTTATTAGGAAGACTAGTATGTGACTACCGAATGTTGTTCGGAGTCCCGGATGGGATCCCGGACGTCACGAGGAGCTCCGGAAGGGTCCGGAGGTAAAGATTTATATATGGGAAGTTGTCAAACGGGCACCGGGAAGTTTCGGGGTCATACCGGTATTGTACCGGGGCCACCGGAAGGGTTCCGGGGGTCCACCGGGAGGGGCCACCCCTCCCGGGGGGCCACATGGGCTGCGTGGGGCTGGGAGCCAGCCCCTGGTGGGCTGGGCGCACCCCCTCCCTTGGGCCCTTGCGCCTAGGGTTGAGGGGGGAACCCTAGAGGGGGCGCCCCCTTGGCTTGGGGGGCAAGCCACCCTCTCCCCCTCTCCCCTTGGCTGCCGCACCCCCCTAGATGGGTTCTAGGGGGGCCGGCCCCCTTCTCCCTTCCCCCTATAAATAGAGGGGTGAGGGGAGGGCAGCCGTACCACCCTCCAAGGCGCAGCCCTCCCCTCCCCAACACCTCTCCTCCTCCGTTGTGTGCTTGGCGAAGCCCTGTCGGAGTACTGCCTCTCCACCATCACCACGCCGTCGTGCTGCCGGTGGAGCTGTCTTCCTCAACCTCTCCTTCCCCCTTGCTGGATCAAGAAGGAGGAGACGTCTCTCGTCCCGTACGTGTGTTGAACGCAGAGGTGCTGTCCGTTCAGCACTTGGTCATCGGTGATTCGAATCACGTCGAGTACGACTCCATCATCACCTTGCAAGCTTCCGCACGCGATCTACAAGTGGTATGTAGATGCAAACTCTCTCCCTTGACTCGTTGCTTAGATGAACTCATAGATGGATCTTGGTGAAACCGTAGGAAAAATTTTAATTTTCTGCAACGTTCCCCAACACCTGTTGCTACTCCTGTCGACACGAAGGCCAAGGTCTCTGCTCTTGAGGGTTTGCCTGCGTCGGATGCTCCTTTCTACCGGTCTATTGTCGGCGCCCTACAGTACTTGACTCTCACAAGACCGGATCTTCAGTATGTTGTACAGCAGGTTTGTCTCCACATGCACGCCCCTCGTGACTCTCATTGGACTCTCGTGAAGTGGATCCTTCGCTACATCTGCGGCACGATGTCCCTTGGGTTGACACTTACGGCGTCCACTTCTCTGGAGATGGTGGCTTACTCCAATGCAGACTGGGACGGCTGCTTCGATACTCGTCGGTCCACCTCTGGCTACTGCATCTACCTCGGTCCTTCCCTCGTCTCGTGGTCGTCCAAGCGACAACCCACGGTTTCGCGCTCTAGCGCGAAGGCTGAGTACCGAGCTGTGGCCAACGCTGTCGCCGAGTGCACCTGGCTTCGACAGTTACTTCAGGAGCTCCATCACGATGTCTCCCAGGCTACGGTTGTCTACTGTGACAACGTCTCTGTGGTGTACCTCTCCGCCAACCCCGTTCATCATCGCCGGACTAAACACATCGAGCTGGACATTCACTTTGTGCGCGAGCAGGTGGCTCTTGGACGCATGCGGGTTCTCCATGTGCCGACCGCTCAGCAGTTCGCCGATGTGATGACGAAGGGACTGCCGACTTCTACCTTTGAGGAGTTCTGTTCCAGTCTCTGCGTCACTGGCGCCGCTTCGACTGCGGGGGGGAGGGGGTGTTGAGTATATTGTGTACGCGTATATGTGTGTGTAGGGCCCACATCCTGTTTCCTTGTATAGTTGAGGTTGTGGCCCACCTCTGTACTTATATATACGTGCCTGGTGCACCGATCAATACATCAAGATTGCACAGCCCATAACTTGTCCTTCTACAATGATCTTCGTCAGGGGAGCTGCGTCCCTTCGCTGGAGTGTTTATTACAGTATTGTCTAAAAAAATTCGAAAATGATAAATCCCGAATCGACAAATCAAACTTTACTTGACGTGAGGATGAATGTATGTGAGAATGAACGAGCCACGCATCACCGTGGAGACAAGACCTCGCCGCGCACCGCACCGCTATCAATGTACGTATCACCCGAGGAGTGTTGCACAATAAGCTAGTTCTTGCTAGCAGTTTAGCGCAAGAGTAGTTCTTTTCTTCAGTTAAATTCAGTTAGCTTGTTTCATCAGGTTAGTTAGATGCCAGCTCCCACAAGACGCGGCCTGTGTGATCAGTGGAGAGCTTGTAGGGCGTCGTGGACCAAGTGCTCGATCGTGGGATGGCACGATTCAGTAGGAGCGCTGGAACTACGGCACGATCGTTTTCTATTAAGGAATAAAAGGAGAAGAAAGCAGAAAAGTAGCAGACAATTACGTTGCGCAAAACTCTCGTGTGTTGAACTGATTAGCGAATACAGCGAGAGAGAGATACCGAGGTGACAAGTGGCATCAGAGCCATGTCGAAGACGCCGGCGGCCGCGACGAGGACGCCCGCTGGCGGTGCAGGCCGACCGGAGATGCCACCATGCATACGCGCACTGTCACAGGTTCGGAGATGGACTCGCCGCCGAGGCGATGTAGCAGCTCAGCAGTCGGTGCAGACGGCGCCCACGGAGGGCGCGCTCCTGATGTTGACGCGCACCAACTACGCCGAGTGGGCTCTGCTCATGAAGGTCTACCTTCAGGCCCATGGCTGGTGGGGCGCGGTCTCTCACGGCAACGTCTCCTACCACCACGAGCGCAACATGATGATCACCATCCTGCGCAGCCTCCCCTCGGACGTACTGCTCGCCGTGGGAGAGAAGGAGACCGCCAAGGAGGCGTGGGACGCCATCGCCACACAACGCCTTGGAGCCACGCGCGTACGCGAGGCCAACTCGCAGAAACTCCGGCGTGATTTCGAGGGGATCACCTTCCGCGACGGGGAGACCATCGACGACTTCTCGCTCCGTCTCTCCGGTATCGTCGCTGGCCTTCGCGCTCTTAGCGACACGGTGGAAGAATCAAAGGTAGTCGCCAAGTTCCTGCGTGTTGTCCCGCCCCAGTTCGCGCAGGTGGCAATCGCGATTGAGACACTGCTGGACATAAGCACGCTCTCCCTAGACGAGGTCACCGGCAGGCTGCGCGTCGTTTAGGACCGACTCGACGAGGCGCATGGCAGCAACAGCAGCCAGGGGGGCGGCTGCTCCTCACTTGGGAGGAGTGGCAGGCCTGCCTGCAGCAACCCCGCGCTCCGGGGCCTCCCTCCCTCGGTCGACAGCAACAATCGCCGAAGAGGCGGTGGCCGAGGCGGTGGCCACGGAAGCGGGCGCGGCGGCGGCTGCGGTGGTGACTACCCCGACAAGAGCGGCGGGGACAAAGAAAAATGCAGGTACTTTGGCATAAAAGGGCACTGGGCCCGAGAATGCAGGAAGAAGAAAAGGGAGGAGGATGCTCTCCTGGCCCAGGCAGATGAGGAGGGTGATCCCGAGCTGCTGCTTGCCGAGGTCGTCGAGCTCACGCGCCCCATGCAATCAGTGGAGTTGGTTGCAGACCACCATGATGCGTCGCGCGCCACAGTCTTCCTCAACAAAGAACAGGCGCACGTCACTCCAGCTGCCGAGGACGCCGCCGTCGACGGATGTGGTACCTGGACACCGGAGCATCCAACCACATGACCGGCGACCGCACGGCCTTCACCGACTTGGACACGGCTATCACTGGAACCGTGCGGTTCGGAGACGGGTCAGTGGTGCAGATCTAGGGGCGCGGCACGGTCGCGTTCACCGTCGATGGGGGAGCGCAGCGTGCGCTCCTGGAGGTGTACTACATCCCCAGGCTCAAGAGCAGCGTTGTAAGCCTTGGGCAGCTCGACGAGAACGGCTGCTACATCAACATGCGCCATGGTATCCTCACCATACACGACCGGTGCGGCGCTCTCATCCTCAAGGTAAAACGATCTCAAAATCATTTGTACAAGTTGCATTTTCGCCCTGTTCGCCCGACTTGTCTTGCCGCGCGCATGGACAACGTGTCATGGCACTGGCACGACCGCTTTGGACACCTGCACATCGACGCGCTTCAGAGGATGGTGCGGGGCGACCTGGTGCGAGGACTGCCTGGCATCAAGCACACAGGCGAGCTCTGCCAGGCACGCCTCACCGGCAAACAGCGTCGGACGCCGTTTCCACAGACGGCCAAGTACAGAGCGGAGACGCTGCTCGATCTCATTCACGCAGATTTGTGCGGGGTGATCACGCCGGCGACGCCAGGCGGACGGCGATCACGCCGGCGACGCCAGGCGGACGGCGATACTTCCTCCTCCTCGTGGACGACCACAGCCGCTACATGTGGCTCACTTTGCTGTCAAGCAAGGACGAGGCCGCCGCGGCGATCAAGAACTTCCAGGCGCGTGCGGAGGCGGAAGCGCGGTGCAAGCTTGGTACACTGCGCACGGACCGCGGCGGGGAGTTCACATCCGCAGCACTGGCGAAGCACTTCGCGTCCTCTGGTGTCCAGCGGCACCTGACAGTGCCGTACTCGCCGCAGGAGAATGGTGTGGTGGAGAGGTGCAACCAGATGGTGGTGGGCATGGCAAGAAGCATGATGAAGGCCAAGGAAATGCCAGATCACTTTGTGGGGAGAGGCGGTGACCACGGCCGTTTATCTCCTGAACCGCACGTTCACTCGAAGTGTGGACGGCGTGACTTCGTACGAGGCCTGGCACGACAAGAAATCGGAGGTGAGTCACCTATGCGTGTTTGGGTGTGTGGCTCATGTCAAGAGCGCACAGCCAAACCTCAAGAAGTTGGACGACCGGAGCACGCCCATGGTGCTCATCGGCTACGAGCCTGGCACCAAGGCGTACAGGGTCTACGTCCCGGTGAGCCGGGACGTGCATGTGTCGCACGACGTCGTGTTCAACGAGAATGCGAGCTGGGACTGGAGCAGTGAGACGACGAGCACGGGCGGCACGTTCGTCATCGACTTCGCATCATACGACGGGCCAGGAGAGGACAGTGCTGCACCAACCATCTCACCATCACCGCCAACACATAGAACAACCCAAACGGCGTCCGTGCTAGCCACGCCGACGCCCACTTCCGTCGCAGCTGCAACAGATACACAAGCGTCGAGGAGCGCACCACCTGCCGCCCCAGCGTGGCTGGACGTGCAGTATGCGACTCCGCCACCCTTTGACGCAGACATGTTCGACGACGCCGACAACCCAGACGCCGTCCATCGCTTCCGCCGCGTGGACGACGTGCTCGGAGAGGGCGTGGCCGGCGTTGGGAGGACTGATCAGCTGCTCTTGCTACCCGAAGGCGAGCCCGCGACGTTCGTGGAGGCCGAACCACATGCAGCATGGCGAGTTGCGATGAAGGAATAAATGAGCTGCATCGAGTCTAACGGGACATGGTCCCTCTGTGATCTTCCTGTTGGGGAACGTAGCAGGAATTCAAAAAATTTGTACGCGACACCAAGATCAATCTATGGAGTAATCTAGCAACGAGGGGAAGGAGAGTGCATCTACATACCCTTGTAGATCGCTAAGCGGAAGCATTCAAGAGAACGGGGTTGAAGGAGTCGTACTCGTCGTGATCCAAATCACTGGAGATCCTAGTGCCGAACAGACGGCACCTCCGCGTTCAACACACGTGCAGCCCGGTGACATTTCCCATGCCTTGATCCAGCAAGGAGAGAGGGAGAGGTTGGGGAAGACTCCGTCCAGCAGCAGCACAACGGCGTGGTGGTGATGGAGGAGCGTGGCACTCCAGCAGGGCTTCGCCAAGCACCGCGAGAGATAAGGAGGAAGAGAGGTAGGGCTGCGCCAGGGAGAGGTCAAAACTCATGTGTTTGCAGCCCCAAATACCTCAAGTATATATAGGGGAGAGGGATGGGGGTGCGCCCCCCTTTAGGGTTCCCACCCCAAGGGGTGCGGCAGCCCTAGATCCCATCTAGGGTGCGGCCAAGGGGAGAGAGGGGGGAAACTTGCCCCCCGGGTAAGGTGGAAGTGCCCCCTCCCCAAACCCTAGGCACCTCCCACACTTGTCCCACGCAGCCCTCTGGGGCCGGTGGCCCCACTTGGTGGACCCCCGGGACCCTCCCGGTGGTCCCGGTACATTACCGATAACACCCGAAACTTTTCCGGTGACCAAAACAGGACTTCCCATATATAAATCTTTACCTCCGATCATTCCGAAACTCCTCGTGACGTCCGGGATGTCATCCGGGACTCCGAAAAACATTCGGTAACCACATATATCTATTCCCTATAACCCTAGTGTCATCGAACCTTAAGTGTGTAGACCCTACGGGTTCGGGAACCATGCAGACATGACCGAGACGTTCTCCGGCTAATAACCAACAATGGGATTTGGATACCCATGTTGGCTCCCACATGTTCCACGATGATCTCATCGGATGAACCACGATGTCGAGGAATCAATCAATCCCGTATACAATTCCCTTTGTCTAGCGGTATTGTACTTGCCTGAGATTCGATCGTCGGTATCCAGATACCTTGTTCAATCTCGTTACCGGCAAGTCTGTTTACTCGTTCTGTAACACATCATCCCGTGATCAACCCCTTGGTCACATTGTGCACATTATGATGATGTTCTACCGAGTGGGCCCAGAGATACCTCTCCGTTACACGGAGTGACAAATCCTAGTCTCAATTCGTGCCAACCCAACAGACACTTTCGGAGATACCCATAGTGCACCTTTATAGCCACCCAGTTACATTGTGACGTTTGGTACACCCAAAGCATTCCTACGGTATCCGTGAGTTGCACAATCTCATGGTCTAAGGAAATGATACTTGACATTAGAAAAGCTCTAGCATACGAACTACACGATCTTTGTGCTAGGCTTAGGATTGGGTCTTGTCCATCACATCATTCTCCTAATGATGTGATCCCGTTATCAACAACATCCAATGTCCATGGTTAGGAAACCGTAACCATCTATTGATCAACGAGCTAGTCAACTAGAGGCTTACTAGGGACATGGTGTTGTCTATGTACCCACACATGTATCTGAGTTTCCTATCAATACAATTATAGCATGGATAATAAATGATTATCATGAACAAGGAAATATAATAATAATAACTAATTTATTATTGCCTCTAGGGCATATTTCCAACAGTCTCCCACTTGCACTAGAGTCAATAATCTAGTTCACATCGCCATGTGATTAACACTGACTGATCACATCGCCATGTGACCAACATCCAAAGAGTTTACTAGTGTCACTAAACTAGTTCACATCACCATGTGATTAAGACTCAATGAGTTCTGGGGTTTGATCACGTTTTGCTTGTGAGAGAGGTTTTAGTCAATGGGTCTGCAACATTCAGATCCATATGTATTTCGCAATTCTCTATGTCATATTGTAAATGCTACCTCCACGCTCCAATTGGAGCTATTCCAAATGGTTGCTCCACTATACTTATCCCGTTTGCTACTCAGAGTCATTCGGACAGGTGTTAAAGCTTGCATCGACGTAACCCTTTACGCCGAACTCTTTATCACCTCCATAATCGAGAAACATGTCCTTATTTACTCCAAGGACAATTTTGACCGCTGTCCAATGATCCATTCCTGGATCATTCTAGTACCCCTTGACTGACTCATGGCAAGGCACACTTCCGGTGCGGTACACAGCATAGCATACTATAGAGCCTACGTCTGAAGCATAGGGGACGACCTTCGTCCTTTCTCTCTCTTCTACCGTGGTCGAGCTTTAACTCTTAACTTCATACCTTACAACTCAGGTAAGAACTCCTTCTTTGACTGATCCATCTTGAACACCTTCAAGATCATGTCAAGGTATGTGCTCATTTGAAAGTACCATTTAGCGTTTTTGATCTATCCTCATAGATCTTGATGCTCAATGTTCAAGTAGCTTAATCCAGGTTTGCCATTGAAAAACACTTTTCAAATAACCCTATATGCTTTCCAGAAATTCTGCATCATTTCTGATCAACAATATGTCAACAACATATACTCATCAGAAATGCTATAGTGCTCCCACTCACTTCTTTGGAAATACAAGTTTCTCATAAACTTTGTATAAACCCAATATCTTTGATCATCTCATCAAAGCGTACATTCCAACTCCGAGATTCTTACCCCAGTCCTTAGAAGGATTGCTGGAGCTTTGCATACTTGTTAGCGTCTTTCAGGATTTGTCAAAACCTTCTGGTTGTATCACATACAACCTTTCCTCAAGAAAATTGTCGAGGAAACAATGTTTTTTGACATCTTATCTGCAAGATTTCATAAATAATGCAGTAACTGCTAATCCAATTCCAATAGACTCTTAGCATCACTACGAGTGAGAAAGCCTCACTGTAGTCAACTCCTTGAACTTGTCGGAAAACATCTTAACGACAAGTCGAGCTTTCTTAATGGTGATACTTACCATCATTTTCCATCTTTCTTTTAAAACCCATCTGTACCCAACAGCCTTACGACCATCAAGTAATTCTTCCAAAGTCTATACATGGATCCTCTCTTGGATTTTATGGCCTCGAGCCATTTGTCGGAATCCGGGCCCACCATCGCTTCTCCATAGCTCGTAGGTTCATTGTTGTCTAGCAACATGACCTCTAAGATAGGATTGCATACTACTCATAAATAGTACGCGTCCTTGTCGACCTACGAGGTTCGGTAGTGACTTGATCCGAAGCATCATGATCACTATCATCAGCTTCCACTTCAATTGGTGTAGGTGCCACATGAACAACTTCATGTGCCCTGCTACACACTGGTTGAAGTGATGGTTCATTAACCTCATCAAGTCTCCACCATCCTCCCACTCAATTCTTTCGAGACAAACTTTTCCTTGAGAAAGGACCCGATTCAAGAAACAATCCCTATTGCTTTCGAATCTGAATTAGGAGGTATACCCAACTGTTTTGGGTGTCCTATGAAGATGCTTTTTATCCGCTTTGGGTTCGAGCTTATCAACCTGAAATTTTTTCACATAAGCGTCGCAGCCCCAATCTTTTAAGAAAAGACAACTTAGGTTTCTCCAAACCATAGTTCAAATGGTGTCGTCTCAACAGAATTACGTGGTGCCCTATTAAAGTGAGAGTGGTTGTCTCTAATGCCTAACCCATGAACGATAGTGGTAATTCAATAAGAGAGATCATGGTACGCACCATATATATCCAATAGGGTGCAACTATGATGTTCGGACACACCATCACACTATGGTGTTCCAGCGGTATTAATTGTGAAACAATTTCCACAATGTCTTAATTGCGTACCAAACTCGCAACTCAGATATTCATCTCTATGATCATATCATAGACGTTTTTATCCTCTTGTCACGAAGATCTTTAACTTCACTCTGAAATTACTTGAACCTTTCAATAATTCAGACTTGTGTTTCATCAAGTAAATATACTCAGCATCTACTTAAATCATTTGTGAAGTAAGAACACAACGATATCCATTGCGTGCCTCATCACTCATTGGACTGCACACATCAAATGTATTACTTCCAACAAGTTGCTTTCTTGTTCCATCTTACTGAAAGAACGAGGCTTTTCAGTCATCTTGCCCATGTGGTATGATTTGCATGTCTCAAGTGATTTAGAATCAAGTGAGTCCAAACGATCCATTTGCATGGAGTTTCTTCACGCGCACATACCAACAGACATGGTTCGCATGTATCAAACTTTTCAAAAACGAGTGAGTCCAAAGATCCATCAACATGGAGCTTCTTCATGCGTTTTGTACCAATATGACTCAAATGGCAGTGCCACAAGCAGGTGGTACTATCATTACTATCTTATATCTTTTGGCATGAACATGTGTATCACTATGATCGAGATTCAATAAACCATTCTTTTAGGTGCAAGACCATTGAAGGTATTATTCAAATAAACAGAGTAACCATTATTCTCCTTAAATGAATAATCGTATTGCAATAGACATAATCCAATCATGTCTATGCTCAACGCAAACACCAAATAACAATTATTTAGGTTTAACACCAATCTCGATGGTAGAGGGAGCGTGCGATGCTTGATCATATCAACCTTGGAAACACTTCCAACACATATCGTCAGCTCACCTTTAGCTAATCTCCTTTTATTCCGTAGCTTTTATTTCGAGTTACTAACACTTAGCAACCGAACCAGTATCTAATACCCTGGTGCTACTAGGAGTACTAGTAAAGTACACATTAACATAATGTATATCCAATATACTTCCGTCGACCTTGCCTGCCTTCTTATCTACCAAGTATCTAGGGTGGTTCTGATTTAGTGTCCGTTCCTCTCATTACAGAAGCACTTAGTCTCGGGTTTGGGTTCAACCTTGGGTTTTCACTAGAGCAGCAACCGTTTTGCCGTTTCATGAAGTATCCCTTCTTGCCCTTGCCCTTCTTGAAACTAGTGGTTTTACTAACCATCAACAATTGATGCTCCTACTTGATTTCTACTTTCGCGGTGTCAAACATCGCGAATATCTCAAGGATCATCATATCTATCCCTGATATGTTATAGTTCATCACGAAGCTCTAGCAGCTTGGTGGCAATGACTTTGGAGAAACATCACTATCTCATCTGGAAGATCAACTCCCACTCGATTCAAGTGATTGTTGTACTTAGACAATCTGAGCACAAGCTCAACGATTAAGCTTTTCTCCCTTAGTTTGCAGGCTAAGAAAATCGTCGGAGGTCTTATACCTCTTGACGTCGGCACGAGCCTGAAATCCCAATTTCAGCCCTCGAAACATCTCATATGTTCCGCGATGTTTCGAAATCGTCTTTGGTGCCTCAACTCTAAACCGTTTAACTGAACTATCACGTAGTTATCAAAACGTGTATGTCAAATGTTCGCAACATCCACAGACGACGTTTGAGGTTCAGCACACCGAGCGGTGCATTAAGGACATAAGCCTTCTACGAAGCAACAAGGACAATCCTCAGTTTACGGACCTAGTCCGCATAATTGCTACTAACAACTTTCAACTAAATTTTCTCTAGGAACATATCTAAAACAGTAGAACTAAAACGCGAGCTACGACATAATTTGCAAGAATCTTTTGACTATGTTCAGGATAATTAAGTTCATCTTATGAACTCCCACTCAGATAGACATCCCTCTAGTCATCTAAGTGATTACATGATCCGAGTCAACTAGGCCGTGTCCGATCATCACGTGAGACGGACTAGTCATCATCGGTGAACATCTTCATGTTGATCGTATGTACCATACGACTCATGCTCGACCTTTCGGTCTCTTGTGTTCCGAGGCCATGTCTGTATATGCTAGGCTCGTCAAGTCAACCTAAGTGTTTCGCGTGTGTAAATCTGGCTTACACCCGTTGTATGTGAATGTTAGAATCTATCACACCCGATCATCACGTGGTGCTTCGAAACAACGAACTTTCGCAACGGTGCACAGTTAGGGGGAACACTTTCTTGAAATTTTAATGAGGGATCATCTTATTTACTACTGTTGTTCTAAGCAAATAAGATGCATAAACATGATAAACATCACATGCAATCAAAAAGTGACATGATATGGCCAATATCATTTTGCTCCTTTTGATCTCCATCTTCGGGGCTCCATGATCATACTTGTCACCGGCATGACACCATGATCTCCATCATCATGATCTCCATCATCATGTCTCCATGAAGTTGTCTCACCAACTATTACTTCTACTACTATGGCTAACGGTTTAGCAATAAAGTAAAGTAATTACATGGCGTTGTTCAGTGACACGCAGGTCATACAATAAATAAAGACAACTCCTATGGCTCCTGCCGGTTGTCATACTCATCGACATGCAAGTCGTGATTCCTATTACAAGAACATGATCAATCTCATACATCACATATCATTCATCACATTCTTTTTGGCCATACCATATCACATAGCATACCCTGCAAAAACAAGTTAGACGTCCTCTAATTGTTGTTTGCATGTTTTACGTGGTTGCTATGGGTTTCTAGCAAGAACGTTTCTTACCTACGCAAAAACCACAACGTGATATGTCAATTGCTATTTACCCTTCATAAGGACCCTTTTCATCGAATCCGATCCGACTAAAGTGGGAGAGACTGGCACCCGCTAGCCACCTTATGCAACAAGGGCATGTCAGTCGGTGGAACCTGTCTCACGTAAGTGTACGTGTAAGGTCGGTCCGGGCCGCTTCATCCCACAATACCATCGAAACAAGATTGGACTAGTAACGGTAAGCATATTGAACAAAATCAACGCCCACAACTACTTTGTGTTCTACTCGTGCATAGAATCTACGCAATAGACCTAGCTCATGATGCCATTGTTGGGGAACGTAGCAAAAATTCAAAAAATTTCTACGCAACACCAAGATCAATCTATGGAGTAATCTAGCAACGAGGGGAAGGAGAGTGCATCTACATACCCTTGTAGACCGCTAAGCGGAAGCGTTCAAGAGAACGGGGTTGAATGAGTCGTACTCGTCGTGATCCAAATCACCGGAGATCCTAGTGCCGAACGGACGACACCTCCACGGTCAACACACGTGCAGCCCGGTGACATCTCCCATGCCTTGATCCAGCAAGGAGAGAGGGAGAGGTTGGGGAAGACTCCGTCCAGCAGCAGCACAACGGCGTGGTGGTTATGGAGGAGCGTGGCACTCCATCAGGGCTTCGCCAAGCACCGCGAGAGATGAGGAGGAAGAGAGGTAGGGCTGCGCCAGGGAGAGGTCAAAACTCATGTGTTTGCAGCCCCAAATACCTCAAGTATATATAGGGGAGAGGGATGGGGGTGCGCCCCCCTTTAGGGTTCCCACCCCAAGGGGTGCGGCAGCCCTAGATCCCATCTAGGGTGCGGCCAAGGGGAGAGAGGGGGGAAACTTGCCCCCCAAGTAAGGTGGAAGCGCCCCTCCCCAAACCCTAGGCGCCTTGGGCCCTAGTGGGGGGGGGGGGTGCACCAGCCCACCTGGGGCTGGTCCCCTCCCACACATGGCCCATGCAGCCCTCTGGGGCCGGTGGCCCCACTTGGTGGACCCCCGGGACCCTCCCGGTGGTCCCGGTACATTACTGATAACACCCGAAACTTTTCCGGTGACCAAAACAGGACTTCCCATATATAAATCTTTACCTCCGAATCATTCCGGAACTCCTCGTGACATCCGGGATCTCATCCAGGACTCCGAACAACATTCGGTAACCACGTATATCTATTCCCTGTAACCCTAGCATCATCGAGCCTTAAGTGTGTAGACCCTACGGGTTCGGGAACCATGCAGACATGACCGAGACGTTCTCCGGTCAATAACAAACAGCGGGATCTGGATACCCATGTTGGCTCCCACATGTTCCACGATGATCTCATCGGATGAACCACGATGTCGAGGAATCAATCAATCCCGTATACAATTCCCTTTGTCTAGCGGTATTGTACTTGCCCGAGATTCGATCGTCGGTATCCCGATACCTTGTTCAATCTCATTATTGGCAAGTCTCTTTACTCATTCCATAACACATCATCCCGTGATCAACCCCTTGGTCACATTGTGCACATTATGATGATGTCCTACCGAGTGGGCCCAGAGATACCTCTCCGTTACACGGAGTGACAAATCCCAGTCTCGATTCGTGCCAACCCAACAGACACTTTCGGAGATACCCGTAGTGCACCTTTATAGCCACCCAGTTACGTTGTGACGTTTGGTACACCCAAAGCATTCCTACGGTATCCGAGAGTTGCACAATCTCATGGTCTAAGGAAATGATACTTGACATTAGAAAAGCTCTAGCATACGAACTACACGATCTTTGTGCTAGGCTTAGGATTGGGTCTTGTCCATCACATCATTCTCCTAATGATGTGATCCCGTTATCAACGACATCCAATGTCCATGGTCAGGAAACCGTAGCCATCTATTGATCAACGAGCTAGTCAACTAGAGGTTTACTAGGGACATGGTGTTGTCTATGTACCCACACATGTATCTGAGTTTCCTATCAATACAATTATAGCATGGATAATAAACGATTATCATGAACAAGGAAATATAATAATAATAACTAATTTATTATTGCCTCTAGGGCATATTTCCAACACTGCCCGCAGCTCACCGCCACATCGGACTGAAATGGGTCTTCAACGAGAAGCGCAGCTGTCACAGCCCCAGATCAGCCCTTGTTTGTTTTTGCTTTAGCATCCATGCAACATGTTTAAATTTTATGAAATTTGAAATGGGGATTGCTCAAACCCTAGCATTAAAGGAATTCACTAGGTTCATCCTAAAATGCTTTCAAGTAAGTCCAAAGGGCTTTCAAAAATGTTCATGATTTTTGACAAAGGTGAAAAGCCTCTACCAAAAATGATGCCAATATTTTTGGGCCATTATGGATTTTTGAATAATCCATATTGTATTTGAATTGGGGCATTTAAATACTATTAATATTTTTAAATGCTCCAACAATTCTGAAAATAGTTAAGGGCCTCTGTAATAATTCATTTAATGGCCACAATTATTTGCAGGATTTATTAAAATGATTTGTGCTATAAACTAAATCAGAAACAAAACTACAGAAATAGAAAAGAGAAACAAAATAGAAGAAAAGGGGAGAGAGGCCACCTGGGCCACTTACCTGCTTACCTGCCCGGCCCAGCTCCCCCAGCGCGGCCTAGCCCACCTCCTTCCCCCCCCCTTGTCCTCTTCTTCCTCTGCCAGTAGGCAGAGGCGAGGCGTGGCGCGCGCCCGAAGAGCGCCGGCCACCTCCTGCTTCGCCGTGGCAGCCTCCCCGACCCCCTCGCGACACCACGGAGACGGCCTCGACCCCCCTCGACCGTCTCTCTCTCTCTGGACCCCCTCCTCCTCCTCTGTTCTCCCTCCCTCTCGTCACCGAACGCACCTGGGAGCGCCGCTCGCCGTAGCCATGAC
>NC_041391.1:131136465-131165074 GCF_002162155.2 Triticum dicoccoides
ATCTTGTGCCCTCGGCAGTATCTGGTAGATAGTCAGGCTTCTCAGCCTTTTTCATTTATAGTTGTCTGTACTCAGACATGTTAAGCTTCCGCATGTGCTTTGACTTGTATGCTCTGATTGTTGGGTCATGAGACCCATGATTGTAATATCTCGCTCCTCGGAGCCTATTTGAATAAATTACTTGAGTCGTAGAGTCATGTTGTGATGCCATGTTGTATTTGCACATATCGAGCATATTGTGTGTATGCTATTGAAATGCTTGGTATGTGTGGGATCTGACCATCTAGTTGTTTATCTTTAGTAGCCTCTCTTACCGGGAAATGTCTCCTAGTGTTTCCACCGAGCCATGGTAGCTCGCTACTGCTCCGGAACACTTAGGCTGGCCGGCATGTGTCCTTCTTCGTTCCTGTGTCTGTCCCTTCGGGGAAATGTCACGCGATGAATGCCGGAGTCCTGTTAGCCCGCTACAGCCCGGTTCACCGGAGTCCTGCTAGCCCAGTGCTACAGCCTGGATTCACTCGCTGATGACCGACACGTTCAATGCTGGGTCATGGATGCCTGTCCCTGTAAGTCTGTGCCACTTTCGGTTTACGACTAGCCATGTCAGCCCGGGGTCCTTATCATATGGATGCTAGCGACACTGTCATATACGTGTGCCAAAAGGCGCAAACGGTCCCGGGCCAAGGTAAGGCGACACCTGTGGGAATACCGTGCGTGAGGCCACAAAGTGATATGAGGTGTTACATGCTAGATCGATGTGACATTGAGTCGGGGTCCTGACAGCGTTGGTATCAGAGCTTGACTGCCTGTAGGATTACCAAGCCAAACTGGTCGAAGTTGAGTCTAGAAATTCTTTAGTTATGTAAGGGAATTGATTGTGGGATGGAACGTAAGGCTCTTTTTACTCCTTTACCTCATGCCCTTCTGATCTGAGTCATCATCTTCTCTTCTACGGGGATTAAGAACTAGGCTATCCCTTCTTTCTATTAGGATCACGTGTTACTAATCAGTGGACTTATAAGATTGTTGGATTTAAGTCTCAGTTCAGTTCCTACTACTTCCGTATGTTAATTGTTGATCTCGAAACCTTGATATTGTGCTTCTGAGTGGTTATGCCACCATTTTTGTGAATGTCTCAAATCTTTTCTGAGCATTTACAGCCGTTATGCTGTCCGAGTCATCCTAGGTTTCTAAGTAGTCTGATGCATTTGCAAATCCTTTCTTCCCGTTTCAATGTTCCCATGGGCCAGATTAACCACACTAATCAGTGAGTTGAGGTACTCCGTTGCCTTGACATTTATGTTGGAGTTATTATTATGACCCTAGGTGTTTTAGGGAGTCACCTAGTAATCTAGCAATGATTTGTGTTCCCAGTGTGATGATTCTGGCCATCATTCTCGAAAGCATCCCGTGATGCTACTTAGTAATAGGTATTCTGTTCCTGGGTTCTTGAACCCGAGATTCACTCTACTTACTTCATGTTGATAGTGTTTGCTAGTTCCTTCAGGATATTAGTAACTTTGCGATAGTCCTCGAGGTCCGTGGTATTTCCTTCTTTCAAATACTATGAACCGCTTATGGCAGATGTTTATTGGATCAAAAGATCACAATTAGAGTACTCTTGAGGAGTTCTCCATTCATAAATCGTGACTCTGCCAGTTCTACCTTTCTGCATGGGTTATCCGGAAGAAATATGTTGAACTTGGTTCGACATACTAATCTATGCATCCACAACTCAGAAAATTATATGTTCCTTTGAGTTGTTCTCTTTAGTTGCATTCTGACCCTCGTCTATCAATTGATAGTCAAGAGTATGCATGCATTCGTTCATCGATGCCTATTACTCTTGTGGTCCGTCAAGCCATTCTGTCCTGAATGACTTGGAGAAACAAACTCCAGTACCTCTTCCATATCCAAGATTGGGTCAAAGAAGTTGTGCTCCGCAGATCAAATTGCTAATCCAGCTTTTGTTCTGTTCTACCTTGGAGTATTACCATCTTTATATCGGGAGTGTTATAGGAATTGCATACCATCCTATGAACTCTTGGTACAGTGATACTTCTTGCCGTCATTAGTCATTCCTCGGTCTTCGTGTTGAGGCAACCGGAATACCGACAAATGAATTGTGATGTGTGAAATCAATACGTCTAGCAACTTCGTTGCTGGGTAGTTAAGGACAATAATTTCATTCTTAGTGTGTTGGTTATTGAATCATCATTCTAAGATTGATCGTGCTACCTAGTTCTTATTTTGGTGCACCCTTCGATTGATGAGTTAGGATCTTGTCAAGTCCTCACTCATTTGATTATATCGTCTTGCCCTCAAAAGCGAGATTGTTCTCGAGCTTAGTAACATACCGGTGGTTCGTGATTTTCTGAATGTCTTCTCGGAAGTATCACCAGGTCGTCACCTGACCGTTATGTTGAGCCCGTGATCAAGTTGGTTTCTTATGAACCACCTTCTTTCCAAGAATCGGTGTTAGATATCCCTGAGCTAGTTGGTTAAGCTGGACAACAACTTGGAGAGTTGGAAGATAAAAGCTTGTCTGACTTAGTTCGTTCCAAAGGGATATTCTTGTGTAGTGTGTGTTGAAGAAAGATGATATCTTCATCGATTGGTCCCTGTGATCAGTTGTTGGACCTATTGTCTTATCAATCCTTTGATTTGAGTGTGGGCCATCGTCAAATCAAATCAGTACCAACGATGCTCGTAATGTTGTCTTATTCATGGTTGATCCCTCGAGCATACACCATTACATCTTTGGTCTGACCAATGCTATCACCGTGTTCACTTAACTATGGAATTCCTTTTAAAAGGAAACCCGGATGAATTGTTGTTGAGCCCATTGACAACATCCTTATCTCCTCCATGATTTTGTTGAGCATTAAGCTAGTGTTGGAAATTTTTGAAAGCATTTGTTCATGCTAGCTCATGAAGCATATGTTTGGATGAAGGTAGTGACTTCCTTTAATTCATGTGCATCTGATGCAAGTTGCCGCCGTGGATTCGAGAAAGTCAATGTTGCTTTCTTTGGAATCATTCCAAATCAGTCATGCACACGTGCGAAGAATGTTGTGGTTTGAAGACTTGCAACCTTCAATCTATATGTATCCCTAGCACACCAAGCCACTGGTTGATTTGTTCAAGGAGAAGGAGTTCCTTCATAAGAGCTAATCCGGACTTATGTAAGGACTTCAATACCCTCGTTGATGGTTCCCCCTCCTGAACTCGGTAGTGTTTTATTATAAGACTACTATGTGGTCATGCTTGTCTGGGACAACGTGTTCACATGTTAGTAGCAGAACCAGCTCATGTTTTGGAGCTTGCTATCGTAGTTCATCTCCCGAGAATCCCGCAACGTCATCTCGTCGATTTGTGTTGCAAACTTTCATTTTTCTTCCTAGACTCGATGGGTCTGGAATATTCTGACACCAACCAGATCTGAATCTCAAGCAGATATGATGGTTGGAACATTTCCCCAAGAACTATAATATTGGTTCCTCGATAACCGGTAAAGTGGATGTCGTGGCCAACACACCCAACCGGAAGACCTATTATTGTAGTATCTTGATTGAAGAAGTTGGCCACCTCCCCTAAGGATTTCGTAGGATTTACTCCCTAGTTGCCCCTATGGATTTTTGTGTTCCCGAAGTCCGACCTTTTACTTGATGTTTTAGATATCAAACCATATCTATGAATGGGTTATACTAGCACATCAAGGAGAACATTAGAAGCGGAGTGCTAAATGTCTCTCGGTCGATCATCCAGATTTTATTTGCTTGGCCTCGCTAAGGTGAAATCTGAGAAAGTGTTATCCTCCTTCGCATCTGCATCGTCCATCGCTATTCATCATGGTAGTATGTTGTGTTGTCAGCACCCTTGACGCGGTTGTTGATAAAACCTTGATGATTGTGGAAATGCTCAAGTTCTTGAGAGCACGCACAAGCGCTACGTGTTATCATCGGCTCTAACTGGGATTCCTCTCAGTTTCCTCGGTTATGCTATAACTTCTCAATAGTGGATTCACTCTTTGTTGTTGGGTTCTTCCCCAGTTACCAGAATCATTCCCAGCATTTGCATTTTGTTCCCAGCTTGCACCGCCAATGTGCCATTCTACCACGGGTCTCTTCCATTTCCGGTGGTAAGCAAATTCATCCATTACGTTGTCTTCAACAAGGTAATCCACATCATCCAAGTCCGAGTATGCCATTCTACCGACCCCCTCCAAATGATCGCTTGTGATTGCCTTAGGCTGGTATGAAGAGTTTCAATGATCTCTGGATCAAAGGTAATTCTTTTTGCCACTTAGGGTAATAATCTATGAATCACCCTCCTCCAGGATGTTTCTTCGTGGTATCATGGCAACTCAACTCCGCGCTACGTTGACAACCGATCACCACATTCTTAAGTCTGGAATTGTTGTCTACCTAGCGAACCCTCGTCATTTGTCTTACTCCATTTCTTCGGATCTGTACTTCGTCTCTCAGCTCAAGAGATGTTGCTATATCTCATTCCATGAGTTGATCCTAAGTTGTCCGGTCTTCTCGAAGATCGATTGTTCTAGAGTTTTCCTTTCCTCTTCTTGTCATGATTAGCTGAAGTTCTCAGAGCAAGACGACAAGACAATGATGGGTTCAAATCAACGTTCATTTGAAGTGCACCCTGGATCATGAAGATTATACTAGTTTGCGTTTCCCCTTCACCTTACCCTACGCTTGAATCTCGGGACGAGATTTTTGTTTAGTGGGGGTGAGCTGTCACAGCCCCAGATCAGCCCTTGTTTGTTTTTGCTTTAGCATCCATGCAACATGTTTAAATTTTATGAAATTTGAAATGGGGATTGCTCAAACCCTAGCATTAAAGGAATTCACTAGGTTCATCCTAAAATGCTTTCAAGTAAGTCCAAAGGGCTTTCAAAAATGTTCATGATTTTTGACAAAGGTGAAAAGCCTCTACCAAAAATGATGCCAATATTTTTGGGCCATTATGGATTTTTGAATAATCCATATTGTATTTGAATTGGGGCATTTAAATACTATTAATATTTTTAAATGCTCCAACAATTCTGAAAATAGTTAAGGGCTTCTGTAATAATTCATTTAATGGCCACAATTATTTGCAGGATTTATTAAAATGATTTGTGCTATAAACTAAATCAGAAACAAAACTACAGAAATAGAAAAGAGAAACAAAATAGAAAAAAAGGGGAGAGAGGCCACCTGGGCCACTTACCTGCTTACCTGCCCGGCCCAGCTCCCCCAGCGCGGCCCAGCCCACCTCCTTTCCCCCCCTTGTCCTCTTCTTCCTCTGCCAGTAGGCAGAGGCGAGGCGTGGCGCGCGCCCGAAGAGCGCCAGCCACCTCCTGCTTCGCCGTGGCAGCCTCCCCGACCCCCTCGCGACGCCACGGAGACGGCCTCGACCCCCCTCGACCGTCTCTCTCTCTCTGGACCCCCTCCTCCTCCTCTGTTCTCCCTCCCTCTCGTCACCGAACGCACCTGGGAGCGCCACTCGCCGTAGCCATGACCACGGCCATCCCCTCCCCTCTCCGACGTGCTCCCGAGCTCCTGCACCTCGTCGCCAACCCCCTCACCGAGCCACGTGCCCGGAAGGGCCCCGAGCAGCCGCCATCGTCATCATCTCCGAGCTTCGGCCCCGGTGCCGTCTCCGTCGAATTCGGCCACTCCGGCGCGCCCCCGATCCCACTGACCCTCCCTACAGCTCCGCGGTGAGCCTCCGTGCAGAACCCCTCTCTCTTCCCTCGCGTTTGCGAGCTCTAGGCCATAGCCCCGTCACGGCCGAACTCCGGCCGCCGCTGACCATGTCGCCGTCGTGGCCTGAGCTCGAACGGGTCGCGCCCGTGCATCTCACCGAGCTCGTGGTGACTCCAGGAGGCTGCGCAGTGCTTTACCTCACTCGCCCGTGCTCCACAACGCCGTTTTCGCCGAGGTCCGAACTCCGGCGCCGCCGCGAGCTCCACTCCGGCGAGCTCCGGCCACCCCGCGCCTCCCGCATGCCTCCTTTGGATGCGCGCAAGCAAGGGCAACCCTCTGGTGCCCTTGGCTTGGCCCAAAACCGCTCGCAGCGCCACTCCGGCGAGCTTCCGCCGCAGTTTTGGTCGTCGCCGGCCGAACTCCGGCGACTGCCGACGTGGCACGCCTAATCAGCACTAATGACGCCTAAACACCCCCCCCCCACAGCCACTAACAGTGGGCCCCGTAGTGGGTCAAAGCCCGGGTCAACGCGGGATTAGCCCCTGTGTCACTGACGTGTGGACCCCACACGTCAGGTTTGACCCGAGCCGGCCCCTGTTGACTTGCTGACGTCATGCCAACGTCATGCTGACGCAGTATTGCTTTCTGGATTTAATTTAATTCTGAAATTCCAGAAAAATGCCTAAAACTTCCAAAATTCATAGAAAATTAACCGTAACTCCAAATTAAATAATTTATATATGAAAAATTATCAGAAAAATTCAAGGAATCCATCTGTACCATTTTCATGCATGTTAGAACAACTTATCACTACTGTTTAGGACAAATGAAGTAAATGGCATTTGAATAATCACATATGGAGTTTGAATTTGAATCTTGTATTCAAACCAACTTCATTTAATCTGTTGCTAGTTGCATTAGCCCAAAACACATTCATTTTGCCATGTCATAGCATGCATCATATTGTGCATTGCATTGATCGTGTCTTTTCTGTATTTGCCGGTATTTGTCCCCTCTCGATAGACGTGATACCGATGATGCGATCGTTGACACTGATGAAGACTCAATGTTATCTTCAGAAGTGCCAGGCAAGCAAAACCCCCTTGTTCATTCCGATAAAATCCCACTCTCTCGCTCCTGCTCTCTTTTACTGCATTAGGACAACAACGACATATTTGTTACTTGCTGCGGTAGCTGAACCCCTTTATCCTTTACATGACCTGTCATTGCCACAGTAAATAGATGAAACCCACTAGCATGAGTAGGAGTTGTTTGAGCCCTGATGTGCCTATTCATTCATGCTTGTTTGTCATGCCTGCTACTGCTTAGAGTTGAGTCAGGTCTGATTCATCGGGGATGAATCATAGGCGGGTGAACATGTCCTACTGTGTGTGAGCTAAGTGTGTGAACACGATTTGATAAAAGGTGTCGGTGAGAGGCCGTGTAGGAGTACATGGTGGGTTGTCTCATTGAAGCCGTCCTCAGGAACTGAGTTCTGTGTTTGTGATCCATGATTCAGCTACTACCATACATTGGGCCCTGAAATATGACCCCGCTCGACTTCTTATTCACCCTTGTCCTCTATCCAGGAGTTGCAAGTAGTTTCTGGTGTTTGTAGTATGCTGGAGGCCGTGGACAGCGCTGACCGTAGGGGTGGGCTGTGATGCGGTAGGCACGTGGCCGGGTATACCGGGCGCCCGTTTGGTGTCACGGAACCCTGTTCACATCGTTTGGGGCTGTGAGCGAAACTCCGGCCGGATCTCCTCATGGATGGAACCCGAATAGGCGATAAACCTGGACTAGAGACTTAGGTGTTTAGGTAGGTCGTGGTCTACACCCACGTCGGCTTTCGCTTGAAGTCTGCCGAGCACATGTCGTGTGCAGATGCTAAGTGGTGGAAACATGTATGAAGAAGTACACCCCTGCAGGGTTAACATCATCTATTCGAATAGCCGTGTCCGCGGTAAAGGACTTCTGGGTTGCTTATATCAGTTCATAGACAAGTGAAAGTGGATACTTTAAAATGCGCAAGATAAGCGTGAGTGCTATGGATGGCGTTCTCGTAGGGAGACGGGAGCGGATCCATAGTGGTGTATTGATATGGTGAATATGTGGACTCGTGTGCGCCACCTCAAAAGAGTTACTTGCAGTCGTAGTTCAGGATAGCCACCGAGTCAAAGCTGGCTTGCTGCAGTTAAACCCCACCATCCCCTTTGTTGATAATGATGCATATGTAGTTAGTTCTGATGTAAGTCTTGCTGGGTACATTTGTACTCACGTTTGCCTATTTTATGTTTTTGCAGAGAGACTTCGGTCTCACTAGTAGTTCCACGTGGACTTCGACGTTTAGCTTGTTACCTCAGCTACGATCTTGTGCCCTCGGCAGTATCTGGTAGATAGTCAGGCTTCTCAGCCTTTTTCATTTATAGTTGTCTGTACTCAGACATGTTAAACTTCCGCATGTGCTTTGACTTGTATGCTCTGATTGTTGGGTCATGAGACCCATGATTGTAATATCTCGCTCCTCGAAGCCTATTTGAATAAATTACTTGAGTCGTAGAGTCATGTTGTGATGCCATGTTGTATTTGCACATATCGAGCATATTGTGTGTATGCTATTGAAATGCTTGGTATGTGTGGGATCTGACCATCTAGTTGTTTATCTTTAGTAGCCTCTCTTACCGGGAAATGTCTCCTAGTGTTTCCACCGAGCCATGGTAGCTCGCTACTGCTCCGGAACACTTAGGCTGGCCGGCATGTGTCCTTCTTCGTTCCTGTGTCTGTCCCTTCGAGGAAATGTCACGCGATGAATACCGGAGTCCTGTTAGCCCGCTACAGCCCGGTTCACCGGAGTCCTGCTAGCCCAGTGCTACAGCCTGGATTCACTCGCTGATGACCGACACGTTCGATGCTGGGTCATGGATGCCTGTCCCTGTAAGTCTGTGCCACTTTGGGTTTACGACTAGCCATGTCAGCCCGGGGTCCTTATCATATGGATGCTAGCGACACCGTCATATACGTGTGCCAAAAGGCGCAAACGGTCCCGGGCCAAGGTAAGGCGACACCTGTGGGAATACCGTGCGTGAGGCCACAAAGTGATATGCGGTGTTACATGCTAGATCGATGTGACATTGAGTCGGGGTCCTGACAGCAACGCCGTCGGTGAGGTGATCAAGCACAAGACTCGCCTCGTGGCAAAGGGTTTTGTGTAGCGCGCCGGCATCGATTTCGAGGAATTGTTTGCGCCGGTGGTGCGCTTCAATTCTGTGCGGTTGCTGCTCGCCATAGTAGCACAAGAGAACTGGGAAGTGCACCACCTTGACGTCAAGTCTGCCTTCCTCAACGGCGACCTTGAGGAGGAAGTCTACGTGCCCCCGGGGTTTGAGCTCGCCGGCAAGACAAGCAAGGTGCTCCGGTTGCACAAGGCGCTCTATGGACTGCGCCAAGCCCCTCGGGCATGGTACGCGAAGCTCGATGGCAGCCTCAACGCTCTCGGCTTCGAGAAGTGCCCGTCCGAGCACGCGGTCTACACACGGACTGGTGTGGGTGGTCGTCTCCTCGTTGGCGTGTACGTGGACGATCTCATCATCACCGGTGCGTCCACGGCGGCGATCACCAAGTTCAAATAGGAGATGATGACGCTCTTCAAGATGAGCGATCTGGGATTGCTGAACTACTACTTGGGCATAGAAGTGGACCAGAGGCCTGGGCTGATCACCATCACGCAGTCCTCGTACGCCGGCAAACTCCTGGAGAAGGCCGGCATGGATGACTGCCACCCCGTGGCCACACCGATGCAGCCACGCCTCAAGCTTAGCCGGAAGGGGACCGGGGAGCCCGTGGACACCATGCACTTCAGGAGTGTGGTGGGCAGTGTCCGCTACCTCACCCACACGCAACCTGACATCACCTATGCTTTTGGGTATGTTATCCGTTTCATGGAGGCGCCGACGAGCAAGCACTGGGGCGCCGTCAAGCAGCTGCTGAGGTTACATCGCTGGCACACGTCAGCTGGGATGCTGCTACGCTCGGCAGGCACGTGGCGCGGAACTCGTCGGATACAGCGACGCAGACCTGGGCGGGGACGTGGATGATCGCAAGAGCACCAGCAGCACCATCCTCTTCCTCGGAGGCAGCCCGGTGTCGTGGCAATCAGCCAAGCGGAAGATCGTCGTGTTCTCCTCATGCGAGGTGGAGTATGTCGCCGCAGCAGGAGCTGCGTGCCAGGGCATCTGGCTCAGGCGGCTGCTCGGAGAGCTGCTCGGGCGCGTCGACGGTGCCACCAAGCTCTGCATCGACAATAGGTCAGCGATAGCGCTGAGCAAGAATCCTGTCTTCCATGACAGAAGCAAACACATCGAGCTGCTCTACCACTTCATCAGACAGTGCGTCGAGGACAGTATCATTGATGTTCAGTACGTCCGCACAGGTGACCAGCTCGCTGACATTCTCACCAAGGCGCTCGGTCGGATTCATTTCTAGGAGATGCGTGATGGATTGGGAGTCGTCAGATGCAAGCAAACCTAGTTTAGGGGAGCTTGTTGCACAATAAGCTAGTTCTTGCTAGCAGTTTAGCAGAGTAGTTCTTTTCTTTAGTTAAATCCAGTTAGCTTGTTTCGTCAGGTTAGTTAGATGCCAGCTCCCACGAGACGCGGTCTGTGTGATCCATGGAGAGCTTGTAGGGCGCCGTGGACCAAGTGCTCGATCGTGGGATGGCACGATTCAGTAGGAGCTGGAACCGCGGCACGATCGTTTTCTGTTAAGGAATAAAAGGAGAAGAAAGCAGAAAAGCATTTACGTTGTGCAAACCTCTCGTGTGTTGAACTGATTAGCGAATACAGTGAGAGAGAGATACCGAGGCGACAAGGAGTAGGGAACTGCAACGAATTCGCCCTCCAGTTGGTCACTGAAGCTTGGAGCAGAGCAGGCCGTCGATCGTGGCCGGCGTGAGGCTATCCCTATGGACGCAGCACCACTCGCTGCCGCTGCCATTGCCGCGACCAACCACGCACACCGCCGCAGAGTGTCAGCATGTCGCCGATGGCAAAGATGACGAGCACATCCCCTTGGAGCGTGGCCACGGCCGCTCCAACCTTGACGCCGAAAGGTCCCGTCGCCGCGGCAGGCGGCTCGACGAGGACGAGGTGCGACCGCCTCTCACCGTCGTCATCGAGGGACCAGACGTCCACGTACGGCCACTCGGCCAGTGCCGACACGGCGAGTGTCCCGCTCATGTCGAACACGTTACTCAAAGTCGGGAAGCAGAGCACGCGGTGCTCGCCGGAGGGCCGGTGGAGGTACAAGCTGGACGGCACGACTCACCAGCGCCGGGAATCTCGCACATTCCACCGACATGTCGATCGAGTAAAGGTAGTGTATGCATCCTCCCACTATTACAACTAGTACTAGGACAAAACCTATCGAGTAAACTGCAAGAAACCACCACAATTGGGTCGAAGTTTTCAATGCTTCAGAAAAAACCCACCAGAAAACATGCATTTTTATGGGTGTTTGATGACTTTTGCACAGTTGTGATGGTTTTTTACAATTTACTCAAAACTATCTCATCATCTAATTTCACTGGCACTCTCTCAATCCCTTTCTCTGATGTTCCACTTCGCCCTTATGATGTTCTAGTTTCACCGCATTTTTTTTTTGAAAAGGAGGATAAACCCAGGCCTCCACATCGAGCAATGCACACAACCATGCTTCACCGCATTTAATCACTAATTTTGTATATGTTAGTGCTCTCAATCGCCAAAATCCTGTTACAGCCAAATTTGACCTTGTTGGTCTTTTTGTTAAGGACCTGCATACCAAGACGGTGCTCCTTCGATGTGACAACCCCGATGATCTTTGTCCACTCGCTCAATGCTCCGCTCTAGTTGCACTCTCCGTCGGCTTTAATCTGTGCCACGCTAATGTTCGTCGTATCAACCTAGTCTTCATACCCCACTAGATCGGCAACGCGCCTTGGCGCGAGGGTGCCGGTCCAACTAATATGACCAAGCAGTGGAGATCAAGCCGCATGATGCATTAGTAGGATAGCAAGTTTAGCACATGTAACGGGACAACTTAATCAAAGAGGTGCTACTTGCAGTTGCCGAAACCCAACTCCCACATGCGTTTGTCTATTAAAGATGGAAATGCAGAGAGTATATGAAGGAATTAATCAAAAAAAAAACTCAATGATCAAAACCTTGATATCACTCTTTTTCTATTAACATGTGGTACTACTCAATATACCCCAGGATGGAAATATATCTGATATTACTCAAAGAGTAGGCGATGGTAGATACTCACTACAGTAATCACCCCGTAAAATATCTACAAAAATGGCCATATCTACATGCATCGGCGCATTTGTTATGCAATGTGACATGAAATACCTAAGCAAGGTTTGGTATGATAGAAACCAAAAGCAGGCCATAGTATTAGTCCCAGATAACTTATGTACACTGTTTTTCATACTGCACAATAGTAAACTACATGATTGACTATTGGATATATAACTTTGTCCACACGCCTTCATCTGATTTGCTCGATATATAACTTTGTCCACACTCCTTCATTTGATTTGCTTGCATGTTGTGACACACATATCTGCTAAAGGACATATCTTGTTAGGCAAACTGTTCAAACAGTGCGTCTCATGGACAGAGAGAACATAATTGGGTCTATATGAAGGAGAATCACTCTGGATAGATAAAATTAAAATTATTTTAGTATTCTACATGGCCTACAATATGCAAAGGTGAGTCTGGTTATCATTCAGTAAGTTAACAAAAATATAAGCTCAGCTGGCAACTCTCTCTGAACAAATCATGCAGCATCAATAGTGACAACAAAGCAATTAACTACATGAAGGTCATATAAAAAACAGAGTTTAAATCATCATACTGTCTGGATCAAAATATTACTACTCATTTACTGCTATCTCTAAGCATCTACAAACCCTATATCAGTGTTTACATCTGTGAGTACTTCCTTTGATTACAAAAATTGCGGAGTCACACTGATCATTTTTTTGCAGCAGTCCAGTAAAACCAAAGAGGGGACGCGATGTATATCAGCTGACCTATGCAAGTGCTCGGAGATGGCTGTTAGTGGAACCAGCTGAACCTAGCGAGCCATGAACCTAGATCTCTTCGTCAGCCATCGCGACCTAAACAGATCCAAGAAATTTCATAGAGTAGCTCAATGCTCGACGCATAACTTTGGCAAAAACGAATGGACCAAAAACACAGAGTCTGATAGATCGAAAATAGAGCAAGTCATTTATATACAAAGCAAGACACTCACAGGTCATTCATAGTAATTAGATCAAGTCATTGTACAGAAAGAGACTGAAGGTTGAGTAGTGCATTAGAGGGTAGCCGCACAGTGCAGGAAACATACATTAGAGGGTAGCCGCGCAGTGCAGAAAACATATCCCACTGCTATGGACAGAAGAGTAGAACAGCACAATCCACTCATTTTGTTCTGTGAGTACATCCTTCGACGATAAAAGTATCTACAAATTCCAAGGTGGTCCAACATGATATAAAGTGTGGTCAACCTGAGTCGTCAAAAATGATTTAGAGACAACATAAGTGGTTGAAATATATATAAGCAACAAAAAACGTACATGAGAACGACAACAGACAAATTCCAATTGGATTTCTTTCACAAACAGAAATGCAGGATACAAAGCCGAAGTTGATAACTTTCGGCAAACCTTGATATAGGTTGACAACATATTCTGCTTGGTTTCTTTATAATTCTTTTTAACATGAGAATGCAAGAAACTCATTTCCTTGTGAAACCTCAGACGGTTGGTGGATACCCCATGGAGTAAGATCCTTAGATATGGCATGTCACTTTTGTTGTTGCTAGAAACCCGTATCATTTCCACTCTCTTTTCAATGAAATGAAATGCAAAGGTCCTTTGCGTTTTCTTAAAAAAACTTAACAGAAGTTGCAGAATATATAATGTGTAGAGCCACACACAGCAAAAGTTATCTCTAGTTACAACTTCTAAGCACTATTATCTCTGAATGCCTAGCTGTTGGCTGCAGTATAGATAAAGTTCGGCAAGTATGAAACACACATGGTACTGATCTGCTGATAACTACAAGAAAGTTAAGTAAGTGGCTTGCCTGTAGACGACTTGCAACATTTTCCCTAGTGAGTTTTTCAACATTCATGAGGTCAAGTATCCTTTTCGGCACACCTTCTGCATAAACATGAAAGAATAGTGAGAAAAGAAGTTACTTCAGAAAAAAGTAGCTACTGAGAAGGAAGGTACTGGTAAGTTCTTACTGTCAATTCCAAGATGGTTGACAGCAGAGATGAATTTTCTATGTAGTTCAACGGACCAAACAACATGCTGCCAGATATTCCTAAGCTCCTCGATGCTAACGGGTTTTAGGAGATAGTTGCAGGCACCATGAGTTATCTCCTGCATTACAGTTTTTGTCTCTCCATTCACAGATAACACTACATGGGAAATAATTGGTTAGCACTGACATTTTTGCTTCCTCAATCAGAAGTACAAATCATAAGATTCGCTGTGCTGAATTCACATTTTGCATATAAAAGAATATACATCCAACAACTTTATAGCAAGGACTTGCTTACTTAAACAGTCAAACCTGCCAAGATTACAACGTGCAGCCATATTACAGATTTAGACTGGCGAACGAATCACCTAATTTAGAGCCACGTGCATGACTGAACAAACAATGAAAAATCACAGTACATATACTTAAGAGTATATAAAGGTTGCTCACTGTATTGCACCATACAAGGTATAAAAATAGAATTGCAGAGCACTTGCAGACTTGTACTGTATCAAACTGCAGACTTGGAGAAGGAGGGGCACTTGTGCATACATGTTCATTTTAGAGCCGTCGTCGTCGATGGGCTAGACTTGGAAGAGGAGGAGCCGTCGTTGTCGATCAAAAAATTAAGAATTTGGAATGGTTCAGAACTCAATGATCTAGTAATTTGTTTAAAACTACTGAATTTGTTTAAAACTTACTGATGCAATGGTCAGAACTTAATAGTTCAGAACTCTACTGAATTTGTTTAAAACTTACTCCACAACATAAATGATTACAACAGATTTACAAAACAAAGAGACCATAGTACATAACAGAGTTTTAAAAACTCAGTTTTAAATTGTGAAACAGCAGCTTAATGCAGCAGGACCATTCAACATTCAGTTTTGACCAAAACTGAGATGGAGCAGTTGTGGAGTACCTTCAGGCTAGAGCAGGGGTGGAGGGGCGTCCTCCATGGCGTCGGGGGCACGGACCGGAGCAGGGGTGGAGCAGCATCCTCTATGGCGTCGGTGTTCAGGTGCCTGAGCGAGCTACAGAGCTGCGCGGTGGGGATCTGGGAGGGAGATAGGATGGGGTGAGGAAAATACGATGGGATGTGGATGAGTGGAGGGACTTACAGGAGCCTCACTGGAGCTGAAGTACGCCGTAGAAGCCCTCCTCGTCGTCTCTAGTTATCCGCCCGCGCTCCCGGCACAACCACGCAGTTCCGCCTAATCCTGAGAATGGTTTAATAACTAAACCATATTTGGACCAAACCCGAACAAATAAACACGGCACCCCAACCTCAACTAAACTGTTTGATATTTTCCTCAGCCCAACTAAAACCAAGCCTGTTTCATCTTTCCACCCAAACTGAACCAAACCAAATGGCAACCTGTGGGTTGGAACCATCAACTGAAATTGGTTAAAACTGTTCGCTCAAATGGGTTGAGCGCTGGGCTGTGGTCAGCTTGTGAATTACTAGAGATTGGTAAAGCATACAGTACATACTTGTCAAATTTACAAGAGCAAGCCAACTCCTCGTCACCACACACTGACACACATGGACACGAGCGATGTCAGTTAGATGCTCTGTGGTTGAGGAGCTCGGCGACATGGGCCGCTGCGGCAGCACCGACATGACCTGCCCCGGCCACCCCTCTGCGCCCTCCAGCACGCCTCGCTCCATCTCCCTTATCACCGCCCCGATGGCACCGCAGCCGCCGCTTGTCATCAGGCGCTCCATCGTGGCCTCCATGAAGCACGGGCGCAAGCAGTTGCCGAAGTACTCGGCGGGGAGCGGCGGCGCCAGTCTCTACCGGCACTCTGTCGAGAACAGCATGTGGCTGTGCGCCGCGTCTTCAACGCCCACGGACCGGCTCCGCAGCAGGCACACCCATGCCAGCGCCGACACCGCCACGAACGACGACATGCGCTAATTCACCAGTGCGGCCACCGCCGCGTCCTTGATCCCGTCGATCTGGTCGCGCGCCAGGGGGGAGGACGCGGTCACCGGAGACGGATGCGGAGACCCTGCTCGCTGGCGGACGCGTAGGCGGAGGGCCGAACGCAAGGCGGCTCATCCCGGTGAGTGTCTTGCCGAGTAGGTCGTCGGGGTCGGCAACGAGGGAGCGATCGAGGACGGGCGGCGGCGGCAGCAGCACGGCCTGGGAAGGATCGGCACTGTCGAGGGCATCCCCGAGGTGGTATGCGGCGGCCCAGGTCTGGACGAAGAGAGTGGCAGAGGCGTCATGGCAGGCGGCATGGTGGACGGACACGCCGACGCAGACCCGCGGCCTGGGAACACGGTGGCCTGTAGGGCATCGAGCGCCGGAGTGGAGTCCCATCCTCGCAGGCGAGCGCAGCCGTCTTGGCTGAGGTGACCCCGTAGCTTCCTCCCAACAGTCTGTTGACTTGTTGAGCCTCGCAATGGATGCGAGTTGTAGCGGCCATCCACACCGGGATAAACTATGAATACAAACTGATCTCACACCCCGGTTGTTAACCACGGGTCAAAACTGTTTTGAACTGGAACTGTTTCAGCCCATACCCACCCAAACCCAATTACTTCATACAGTAAACTAAACCAAACTAAACTGTAGTCAGACGCCACCCAGTAAGACCCGAACTAAAGAAACCCACGTAGAAAACTCACCCAAAACACCCGGTTAAACAAAACCCATTCTCAGATTTACTTCCGCCTGAGGTCCCGTTCAGCTCTGTCGTGTAGCTATCCTGCTCTTCCGCGCATCTCCGCTGCTCCTTCCTGCCTGCTCCCCTGCACCCACTCGCCTGCCTCCTCGCATCCCACCTCGTGCGGTGCGGGGCGGCCAACCGGGCGAAGGAGATGACGGCGGCAGGGCAGGAAGGCCGGTGCGGGGCTAGGGTTTGGATGGAGAGAGATATGTGAGGTGGGAGGAAGAGGAGAGGGGGCGGCTGCTTGGTGGCGGGCTTCGGCTCTTGGGCGACGGGCGGGGACTGCTGCTTCTGCGGCAGGGAGGGGCGATGGGAAGGAGAAGGCGCGGGACGGGGAGGATGGCTGGCGGCGGCGGGGAGGAAGGGAGAGTGGGCTCGAGGGGAACGACCCAGCTCGCTCTTAGCCTCTCTCGCCCTAGTGCTATCAGGCACTTTTCCAACCAGGTGAAATACCAAAAATGCCCTCGGCGGGGCACAGGAATAACAGGCGGTGGCACAAAAACTTTACACTGTTTCGATCTACAGTGCCTCTTTTCGATCCGACGTTCCAGATCCCTTCATCTCGTGATCGAACAGCCTATAACGCATCAAACAAAGCATCCAACGGCCAGGAATCGCTAAACTCGAAGGAGGCTGGATTCCTCCCACTATGTATCTTACCCTGATTGCCAGTATGTTTGCATCAGCGGGGCCAAGTACATTTTCTTTTTGCGGGAGCACTTTCGTGGATACTCGCCCACACTATTTAAAATAACAAATATGTATTCAGTACGTGATTATCAATTTAACCAATAAATTGTAGGGTTTGTACCACAAAATTATATAATTGAATTCATAGTCAAAATAAGTTTACAATAGTGTAATTTTGTGGAAATTATCGTGTAATGTTCACTCCGTTGCGAGTATTGTACCGCAAAATCATATAATTGAAAGTCAAAATAAGGCCCAGTTCTTTTGCCAGAATCTGGAGATTCTCCCAGAATCCGACCCCTCCCCAACTTCTCCCAGAATCTTTGAACCTCATTTGTTTTACAATCCTATCTAGTTAGGGTCTAATTAGACATGATTGTAAAACAAATGTGGACTGAAAGATTCTGGGAGAAGCTGGGTAGGGGTCGGATTCTGGGAGAATCCCCATATTCTGGCAAAAGAACTGGGCTAAGTTTACAACAATACTTTTTTCTACGGCGTGTCAGTTATTGATTGAAGTGCGCGGTCTGCAACCGTAGCTACAAATTAGATTAGAATTTACTGGTGCAAACCGAGCCAACGTGTTTCGCAAACCGGGCAACCGGCGTGCCCTTGTCAAGGCCGTCCAGTTCTCACCCACAAAAAAACGGCTGTACAGTTCTGCTGCCGCGAGATTGCCGGCCATCTTGTCAAATAAGGGTTGGCTCGCTGGTGACTCCTGCGACGGGGCACTCTCCCATGAGAGCCAGGGCTGGTATCTGTACTCATCTAGGTGAAGAACATCCATATCCCTGCCAAATAGGAAAAATCAGAGGAAATAAAAAAAGAACCAAATAGAGAGTGAGCCTGGCTCAATTGGTTGGAGAGTGGATGTAGAAAACTAACACTTGGTACTCACGCATTTACTGAGGACGACTAGGCTCGGTGCGTCACCGAGATTAAAAATTCTAGTACTCATACTTAAAAGGCCGTATGCATCCCTAGTTGGTGCAGAGGCCGGAGAAGTGAAATTTTTCCCGATTTTTAAGGTTGCAATTCAATGGGAATCCATCGTGACTACCTCTCGCGTCGCCCCTCGCGGTTGATACGGGAGGTCTCAGCCGCCGCCGCCTAGTCCTCCCACATCGCTCACCTCCCCCTCCTTCGCTGCCCGCGGTCGGTGTGGCAAAGGCCGTGCGTGCGATGGCGGCGACGGAGGGCCCTCCTCCTTCCCCCGGATCCGCGGATGGCGCGGGTATCTAGATCCGTGGGGTACGGTCCTCCCCATGGCGGCTGGCTTGCGGCGGTGCATGAGCGCCCAGATCCATGGGGTGTGGGTCTTCCGGCAACATAGCGGCTCCTAGTGGCGGCGGGCTCGGGCGATGGTGTGGGCCATGCGACGGCGGATCTCGTCGCTTCGGTCATTGCGGAGGAATCTGGACCTGGGGCGGTGGCCTCGGTAGGCATGGCGACCAAGGCCCTGCCCTCCACCCTACCCCATGCCCAGGTGAAGATCCAAAATCTCCTTAGATTGGGCGGTGATGGCACTGCGTGTGTCGTGCCCTTCTTGTAGGCGCCGCCTGTGGCGTTTTGGTGCTCGGTTAGAGGAACTGCGGGCGAAGGCGATGGGACCAGTGGTAGTAGGTGGTGTTCGCGAAGGAGGAGGAGAGTGGCATCTGGCATGTCGGCAACGGTGGGTCTCGGTGGCAGGAGCAGCGGGGTCTCGGCGGTGGGCGCTGATGATGGATGAGCACATGATTGTGGCGTTGTATGACGTCGATGTCAGCTAGGCCTGGCAAGGTCGATGCATCAGTACAACTCTGAAGATGGATCGGTGAAAGACGTATGTGGCGGCCTCTGAGAGTGCACCCAACCGGTGTGTGCCCCAGACCTGGCAATGTGGCTTGGTTGGGCCCTCTGGTTTTAGATGTTAGGCTATGGTGCGAGGTCTGTTTGGTATTCGCCTCGGACTATCGGCGACCCTTCATCAAGTGGATATGAGTAGCGACGGATGTTGCAAAGATGGTTGCTTCAGACGTATTGATGTACTATTTTGTAAGGACTCTGTGAATAATTAAGAGCATCTCTAGCAGACCCCTTATAATGCGGACCCTTATAACGCGTTTACAGTTCGGGGAAAACCGACCCCTCAAACTTAAACTGTAAAACCAAATATTCACTTATATTCTTTCCCATATCTTTTTATTCCTCTTTTTCATGTCCATGATCAGCTAGCTTGCTCCGGCGAAACTGACGGATAACGCACGAAGCAGCCAAAAACGGAGCCGCAGACGACCAAATACGAAGTGCTCGAAGCGGCTAATCCAGAGCTAGCTAGCTCCTCCGTCGGGTAGCTCGAGCTAGCTAGCTCAGCTAGAGTCCATCCAGGAGCGAGCTAGCTAGCTAGCTCAGCTTGAATCGATCCAGGAGCGAGCTAGCTAGCTAGCTGCCCCGTCTCTGTAGCAAGAGACGCGGCTGGGGCGGACGGTCGGCGGTCAAGGGACCAGGGCGGCGCGGATGGTGGACCTGGACAGGCTGCCGGCGTCTAGGGACGGGCGGGGCGGTGTCCGGGGCAGCGCAGACGGCGGACACGAATGGCGGACGTGGAAGTTTCCGTGGAAATTAGACTCCTGCCAGCTGCTTTTTTGATACATGACATCGTAGAAATGGACGCGAAAACTGTGGTTTTGCGGATCAGGAGGAGTTTTTTACCGCACTCCTTAAAAAATTTAAAGGTTGAAGGTGTATAAGGGGTTTGTTTGGGCTATTTTTTCCGGCCGAAACTAAAAACTGACGGTTATTTTATAGTTGTGCGGGATATACAAGGTCGGCTAGAGATGCTCTAATAAAGTGGCTGCATGCATCGCACAGATGGAGAGGTCGGGGGTCTTCCTCCTTTTCTAAAAAAAAGAATAGATAACTTTGGCAAACCTCAAAATACGATTGGAAATTTTGCACTCTCCAAAAGTGCTCAAAACCTTGATATGAGATCTCTGCTGTTTAGAACCGTCAATGCTACATAAACATATACTCTCTCCATCCCAGGACACTGTCGGGACTAAGGGACCAAGGGAGTAGCTGTTTATTTTGCACAAGGGAGTCTAAACTTGATGATAGTATTATTGTTGAAGGCAGAGAGAATCATATGTGAAGCTGGACTATACATTTTGCAAAAGTCTATATAAATTCATGGTTATTCACATTGTTCAAGATTTAAGTCCACTGAATTATGTCACTGGACAGTGTTCAGTACTGATTACTATTCGTGAACTAATGACTAAACATTTTGCAACATCAAGCACATCTTATCAATACGCGGAAACAAAAATGATGTTGTTCAACATTGGACAATTTTTAGTCTACCGGCATGAACTAGCATCATCATTCAACACATGAAACATTGGACAATTTTATCTTTGCACAAGTGATTACTATAAACGATGCTACTTCAGTTGTCAATTCATTATTGAACTTAATTTGCAAGATTCGTTTGCCCACTACTATATACTCTATAAATTTCTAGAGATATACTCCCTTTGTTCCTAAATATAAGCCTTTTTAGAGATTTCAATGTGGACTATATATAGATCAAAATGAGTGAATCTACACTATAAAATACGTGTATATACATCCATATGTAGCCCGTATGAAAATCCCTAAAAGCCTAAAAGGTCATATATTTAGAAACAGAGGGAGTACTTATCTAATAATACACTAGAAACCACTTTTAAGTTTTTTGTTAGACAATATGCTTTAGGAAGCTCTATCATGATATTTGACGATATTAAAATAAACATGGACGCACAAACCCACACATGTGCTAAATTATATATAAGTATATAATTTATGCAAATCCTCAAAATATGAATTTTGTTAAGATAAATAACTTAAATTTGGCATAATTGTTTTGTTGATGTACGTCACAACCGTATGACAAAGAATACAATAACTAATATTTAGCAATGTTGTTGTGTGATTAACTATGCCAACTAAGTGCAAAACATCATACTTGTGTGATTAACTATGCCAACTAAGTGCAAAACATCATACTTGTTTAGGTTATAGTCTAATGAAATAATATGTTTAGATGAATATAGAAGTTTACTATGAAAATATCCAAACTACAAAACTGTATATAACTTGCTTCCCACATGGGAATCATTTCTGCCAACGCTTTATTCAGATCCCGAGCAGATTTGGTGAACTGAGGCTGAACGATAGACCATGCACCTGCCAGAACAAACAATTGGACATCCACGACATGTCAATTATTGATCGAAGTGTGTGGCCTGTGATCGTACCTACAAATAAGATTAGAATTTACTGATGCATACCGAGCCAACGCGTTTCGCAAACCGGGTAACCGGTGTGTCCCTGTCAAGGCCATCCAGTTCTGCTGCCTCGAGATTGCCAACCATCTTGTCAAACAAGGTTCGGCTCGCCGGTGACTCCTGCAATGGGGCGCTCTCCTATGAGAGCTAGGGCTTGCATCTGTATTCATCCGGGTGAAGAATGTCCATATCCTTGCCAAATAGGGAAAATCAGAGAAAATAAAAAAACAAAATAGAAGAGATAGCTTTGGCCAAACTCAAAATACGACTGGAAATTCTGCACCCTCTAAAAGTGCTCAAAACCTTGATATGAGATCTTTGCTGTTCAGAACCGGCAATGTTAGGTACACATATACCCTCCGTCCCATAATATAAGGCATTTTTTGACACTGTCGGGATGAAGAGAGTAGTTGCTTATTTTGCGCAAGGGAGTGTAAACTTGATGATAGTATTGTTGTGGAAGGCAGAGAGAATCATATATGGAGCTGGACTGTACATTTTGCAAAAGTCTATGTAAATTCATGGTTATTCACATTGTTCAAGCTTTAAGTCGACTGAATTATGTCACCGGACAGTGTTCAGTACTGATTACTATTCATGAACTAATGACTAAAGATTTTGCAACATCAAGCACATCTTATCAATACGCGGAAACAAAAATGATGTTGTTAAACATTGGACAATTTTCAGTCTACCGGCAGGAACTAGCATCATCATTCAGCACATGAAAACATTGGACATTTTTATCTTTGCACAAGTGATTACTATAAGCAATGCTACTTCACTATCAACTATCACGTAAAGAGCAAGAACATATTGTCAATTTAAATTGAACTTAATTTGCAAGATTTGGTTGCCAACTACTATATACTCTATAAATATCTAGAGATATACTCCCTCCATTCCTAAATATAAGCCTTTTTAGCGATTCCAATGTAGACTATATATGGAACAAAAATGAGTGAATCTAAACTCTAAAACATGTCTATATACATCCATATGTAACCCATATTGAAATCTCTAAAAGCATAAAATGTCATATATTTAGAAACGGACGGAGTACTTACCTAATAATACACTAGAAACCACTTTGAAGTTTTTTGTTAGACAATATGCTTTAGGAAGCTCTATCATGATATCTACGATATTAAAATAAACATGGACGCACAAGCCCACACATGTGCTAAATATATATAATTTATGCAAATCGTCAAATTATGAATTTTGTGAAGGTAAATAAGTAAATTTAGCATAATTGTTTTGTTGATGTGCGTCACAACCGTATGACAAAGAATACAATAATTAATATTTAGCAATATTGTTGTGTGATTAACTATGCCAACTAACTGCAAAACATCATACTTGTTTAGGTTATAGTCTAATGAAATAATATGTTTAGACGGATATAAAAGTTTAGCATAAAAATATAGGTGTTTTTTATTTGCCACAGGGCCCAAAATATGTTTGGACAGGCCCTGAACTCATTATACCTGATATGTTTGTATGGGTCCTGTACGAGAACTTCGCCGCTTTCCACACCGGCTATCAGCCCTGACAGAGAGCCCGCCTGCAGAGCATTGGACAAACTCACCCGACTGAACGCTTCCGCAAAATTGAACGACACCACAGGTTGTACGATGATGTATAATTTTCTACGCGAACCCTAGGGTGGTCTGCAGAATGTGTATCGAAGGGTCCGTGATGGTGCCGAGCACCGAGCCAGTGGCCAGGAGCGAGCCATCGGTGGAGAAGGCGATCACGCTCGGGATGCCCTCCACCGACTTCACCTCCTCGACGTGACCCTTGGCGCCCTCCTTGTGGTCTGATTGGCCCGACAACAATCCAAGAGATTCACAAAAAATAGCAACCAACCGAATCAAAGAGGGGAACACCGTCAATGATCACGACGAGCAAAATAGAGGCGTGCAACAGCGAGATGAAGAAGTGGAAAATCTCGCATCGGTAAATCGGGATTTGGAGGGAGGAAGGGGCACCTTTGCTCCGCTTGGGGAGACACCTCGTTCGCCTTTTCTCCATTGCTCTGCTTGTGCTTGGTGGAGGAGGAGGAGGAGGAGACCTTTTTTGTTGAAACAGAGAAGACCGAGAAGTTGCGGCAGAGTTAAGGCGGTGGGAAGGGTGCGGCGCAGTTTGCCGATATATATCTGGCAAAAGGAAGGAGGGTCTGGTTGACGTGGTGGATGCGGCCGCCCCTTTGTGCCCCGGGATTTCATAAACCGTCAGATACTATCTGTATAGGTGGACTCCGCTTGTGACTGACTGAGTCAAACCCGACGCATGACGAAAGGGGGTTGGAGGTGACACATGCAACTGTGTGTGTGTGTGTGTGTGTGTGTGTGTGTGTGTGTGAAAATGCTGCTTTATTTTTTCAACTGCACCACAACCCGAGTTTAACAAGTTCAAATTACAAACTGGCGGAACACTAATCCAAATCTTAGAGCATCTGTGACCATCGGATACCTAATTTGATGAGTTGCCCAACATCTGCCAATCATACTCCATATTTCATTTCAAACAACCATAGTTGCCATTTTTTTGCGGGCAAATTAGAGAGCTTTATTCAAACTAAAGCATTCTCCGGACAGTCAACCAATAGGTTGGTCACGAGGAAGCTAGGAGTGTTTTCTAGCCAACAGTTCGTCACATTCAAGGTGCATGCATGTTTTGCACAAAAATGTGTTGGTAAATTTGCTGACCGGTTTACATGCTGAATATCAAATAAAACAAAGTTAACACTAAGCTCTTTCTAACAAGATAGGGGCCACAACTAAATAGGTGTTGTGGCGGGTTTTCTAGAGCATCACCAGCTCCAGGCAATCCACTTCCATGATCACATGCGAGAGTCCTCTTATTGCAGCGAAGCGAACACCATCTCACAGAGAAAAAGCTTCAATGATGAGAGGATCCGAAATCCCCGTATACGGCTTGCACCATAAGCCCAGTAGAGCAATGGGTGATCAAGAGACACCTCCTACCATGCCTCGACCATCTTCAAAGTTGAGCGCACCATCCATGGTGATTTTAACCACCCCCTCTTCAGGGGGTCGCCAACCGAAGCCTGACAGAATCGCAGCTGCCTTGCACGGAAGATCCATGAGAGCAAAGACCTTCTTGGTAGAACGAATAGTGGTTGTAGGATCACGTCCTTCTTCCCCATGCTTGATGCGGTTTCGGGAGTGCCAAATAGACCACATGATTGTTGTGATTTTAGCTCGAGGGTCACATATGATATCTCTCACCCATGAGTCTGGATGGAGTCGAGGGAGCCGGAGACCGAACCACGCATACGCCTCGTCCCAGAACCGGCGAGCATGCACGCAGTGGATCAGTGCATGCTTCAGATCCTCACCCATAGCCATGCACACTTTGCAGCGATCTATGACTGCAATATGTCGATATTTGAGAGTACTTTCATCTGGGAGAATGCCGCAAAGAACTCTCCACAAAAACACTCGCACTTTGGGAATAACATTGAGATTCCATAAGGCCTTCCACAACTGTTGATCGTTCCCTGAGGTCCCGGTAGCCGTCCCTTCCTCTAGAGCAAAACGCTCGTTTTGAGTCATAGGAGCGCGGTACGCCGTCTTCACAGTGTACTTGCTAGATTTTTCAAAAGCCCAAGCAAAGGAATCCTCCCCGCCCCCCTGCCGAATAGGAATATTGAGGATGGCATCGGCATCAGGGGCAATAAAGGTCTCCCTAACAACATCTTGTCTCCAGGACCAATTTTCTGAATCAATGAGCTCAGAAACTCTCTCGATATTTGAATGTTGTGGTCTCGAAATCGGAGTCATAGAGATAGTACCTGGTATCTGATAACCCACAAGTGTAGGGAATCGCAACAGCTTTCGAGGGTAAAGTATTCAACCCAAATTTATTGATTCGACACAACGGGAGCCAAAGAATATTCTTGAGTATTAGCAGTTGAGTTGTCAATTCAACCACACCTGGATAACTTAGTTTCTGCAACAAAGTATTTAGTAGCAAAGTAGTATGATAATAAAGATAACAGTAGCAAAAGTAATATTTTTAGGTTTTGTAGTGATTGTAACAATAGCAACGGAAAAGTAAATAAGAGAAGCAGAAGATTTGAAAATCTCGTAGGCAATGGATCTGTGATGGATAATTATGTCGGATGCGATTCCTCATGTAATAGCTATAACATAGGGTGACACAGAACTAGCTCCAGTTCATCAATGTAATGTAGGCATGTATTCCGTAAATAGGCATACGCGCTTATGAAAAAGAACTTGCATGACATCTTTTGTCCTACCCTCCCGTGGCAGCGGGGTCCTAACGGAAACTAAGGGATATTAATGCCTCCTTTTAATAGAGAACTAGAACAAAGCATTAGCACATAGTGAATACATGAACTCCTCAAACTACGGTCATCACAGAGAAGTATCCCGATTATTGTCACTTCGGGGTTGTCGGATCATAACACATAATAGGTGACTATAGACTTGCAAGATAGGATCAAGAACACACATATATTCATGAAAACATAATAGGTTCAGATCTGAAATCATGGCACTCGGGCCCTAGTGACAAGCATTAAGCATAGCAAAGTCATAGCAACATCAATCTCAAAACATAGTGGATACTAGGGATCAAACCCCACTAGTGCAGAACCGGCCTTTAGTGCCGGTTCGTGACGGCCTTTAGTGCCGGTTCGCCAACCGACACTAAAGAGTGGGGACTAAAGGTCCCCCCTTTAGTACCGGTTCGTCACGAACCGGCGCTAAAGCGCCACCACGTGGCACGAGCCAGGCTCGGGTGCGCGTAGGGCTTTAGTACCAGTTGGTAACACCAACCGGTACTAAATGTTTGGGCGTTTTTTAAATTTTCCTTAAATTTTGTGTTTTCAATTTAATTTAGTGATTATTTTACATTATAATGAGTTGTTAAATCATTAGGTGAAAGCACCACAGATTAGTTTTGACTGGATGCATTGGATCTAGCTACTAGCTAAGTGATCAAGTATATGCCATATCCATATTATACTTGATCACCTAATTAGGTGATCACTTAGGTAGGATCCATCCAGCTGAAACTAATCTGTGGTTTCTTTCATTAAATGATATAATAACTCATCATCATATCATCATATTAATATAAAAACTCTTGCATCATATCACATGAGCATATATATACTCTAGCTAGCTAGGTAAAAATCATCATAGTCGTCATTATCACTATTTAATCATCATAGTCATTACCGCTATCTAATCACCACCAACACTAGGAAGAAACATTCACTTGTACCAGAAGCAAAAAAATCATCGAGTTCAACATGATTGTCATGATATTATAAGCGTTCATATATAACACCACAAAAGCAAATCACTCTTTGAGATTAAGTTCAAAACGAAGAACACGGACATGAAAGGACAAGTACTAAGAGCATGAACTAGCTAAATCACTCCTGCTGCTCTCTGTCAAGTAAAATAGCATAGACCATGTATAGCTCTCCTGATTCATCATACTGGAGCATGCAGATGAACCTGTCTCCTAATCGTGGGCTGCGCTTCTCATTGCTGCCCCCTAGTACATCTCTGTGATCATTAACAATTTTCCTCCAATCTTTCACTATTAAGCATTCATCGCTTCTAGAAATCCTGAATGCACTCATGTGCAATGCAGGATATCTTGGCCGTAAGCTAACAATTGACATGCGACCTTTAGTCTCGATCCCCTGAGGCACAACTGTCATCGGGAGTCCCTGTTGAAGAACATCGTATAGTACTTAATGAATATACTTATCAATGAAAGTTTAGCAAAAAAATTATGTATGCAAAAGATGCATTGAGGACAAATAGTAAAAATCTTACCATCGTTTCTAAATAGATGTGACTGTAGTTCAATACGATCACTATTGGTCGCACGTTTTGAGTACTAACATTTCTAAGTCCAGGAAGAAAATTTTTCTTGACAGTATGAAGATCCTCAAGCCATGAAACATAATGACTTATCTCCTCGCAGTTTAGTTCAGCTCCGAGACAGTAGTAGGTCCTGTCTACCAAGCGCCGAACATGTTTGCTTGAATGGAAATAAGCTGTCAATAGAAAATAGTTGTCAATTATTATTGAATAAGCAATATCAAAGACAAAAATATAGTTGAGAAGAACTCACATAATGGTAGAACTAGGGGCGTCTGCACATCGACCCATATGTCTCTATTACCTTCAATATCATCTTCCAGACGAATATCGAAGGTGATAACCATATCAGGCTCAAATGCATAAGCCTTGCATAGTGCTTACCAAGTTTTGCATTCAAAATAGGTGTACGTGTTTGCATTATATGCTTTGATGTTGAAAGTATAACCATGCTCAGTTTTCAGGTAAATTCTCTTTACCTCCATAGTTTCCATAGCATTGAAATCTATCTTATCCAAGACAAAAATTCTTGCATGGCAGGGGATGCGCTAGTAGAATAGTGAAAATTAAAAATTATATGTCAGGCAAATGAAGCATATATAGGTCATGCTTAATTACGAAAACAGACTTGTCGTTGTGACTTACTGTATCAAATAATCTAGTTATATTAATTCAAATAATCTCATATACCTAAATTTTAATTAGTTCAAATAATCTCATATACCTAAATTTTCTTACTAAAAATAAACTAGTTCTATTAATTCAACTAGTTCAATTAAGCATTTACTAAAAATAAACTAGTTATATTAATTCAATTAGTTCAAATAATCTCATATACCTAATTTTTTTTACTAAAAATAAACTAATTATATTAATTCAGTTAGTTCAAATAATCTTATATACCTAAATTTTAATTAGTTCAAATAATCTCATATACCTAAATTTCTTACTAAAAATAAACTAGTTCTATTAATTCAACTAGTTCAACTAAGCATTTACTA
>NC_041391.1:131165288-131165791 GCF_002162155.2 Triticum dicoccoides
TTTCTTACTAAAAATAAACTAGTTATATTAATTCAACTAGTTCAAATAATCTCATATACCTAAATTTTCTTACTAAAAATAAACTAGTTCTACTAATTCAACTAGTTCAACTAAACATTTACTAAAAATAAACTAGTTATATTAATTCAACTAGTTCAAATAATCTCATATACCTAAATTTTCTTACTAAAAACAAACTAGTTCTAATCATCTAACATTAACATTCTAACATTCTATAAATAAACTAGTTATATTAATTAATTCATCTAAACAATAGAAAACAGAAAATAAGTAAAAAAAATATGTGTGTGTGTATGTGTGTACGTACATGTGTGTGTAGTGTGTGTGTGTACGTACATGTGTGTAGTGTGTGTGTATGTGTGTGTGTATGTGTGTGTGTATGCGTGTGTGTATGTGTGTGTGTATGTGTGTGTGTGGGTACGATCGAGCGGGCGCACGGGCGGCGGGGGCGGCGACGACGGGCGGCGAGGGCGGCGGGGACG
>NC_041391.1:131166311-131210835 GCF_002162155.2 Triticum dicoccoides
GAGGGCGGCGGGGGCGACGGCGCGGCGTCGGTGATAGATCGAGTCGCGCGAGAAGTGGAGAAGTGGTCGATGATGGAACTGTTTTTTTGTAAGTGTAGTATATATAGGAGGGGCCTTTAGTACAGGTTGGAGGCTCCAACCGGTACTAAAGGCCAATTTTGGCCAGCCCAAGCGGCGGAAAACGAGGGCCTTTAGTACCGGTTGGTGGCTCCAACCGGTACTAAAGGGCAACACATTAGTACCGGTTGGAGCCACCAACCGGTACTAATGGTCGTGCGCTGCCACCCGCAGTGCGCTATTTTTAGTCCCACCTCGCCGAGCGAAGGCCAGCCGCACTGGTTTATAAACCCAGCCACGGCTGCCCTTTCGAACTCCTCTATATAGCAGGCTTCTGGGCCTAACTTGGGCGCGCTGTCCTGTGAGCCTGCTGGCCCTTCTGGGCCTGAATTTGCACACCCCAGGTCTGGCAGGCCCACCGGGCAGCGCCCTAACAATTTTTTATATTTTTTTTCTTTTCTGCATTATTTATTTTCTTCTATTTATTTTTGAGTAATTTTTTATATAGTTTTTTCTTTTCTGCTTTATTTGTTTTCTTCTATTTATTTCTGAGTAGTTTTTTTGCTGTATTTAGTTTCTTTGTGAATATTTTTGCTTTATATAATTTTTTTCTTTTCTACATTATTTATTTTCTTCTATTTATTTTTGAGTAATTTTTTATATACTTTTTCTTTTCTGCTTTATTTTTTTCTTCTATTTATTTGTGAGTACTTTTTTTGCTGTATTTAGTTTCTTTGTGAATATTTTTGCTTTATATAGTTTTTTTCGTTTTTGCATTATTTATTTTCTTCTATTTATTTTTGAGTAATTTTTTTATATAGTATTTTCTTTTCTGCTTTTTCAGAGTTCGTTTTGTAGTGATTTTCATTTTCACGGTCATTTAGCTCTGATCTAAACAAATCGGTGACATAAAAACAGCAAATGATGTCAGAACGTGTTGGAGTTGATGACGTCGCTTCAAATGCTGCATAATGCTGGCTCAAAAAAGAGTCTGGAGTTCAAATAAGTTAAAAAAATGTAGTGCCTGTGTAGCTGATGAGTTCTCATCCGAAACCCTGATACTCCGAAAGAGATTGTTCAGTTTGTACACGAAGTTCATCCAGTTTTTGCCGTGGCCCTCTCTACTCTTTTGCACATGCTATGCGGGTGAAATGATGATACCTTCAACATTTCCAGAGTTTGTTTTGTTGGGATTTTCATTTTCACGGTCATTTAGCTCTGATCTAAACAAATCGGTGACTGAAAAACAGCAAATGATGTCAGAACATGTTGGAAATTGATGACGTCGCTTCGAATGCTGCATAATGCCGGCTCAAAAAAAGTCTGGAGTTCAAATAAGTTAAAAAAATGAAGTTCCCGTGTAACTGATGAGTTCTCGTCCGAAACCGGTGAAGACTCATATTGAGTCCACAAATTATACACATAGAGTTCAATGAAGACCAAATGCTTGTGATAGTTTGAGATGTAACATATTTAAATTGTGCATCTGAACGCAGAAAAAATACATTGATCAGTACCGCCTTTCAGCCAAAACGCGCTACTACTATAGAGAAGTACATAAAAAATACATTGATCATCAATGATCTTTTTGTATAGAATCTAAATTGTCAATAGGAATCTACCACCGATTTAAGAACCGGCAAAGACTCCTGTTGCAGCCACAGATCCTACACATAGAGTTCAATGAAGACCAAATGCTTGTGATAGTTTGAGAAGTATCATATTTAAGGTGGTCAAAATCTTGCTAGGGGAGCGAGATGGGACTAAAAATAGCCCTGCCACAACCTCTTTAGTACCGGTTCGTGTAACGAACCGGTACTAAAGATGATGGTGCCCGGCCAGCACCTTTATTACCAGTTCGTGGCACGAACCGGTACTAAAGATTCGCAATGAACCAGTACTAAAGCTCTCCTCCCGCCTAGTCATTTGAACCGGCACTAATGGACACATTAGTGTCGGCTCATATGCAAACCGGTACTAATGTTTCTCAGATTTGACCCTTTTTGTACTAGTGCCCTAACAAAACTAACTTGATTACATGGTAAATCTCATCCAACACATCACCGTCCAGCAAGCCTACGATGGAATTACTCACGCACGGCGGTGAGTATCATGAAATTGGTGATGGAGGATGGTTGATGATGACGACGGCGACGAATCCCCCTCTCCGGAGCCCCGAACGGTCTCCAGATCAGCCCTCCCGAGAGAGATTAGGGCTTGGCGGCGGCTCCGTATCGTAAGACGTGATGAAACTTTCTCTCTGATTTTTTTCTCCGCGAGACGGAATATATGGAGTTGGAGTTGAGGTCGGCGGAGCCTCAAGGGGCCCACGAGACAGGGGGGCGCGCGCCCACCCTCGTGGACAGGGTGTGGGCCCCCTGGTCTTGATTCTTTCGCCAGTATTTTTTATATTTTTCAAAAACTGCCTCCGTGGATTTTTAGGACATTCCGAGAACTTTTGTTTTCTACACATAAAACAACATCATGACAGTTCTGCTGAAAACAGCGTCAGTCCGGGTTAGTTTCATTCAAATCATGCAAGTTATAGTCCAAAACAAGGGCAAAAGTGTTTAGAAAAGTAGATACGTTGGAGACGTATCAACTCCCCCAAGCTTAAACCTTTGCTTATCCTCAAGCAATTCAGTTGATAAACTGAAAGTGATAAAGAAAAACTTTTACAAACTCGGTTTGCTCTTGTTGTTGTAAACATGCAAAGCCAGCATTCAGGTTTCAGCAAATATTATGAACTAACCATACTCACAATAACACTTAGGTCTCACAATTACTCATATCAATGGCATAATCAGCTAGCGAGCCATAATAATAAAACTCGGATGACAACACTTTCTCAAAACAATCATAACATGATATAACAAAATGGTATCTTGCTAGACCTTTCTGAGACCACAAAACATAAATGTAGAGCACCTTTAAAGATCAAGGACTGACTAAACATTGTAATTCATGGTAAAAGAGATCCAGTCAAGTCATACCCAATATAAACCAATAGTAATGAATGCAAATGATAGTGTGCTCTCCAGCGGGTGCTTTTTAATAAGAAGGGTGATGAATCAACATAAAAGTAAGTAGATAGGCCCTTCGCAGAGGGAAGCAGGGATTTGTAGAGGTACCAGAGCTCGATTTTGAAATAGAGATTGAATAACATTTTGAGCGGCATACTTTCATTGTCAACGCAACAACTATGAGATGGATGTATCTTCCATACTACATGCATTATAGGCAGTTCCCAAACAAAATGGTAAAGGTTTATACTCCCCCAACCACCAACAAGCATCAATCCATGGCTTGATCGAAACAATGAGTGCCTCCAACTAACAACAGCCCCGGGGGAGTTTTGTTCAATTATTTTGATTTGCTTTGATCTTTTTGGATCATGGGACTGGGCATCCCGGTTACCGGCCCTTTCTCCTGAATGAGGAGTGGAGTCCACTTCTCTTGAGAATAACCCACCTAGCATGGAAGATATAGACAGCCCTAGTTGAAACATAAGCTGCTCGAGCATACAAAACATAATTTCATTTGAAGGTTTGGAGTTTGGCACATACAAATTTACTTGGAACGGCAGGTAAATACCGCATATAGGAAGGTATGGTGGACTCATATGGAACAACTTTGGGGTTTAAGGAGTTTGGATGCACAAGCAGTATTCCCGCTTAGTACAGGTGAAGGCTAGCAAAAAACTGGGAAGCGACCTACTGAGAGAGCAACAACAGTCATAAACATGCATTAAAATTAATTCACACCGAGTACAAGCATGAGTAGGATATAATCTACCATGAACATAAATATCATGAAGGCTATGTTGATTTGTTTCAACTACATGCATGAACATGTGCCAAGTCGAGTCACTCAATTCATTCAAAGGAGGATACCATCCCATCATACCACATCATAATTATTCTAATAGCATGTCGGCACGCAAGGTAAACCATTATAACTCATAGCTAATCAAGCATGACACAAGTAACTATAATCTCTAAATGTCATTGCAAATATGTATACTTCATAATAAGCTGAATCAGGAACGATGAACTCATCATATTTACAAAAACAAGAGAGGTCGAGTTCATACAAGCTTTTCTCATCTCAATAAGTCCATCATATATCATCATTATTGCCTTTCACTTGCACATGCGTATAATAGTGCACGTGCATTGGACTAAGCTGGAATTTGCAAGCATTCAACTCAAAATAGAAGACAAAGTAATATGGGCTCTAAGTTAAATAAACAATCATGCATATGAGAGCCACTAAACATTTTCAATACGGTATTCTCGACCCCCAAAGGAAAGAAAAGAAAATAAAAGGATTTACACGGGAAAGCTCCGAACAAGTAAAAGAAGAACGGGAAATCTTTTTGGGTTTCCATTTTAATTTCTACAACAAGCATGGAAATTAAACTAACTTTTTTTTGGTTTTTCTTAAGGTTTATCAAACACACAAGAAGAAACTAGAAAAAGAAAATTAAACTAGCATGGATAATACAATGAAAGAGTATGAGTACCGACAACTAGAATAGTGTGTGAACATGAATGTAAAGTCGGTGAGAAATACGTACTCCCCCAAGCTTAGGCTTTTGGCCTAAGTTGGTCTAATACCAAGGACCGCCTGGCTAATTTCCGTAGTTCTAGCTGGGGTCGTACTAAGATGCAGCAGCAACCGCCTCCTGAGCTGCGGCATGTTGGCGAGCTGCCTCCGCTCTCCCCTCGTGTTCAGCTGCTTCCTCCCTGGTAACAACATATCTTCCTTTTGCCTGATAATCAAAAAGGAGAGGAGCAGGAAGAGTAACATGGACGACGTTGCGTCTGTCATAGATTAGTCGATATTGGAGGAGTTGTTCATTCCTTCTAAGAAAATGATGGTTGACCATAGCATCATAATCTAAATAAGCAGGAGGTAACATCATATCTCCCTCTCGTGAGGCTATACCAAGATAATTAGCCACACGGGTTGCATAAATTCCTCCAAATAAATCTCCAGCTCTACCATTATTCTGCAACCTATGTGCAACTATTGCCCCCAAGTTATAACCTTTATAACCTAACACAACACTCTTGAGGACACAAAGATCAGGGACACACATATGACATGCTTCGTCTTTACCGTTAATGCATCTACCAATGAAGAGAGCAAAATAATGTATAGCAGGAAAATGAATGCCCCCTATGGTAGCTTGTGCTATGTACCTAGATTCTCCCACAGTAATACTAGCAAGGAAATCTCTAAATTCAGATTTGCGAGGATCATTAATATTACCGCACTGCGGAAGTTTGCAAGCAGTTGTAAAATCCTCTAAGTCCATGGTATAAGATGTATCATAAATATCAAATAGGACACTAGGAGAATTACACGTACAGTTATATTTAAACCTCTGCACAAAGGAATCGGTCAATTGATAGTACTGAGGACACTTATCTTGTAAGAAGTTCTCCAGATGAGCATTACACACATACGCATCAAATTCCTTCTTAAAGCCTGCTTCGACCATAAAATCGTCGGATGGCCACTCACAAGCTCGAACATCTGCGTCCCTCGGTAATTCAGCATCTTGCTCACGTATAGCAATCCTGGGCCCTTTCTTCACAGAAGAACCACCTTGGTACAATCTCCTAGACATAATTCTTTTTCAAGCAAAAATCTCCCAAAGCAGTTTTGTGAATGGAGCTTTGAGCAAGGAGATCAAAAATCACAGTAAAATGAGCTAGAACTCGTGCTTGAGCTGGATGGGGATTTTTTTGGGAAGAAGATGGAGTGTGTGGGTGCTGGCATAAGTGGAGGGGGCCACCAGGGTCCCATGAGACAGGGGGGCGCACCCAGGGTAGGTGGGCGTGCCCTCCACTCTCGTAGCCTGGTGCTTGCCCCTCCTGCAGTGATTTCACTGCCTAAAATCCTCAAATATTCCACAAAAAATCATACTAAATTTGCAGGGCATTTGGAGCACTTTTATTTTCGGGATATTTTTTTTATTGCCCGGATAATTCAGAAAACAGATGGATAATACTATTTTTGCTTTATTTAATCTAAATAACAGAAAGTAAAAAGAGGGTACAGAAGGTTGTGCCTTCTAGTTTCATCCATCTCATGATCATCGAAATGAATCCACTAACAAGGTTGATCAAGTCTTGTTAACCAACTCATTCCGAATAGCACAGAACCGGAGAAATTTCGAATAACACTAAGTTACCTCAACGGGGATATGAAAATCCCCAACAATAAGAATATCATACTTTTTCTTGACAGTAGGGAGAGGAAATTCAAAACCTCCAATAATGATAGTTGGAACTTTTCCAATAGAATTGATGCTATGGACTTGAGATTGTTTCCTCGGAAAGTGTACCGTATGCTCATTACCATTAATATGAAAAGTGACATTGCCTTTGTTGCAATCAATAACAGCTCCTGCAGTATTCAAAAAGGGTCTACCAAGGATAATCGACATACTATCGTCCTTGGGAATATCAAGAATAACAAAGTCCGTTAAGATAGTGACATTTGCAACCACAACAGGCACACCCTCACAAATACCGACAGGTATAGCAGTTGATTTATCAGCCATTTGCAAAGATATTTCAGTAGGTGTCAACTTATTCAATTCAAGTCTATGATATAAAGAGAGAGGCATAACACTAACACCGGCTCCAAGATCACATAAAGCAGTTCTAACATAATTTCTTTTAATGGAGCATGGTATAGTTGGTACCCCTGGATCTCCAAGTTTCTTTGGTATTCCACCCTTAAAAGTGTAATTAGCAAGCATGGTGGAAATTTTAGCTTCCGATATCTTTCTTTTGTTTGTAATGATATCCTTCATATACTTAGCATAAGGATTTACTTTAAGCATATCAGTTAAGCGCATACGTAAGAAGATAGGTCTATTCATTTCAGCAAAGCGCTCAAAATCCTCATCATCATTTGTCTTGGATGGTTTAGGAGGAAAGGGCATGGGTTTCTAAACCCATGGTTCTCTTTCTCTACCATGATTCCTAGCAACAAAATCACTCTTATCATAACGTTGATTCTTTGATTGTGGTTTATCAAGATCAACAGCAGGTTCAATCTCTACATCATTGTTTTTGCTAGGTTGAGCATCAACATGAACATTATCATTAACATTATCACTAGGTTCATATTCATCACCTGATTGTGTTTCAGCATCAGAAATAGAGATATCATTGGGATTCTCATGTGTGTCTACAGTAGGTTCATTAGAAGCATGCAAAGTCCTATCGTTTTTCTTTTTCTTCTTTTTAGAAGAACTAGGTGCTTCTAAATTATTTCTCTAAGAATCTTGCTCGATTCTCTTAGGGTGGCCTTCAGGATACAAATGTTCTTGAGTCATTCTACCAGTTCTAGTAGCCACTCTAACAGCAGAGTCATTTTTATTGTTTAATTCATCAAGCAGATCATTTTGAGCTTTAAGTACTTGCTCAGCTTGATTAGCAACCATAGAAGCATATTTGCTAATGTGTTTGAGTTCACCTTTAACTCTAGCCATATTATCGCTCACGCGTCCTATCTCAAAAGCATTATTCTTTAATTCTCTACCAACATAAGCATTAAAACTTTCTTGCCTAGCCATAAAGTCATCAAATTCATCTAGGCATGGGCTATGAAATTTAGTAGAGGGGATTTCAACTTTATCATATCTATAGAGAGAATTTACCTTTACTACCTGTGTCGGGTTATCAAGAAAATGTGGTTCTTCAATAGGTGGTAAATTCTTAACATCTTCAGCTTTAATACCTTTTTCTTTCATTGATTTCTTTGCCTATTGCATATCTTCAGGACTGAGAAATAAAACACCTCTCTTCTTCGGAGTGGGTTTAGGAATAGGCTCAGGAGTTGGCTCAATTGGTTCAGGAATTGCCTCAGGAATTGGCTAAGGAAGAGTCCAATTATTTTCATTAGTCAACATGTTATTCAATAGTAATTCAACTTCGTCGACTGTTCTTTCCCTGAAAACACAACCGGCACAACTATCCAAGTAGTCCTTGGAAGCATCGGTTAGTCCATTATAAAAGATATCAAGTATTTCATTTTTCTTAAGAGGATGATCAGGCAAAGCATTAAGTAATCAGAGAAGCCTCCCCCAAGCTTGTGGGAGACTCTCTTCTTTGATTTGCACAAAATTATATATTTCCCGGAAGGCAGGTTGTTTCTTATGAGTAGGGAAATATTTAGTAGATAAGTAATAAATCATATCCTGGGGACTACGCACACAACCAGGAGCAAGAGAATTGTACCAAGTCTTAGCATCACCCTTTAATGAGAACGGAAATATCTTAAGGATATAATAATAACGAGATTTATCATCATGAGTAAACAAGGTAGTTATATCATTCAACTTGGTAAGATGTGCCACAACAGTTTCAGATTCAAGGCCATAAAAAGGATCAGATTCAACTAAAGTAATAATTTCAGGATCAACAGAGAATTCATAATCCTTATCAGTAACACAGATAGGTGAAGTAGCAAAAGCAAGGTCAGGTTTCATTCTAGCATTAAGAGACTGCTGCTTCCATTTAGCTAATAATTTCTTAAGATCATATCTATCATTGCAAGCAAAGATAACTCTAGCAGCTTCTTCATTCATAACATAACCCTCAGGAACAACAGGCAATTCATAATCATTGGGAGAACTTTCATCATCACTATCATCAATAATAGCATCTTCAATAATTTCATTCTCTCTAGCCCTAGCAAGTTGTTCGTAAAGAAATTCACCTAATGGCAAAGTGGTATCACGCACATAAGTAGTTTCATCATAAGTATCATGCATAGCAGAAGTGGCATCATCAATAACATGCGATATATCAGAGTTCATAGCAGTAGCAAGTTTAGGTGTCGCAAGCTTACTCAAAACAGAAGGAGAATCTAGTGTAGAGCTAGATGGCAGTTCCTTACCTCCCCTCGTAGTTGAGGGATAAATCGTAGTTTTCGCATCTTTCAAGTTCTTCATAGTGATCAATAGATATAAATCCCAAGTGACTTAGAGAATAGAGCTATGCTCCCCGGCAACAGCGCCAGAAATTAGTCTTGATAACCCACAAGTGTAGGGGATCGCAATAGCTTTCGAGGGTAAAGTCTTCAACCCAAATTTATTGATTCGACACAAGGGGAGCCAAAGAATATTCTTGAGTATTAGCAGTTGAGTTGTCAATTCAACCACACCTGGATAACTTAGTATCTGCAGCAAAGTATTTAGTAGCAAAGTAGTATGATAATAAAGATAGCAGTAGAAAAAGTAATATTTTTTGGGTTTTCTAGTGATTGTAACAATAGCAACGGAAAAGTAAATAAGCGAAGCACAAGATGTCAAAAGCTCGTAGGCAATGGATCAGTGATGGATAATTATGTCGGATGCGATTCCTCATGTAATAGCTATAACATAGGGTGACACGGAACTAGCTCCAGTTCATCAATGTAATGTAGGCATGTATTCCGTAAATAGTCATACGTGCTTATGGAAAAGAACTTGCATGGCATCTTTTGTCCTACCCTCCCGTGGCAGCAGGGTCCTAACGGAAACTAAGGGATATTAAGGCCTCCTTTTAATAGAGAACCGGAACAAAGCATTAGCACATAGTGAATACATGAACTCCTCAAACTACGGTCATCACCGAGAAGTATCCCGATTATTGTCACTTCGGGGTTGTCGGATCATAACACATAATAGGTGACTATAGACTTGCAAGATAGGATCAAGAACACACATATATTCATGAAAACATAATAGGTTCAGATCTGAAATCATGGCACTCGGGCCCTAGTGACAAGCATTAAGCATAGCAATGTCATAGCAACATCAATCTCAGAACATAGTGGATACTAGGGATCAAACCCTAACAAAACTAACTTGATTACCAACCCATCACCGTCCAGCAAGCCTACGATGGAATTACTCACGCACGGCGGTGAGCATCATGAAATTGGTGATGGAGGATGGTTGATGATGACGACAGCGACGAATCCCCCTCTCCGGAGCCCCGAACGGACTCCAGATCAGCCCTCCCGAGAGAGATTAGGGCTTAGCGGCGGCTCCGTATTGTAAGACGCGATGAAACTTTCTCTCTGATTTTTTTTCTCCGTGAGACGGAATATATGGAGTTGGAGTTGAGGTCGGCGGAGCCTCAGGGGGCCCACAAGACAGGGGGGTGCACCCAGGGGGGAGGGCGCCCCCCCCCCCACCCTCGTGGATAGGGTGTGGGCCCCTTGGTCTTGATTCTTTCGCCAGTATTTTTTATATTTTCCAAAAAGTGCCTCCGTGGATTTTCAGGACATTCCGAGAACTTTTGTTTTCCACACGTAAAACAACATCATGGCAATTCTGCTAAAAACAACGTCAGTCCGGGTTAGTTTCATTCAAATCATGCAAGTTAGAGTCCAAAACAAAGGCAAAAGTGTTTTGAAAAGTAGATACGTTGGAGACGTATTAGTATCCCACTTTTGGTGCCACACAGAAATGGTACTACCATCTCCCACCCGTGCGATCAATCCCACTCTCAAAGCCTCTCTTCCCGCGATGATTGCCTTCCAAGTAGCTGAAGCTGACTTGGGGACCGAAGCTTGCATAAAATCTGCATCCGGGAAGTATCACGCTTTGAAAACCCTTGCACACAAGGAATTAGGATTAGTCATAAAGCGCCATCCATGTTTTCCCAGCATTGCAAGGTTAAACAAATGTAGGTCTCGAAAACCCATTCCGCCCTTGCACTTTGGTTTGGTCATCTCTTTCCATGATAACCAATGCATCGATTTTTTTATCAAGAGAGCTGCTCCAAAAGTACTTCGCCAAGGAGAGATCAGACTCTTGCACACCTTTTTTGTGAACAGAAAGGTGCTCATCGGGTAAGTAGGGATAGCCTGAGTTGTTGACTTAATAAGAGTCTCACGACCCGCACATGCAAGCAGTTTTTCCGACCACCCTTGCATATATCCACGAGTTCTTTCATTGATATGATCGAAAGTGCCACTCGTGATACGTCCCACAACAGTTGGCAGCCCTAAATATTTCTCACTGAATGCTTCCACTTGGATGTTTAACGCTGCTTTCATAACTTGTTTCACCGGATCAGGAGTATTTGTACTGAAGAAAATAGAGCTCTTGTCCCGATTTACTCGCTGATCGGAAGCATCTCCGTAGATTCTCAAAATCTCATTAAGTCTGAGGGCACTATGATCTTTTCAATCACTGAAAATCAGACTATCATCTGCAAAAAGCAGATGAGAGATCTAGGGTGATCTATAGCTTACTCTCAATCCTCTGTCAATGATACCTCCATTATAAAACTTCAGCAAGGAGGAAAAACCTTCCGCATATATTAAAAGTATATATAGTGAGGCCGGATCGCCTTGACGGAGCCCCTTGAAGGACTGAAAATTGGCAGAAGCTCACCATTAACTCGCAGCGAAAAGCGAAATGAAGATACACACTTCCTGATCAACCTGACAAAGACAATGCTGAAACCCAACTTGGACAGAATTGCTTGAAGGTAATGCCACTCGACACGGTCATAAGCTTTCATCATATCGAGCTTAACCGCACAAGAATAGTTCTTCTCCTTTTTCCTCCTCTTCATTGTATGCACACTTTCGTATGCCACAAGCACATCATCGGTAATTAGGCGCCCTGGAACAAAGGCACTCTGCTCCTCACTGATAATTTCGTCCATGATACAACATAGTCGGTTGGTGATTGCTTTGCTCGCAATCTTATACAAAATCGAACATAAAGAAATAGGGCAGTACTAAGAAATAGACTGGGTGTGTTTTACCTTCGGGATTATGGTAATGGAAGTGTCATTCAGACCAGAAGGCAGTACCCCACCATTTAAAAACTCCAGGATAGCATTGGTTACTTCACCACCAATAAGATCCCAATGCCATTGATAAAACCCCACGTTAAACCTGTCCACGCCAGCAGCTTTTGATGGAGCCCTTTGGAAGAGCGCAATTTTGATCTCCTCCGTGGTATAGGGTTTAGTGAGCTCCAAGTTCATTGTTGGAAATATGCCCTAGAGGCAATAATAAAATGGTTATTATTATATTTCCTTGTTCATGATAATTGTCTATTGTTCATGCTATAATTGTATTATCCGGAAACCGTAATACATGTGTGAATACATAGACCACAACATGTCCCTAGTGAGCCTCTAGTTGACTAGCTCATTTATCAATGGATGGTTATGGTTTCCTGACCATAGACATTGGATGTCATTGATAACGGGATCACATCATTGGGAGAATGATGTGATGGACAAGACCCTATCCTAAGCATAGCACAAGATCGTGTAGTTCATTTGCTAGAGCTTTTCTAATGTCAAGTATCATTTCCTTCGACCATGAGATCATGTAACTCCCGGATACCGTAAAAGTGCTTTGGTTGTACCAAACGTCACAACGTAACTAGGTTGCTATAAAGGTATACTACAGGTATCTCCGAAAGCGTCTGTTGGGTTGACACGAATTGAGACTGGGATTTGTCACTCCGTATGATGGAGAGGTATCTCTGGGCCCACTCGGTAATGGATCATCATAATGAGCTCAATGTGACCAAGTGGTTGGTCATGGGATCATGCATTGTGGTACGAGTAAAGTGACTTGCCGGTAACGAGATTGAACGAGGTATTGGGATACCGACGATCGAATCTCGGGCAAGTAACGTACCGATTGACAAAGGGAATTGTATACGGGATTACCTGAATCCTCGACATCGTGGTTCATTCGATGAGATCATTGTGGAACATGTGGGAGCCAACATGGGTATCCAGATCCCGCTGTTGGTTATTGGCCGGAGAACTATCTCGGTCATGTCTGCGTGATTCCCGAACCCGTAGGGTCTACACACTTAAGGTTCGGTGACGCTAGGGTTGTAGAGATATTAGTATGCGGTAACCCGAAAGTTGTTCGGAGTCCGGGATGAGATCCCGGATGTCACGAGGAGTTCCAGAATGGTCCGAAGGTGAAGATTTGTATATAGGAATTCCAGTTTCGGCCACCGGGAAAGTTTCCGGGGTCACCGGTATTGTACCGGGACCACCTATGGTTGGGGCCACCTATCCCGGAGGGCTCCATGGGCTGAAGTGGAAAGGGAACCAGCCCCTGGTGGGATGGTGCGCCCCCCTTGGGCCTCCCCCTGTGCCTAGGGTTGGAAACCCTGGGGGTGGGGGGCGCCCCACCTAACTTGGGGGGCAAGCCCCCCCCCTTGGCCGCCGCCCCCCTTGAGATTGGATCTCTAGGGGGAAGGCGCCCCCCAGGGCCCTTATATAAAGAGGGGGGAGGGAGGGCTGCGCATCCAAGCCCCTGGCGCCTCCCTCTTACCCCCGTAACACCTCTCCCTCTCGCTGAGCTTGGCGAAGCCCTGCCGAGATCCCCGCTGCTTCCACCACCACGTCGTCGTGCTGCTGGATCTCCATCAACCTCTCCTTTCCCCTTGCTGGATCAAGAAGGAGGAGACGTCTCTCCCAACCGTACGTGTGTTGAACATAGAGGTGTCGTCCGTTTGGTGCTAGGATCATCGGTGATTTGGATCACGACAAGTACGACTCCATCAACCCCGTTCTCTTGAACGCTTTTGCTCGCGACCTACAAGGGTATGTAGATGCACTCCTCTCTCTCGTTGCTAGATGACTCCATTGATTGATCTTGGTGATGTGTAGAATTTTTTTTATTTTCTGCAACGTTCGCCAACAGTGTTATCATGAGCTAGGTCTATGCGTAGTTTCTATGAACGAGTAGAACACAAGATTGTTGTGGGCGTCGATTTTGTCAATTTACTTGCCACTACTAGTCTTATCTTGTTTCGGCGGCATCGTGAGATGAAGCAGCCCGGACCGACGTTACACATACGCTTACGTGAGACAGGTTCCACCGACTGACATGCACTAGTTGCATAAGGTGGCTAGCAGGTGTCTGTCTCTCCCACTTTAGTCGGATCGAATTCGATGAAAAGGGTCCTTATGAAGGGTAAATAGAAATTGGCACATCACGTTGTGGTTTTGGCGTAGGTAAGAAACGTTCTTGCTAGAACCCTATAGCAGCCATGTAAAAACATGCAACAACAATTAGAGGACGTCTAACTTGTTTTTGCAGCATATGCCTTGTGATGTGATATGGCCAAAAAGGATGTGATGAATGAAATATATGTGATTTATGAGGATTATCATGTTCTTGTAATAGGAATCATGACTTGCATGTCGATGAGTATGACAACCGGCAGGAGCCATAGGAGTTGTCTTTATTTATTGTATGACCTGCGTGTCATTGAATAACGCCATGTAATTACTTTACTTTATTGCTAAACCGTTAGCCATAGAGTAAAAGTAATCGTTGGCGTGACAACTTCATGAAGACACAATGATGGAGATCATGGTGTCATGCCGGTGACGATGATGATCATGGCGCCCTGAAGATGGAGATCAAAAGGAGCAAAATGATATTGGCCATATCATGTCACTATTTGATTGCATGTGATGTTTATCATGTTTTTGCATCTTATTTGATTAGAACGACGGTAGTTAATAAGATGATCCCTCATAATAATTTCAAGAAAGTGTTCCCCCTAACTGTGCGTCGTTGCGAAAGTTCGTTGTCTCGAAGCACCACGTGATGATCGGGTGTGATAGATTCTAACGTTCACATACAACGGGTGTAAGCCAGATTTACACATGCAAAACACTTAGGTTGACTTGACGAGCCTAGCATGTACAGACATGGCCTCGGAACACAAGAGATTGAAAGGTCGAACATGAGTCGTATAGAAGATACGATCAACATGAAGATGTTCACTGATGATGACTAGTCTGTCTCACGTGATGATCGGACACGACCTAGTTGACTCGGATCATGGATCACTTAGATGACTAGAGGTATGTCTATCTGAGTGGGAGTTCATTATATAATTTGATTAGATGAACTTAATTATCATGAACTTAGTCTAAAATCTTTGCAATATGTCTTGTAGATCAAATGGCCCACGCTAATGTTTCCCTCAACTTCAACGCGTTCCTAGAGAAAACCAAGCTGAAAGACGATGGCAACAACTATACGGACTGGGTCCGAAACTTGAGGATCATCCTCATAGCTGCCAAGAAAGCATATGTCCTAGATGCACCACTAGGTGAAGCACCCGTTTTCCCAGCAACTCAAGACGTTATGAACGCCTAGCAGTCGCGTAGTGATGATTACTCCATGGTTCAGTGCGGCATGATTTACAGCTTAGAACCGGGCCTCCAAAAGCATTTTGAGCTGCACGGAGCATATGAGATGTTCCAAGAGCTGAAAATGGTTTTCCAAGCTCACGCATGGGTCAAGAGATATGAAGTCTCCGACAAGTTCTATAGTTGTAAGATGGAGGAGAATGGTTCTGTCAGTGAGCACATACTCAAAATGTCTGGGTTGCACAACCGCTTATCTCAACTGGGAATTAATCTCCCGGATGACGCGGTGGTCGACAGAATCCTCCAGTCGCTCCCACCTAGCTACAAGAGCTTTGTGATGAATTTCAATATGCAGGGGATGGTGAAAACCATTCCTGAGGTATACTCAATGCTGAAATCAGCGTAGGTGGAGATCAAAAAGGAACATCAAGTGTTGATGGTCAATAAAACCACTAGTTTCAAGAAAGGCAAGGGTAAGAAGAACTTCAAGAAGGACGGCAAGGGAGTTGTCGCGCCCGGTAAGCCAGTTGCCGGGAAGAAGCCAAAGCATGGACCCAAACCTGAGACTGAGTGCTTTTATTGCAAGGGAAGCGGACACTGGAAGCGGAACTGCCCCAAGTACTTAGCGGACAAGAAGGCCGGCAACACCAAAGGTATATGTGATATACATGTAATTGATGTGTACCTTACTAGTACTCGTAGTAGCTCCTGGGTATTTGATACCAATGCGGTTGCTCATATTTATAACTCAAAACAGGAGACGCGGAATAAGTGGAGACTGGCGAAGGACGAGGTGACGATGCGCGTCGGGAATGGTTCCAAGGTCGATGTGATCGCCGTCGGCACGCTACCTCTACATTTACCTACGGGATTAGTTTTAAACCTCAATAATTGTTATTTAGTGCCAGCTTTGAGCATGAACATTGTATCTGGATCTCGTTTAATACGAGATGGCTACTCATTTAAATCCAAGAATAATGGTTGTTCTATTTATATGAGAGATATGTTTTATGGTCATGCCCCACTGGTCAATGGTTTATTCTTAATGAATCTCGAACTTGATGTTACACATATTCATAGTGTGAATACCAAAAGATGTAAGGTTGATAACGATAGTCCCACATACTTGTGGCACTGCCGCCTTGGTCACATTGGTGTCAAATGCATGAAGAAGCTCCATGCTGATGGACTTTTGGAGTCTCTTCATTACGAATCATTTGACACATGTGAACCATGCCTCATGGGCAAAATGACCAAGACTCCGTTCTCCGGAACAATGGAGCGAGCAACCAACTTATTGGAAATCATACATACTGATGTGTGCGGTTCAATGAGCGTTGAGGATCGCGGAGTCTATCATTATGTTCTCACTCTCACTGACGACTTGAGTAGATATGGGTATGTCTACTTGATGAAACACATGTCTGAGACCTTTGAAAAGTTCAAGGAATTTCAGTATGAGGTAGAGAATCAGCGTGACCAAAAAATAAAGTTCTTACGATCAGATCGTGGGGGAGAATTTTAAGTCACGAATTTGGTACACACTTAAGGAAATGTGGAATCGTTTCACAACTCACGCCGCCTGGAATACCTCAACGTAACGGTGTGTCCGAACGTCGTAATCGCACTCTATTGGATATGGTACGATCTATGATGTCACTCACCGATTTACCGCTATCATTTTGGGGATACGCACTAGAGATAGCTACATTCACTTTAAATAGGGCACCGTCTAAATCCGTTGGGACGACACCGTATGACTTATGGGTTGGGAAGAAACCTAAGCTGTCGTTTCTAAAAGTTTGGGGATGCGATGCTTATGTCAAGAAACTTCAACCTAAAAAGCTCAAACCCATGTCGGAAAAATGCGTCTTCATAGGATACCCTAAGGAAACCATTGGCTATACCTTCTACCTCAGATCTGAAGGCAAGATCTTTGTTGCCAAGAATGGGTCCTTTCTGGAGAAAGAGTTTCTCTCGAGAGAAGTAAGTGGGAGGAAAGTAGAACTTGATGAAGTACTGCCTCTTGAACCGGAAAGTAGCGCAGCTCAAGAAAATGTTTCTGTGGTGCCTGCACCAGATAGAGAGGAAGTTAATGATGATGATCAAGGTACTTCGGATCAAGTTGCTACTGAACTTCGTAGGTCCACAAGGACACGTTCCACACCAGAATGGTATGGCAACCCTGTCCTAGAAATCATGTTGTTAGACAACGGTGAACCTTCAAACTATGAAGAAGCGATGGCGGGCCCAGATTCCAACAAATGGCTTGAAGCCATGCAATCTGAGATAGGATCCATGTATGAAAACAAAGTATGGACTTTGACAGACTTGCCCGATGATCGGCGAGCGATAGAAAATAAATGGATCTTTAAGAAGAAGACAGACGCGGATGGTAATGTTACCATCTATAAAGCTCGACTTGTTGCTAAGGGTTATCGACAAGTTCAAGGGGTTGACTACGATGAGACCTTCTCACCCGTAGCGAAGCTGAAGTCCGTCCGAATCATGTTAGCAATTGCCGCATTCTATGATTATGAGATATGGCAAATGGACGTCAAAACAACATTCCTTAATGGCTTCCTTAAGAAAGAATTGTATATGATCCAGCCGGAAGGTTTTGTCGATCCTAAGAATGCTAACAAGGTATGCAAGCTCCAGCGCTCCATCTATGGGCTGGTGCAAGCATCTCGGAGTTGGAACATTTGCTTTGATGAAATGATCAAAGCGTTTGGGTTTATGCAGACTTATGGAGAAGCCTGCGTTTACAAGAAAGTGAGTGGGAGCTCTGTAGCATTTCTCATATTATATGTAGATGACATACTTTTGATGGGAAATGATATAGAACTTTTGGACCGCATTAAGGCCTACTTGAATAAGTGTTTTTCAATGAAGGACCTTGGAGAAGCTGCTTACATATTAGGCATCAAGATCTATAGAGATAGATCGAGACGCCTCATAGGTCTTTCACAAAGCACATACCTTGATAAGATATTGAAGAAGTTCAATATAGATCAGTCCAAGAAGGGATTCTTGCCCGTGTTGCAAGGTGTGAAATTGAGCTCGGTTCAATGCCCGACCACGACAGAAGATAGAGAAAAGATGCGTGTCATCCCCTATGCCTCGTCTATAGGGTCTATTATGTATGCCATGCTATGTACCAGACCTGATGTAAACCTTGCCGTAAGTTTGGTAGGAAGGTACCAAAGTAATCCCGACATGGAACACTGGATAGCGGTCAAGAATATCCTAAGTACCTGAAAAGGACTAACGATATGTTTCTCGTATATGGAGGTGACGAAGAGCTCGTCGTAAAGGGTTACGTCGACGCTAGCTTCGACACAGATGTGGATGACTCTAAGTCACAAACCGGATACGTGTATATTTTGAATGGTGGGGCAGTAAGCTAGTGCAGTTGTAAGCAAAGCGTCGTGGTGGGATCTACATGTGAAGCGGAGTACATGGCAGCCTCGGAGGCAGCACATGAAGCAATCTTGATGAAGGAGTTCATTACCGACCTAAGAGTTATTCCCAATGCGTCGGGGGCGATGACTCTCTTCTGTGACAACACTGGAGCCATTGCCCTTGCCAAGGAGCCCAGGTTTCACAAGAAGACCAGACACATCAAGCGTCGCTTCAACTCCATTCATGAAAATGTTCAAGATGGAGACATAGATATTTGCAAAGTACATACGGATCTGAATGTCGCAGATCCGTTGACTAAACCTCTTCCGCGAGCAAAACATGATCAACACCAGAACTCTATGGGTGTTCGATTCATCACAATGTAACTAGATTATTGACTCTAGTGCAAGTGGGAGACTGTTGGAAATATGCCCTAGAGGCAATAATAAAATGGTTATTATTATATTTCCTTGTTCATGAAAATTGTCTATTCTTCATGCTATAATTGTATCATCCGGAAATTGTAATACATGTGTGAATACATAGACCACAACATGTCCCTAGTGAGCCTCTAGTTGACTAGCTCGTTTATCAATGGATGGTTACGGTTTCCTGACCATAGACATTGGATGTCATTGATAACGGGATCACATCATTGGGAGAATGATGTGATGGACAAGACCCAATCCTAAGCATAGCACAAGATCGTGTAGTTCGTTTGCTAGAGCTTTTCTAATGTCAAGTATCATTTCCTTAGACCATGAGATCATGTAACTCTCGGATACTGTAAGAGTGCTTTGGGTGTACCAAACGTCACAATGTAACTGGGTGGCTATAAAGGTATACTACGGGTATCTCCGAAAGCGTCTGTTGGGTTGACACGAATCAAGACTGGGATTTGTCACTCCGTATGACGGAGAGGTATCTCTGGGCCCACTCGGTAATGCATCATCATAATGATCTCAATGTGACCAAGTGTTTGGTCACGGGATCATGCATTGCGGTACGAGTAAAGTGACTTGCCGTTAACGAGATTGAACGAGGTATTGGGATACCGATGATCGAATCTCGGGCAAGTAACGTACCGATTGACAAAGGGAATTGTATACGGGATTACTTGAATCCTCCACATCGTGGTTCATTCGATGAGATCATCGTGGAACATGTGGGAGCCAACATGGGTATCCAGATCCCGCTATTGGTTATTGGTTGGAGAGCTATCTCGGTCATGTCTGCGTGATTCCCGAACCCGTAGGGTCTACACACTTAAGGTTCGGTGATGCTAGGGTTGTAGAGATATTAGTATGCGGTAACCCGAAAGTTTTTCGGAGTCCCAGATGAGATCCTGGACGCCACGAGGAGTTCCGGAATGGTCCAAAGGTGAAGATTTGTATATAGGAAGTCCAGTTTCGGCCACCGGGAAAGTTTCCGGGGTCACCGGTATTGTACCGGGACCACCGGAAGGGTCCCGGAGGTCCACCGGGGTGGGGCCACCTATCCCGGAGGGCCCCATGGGCTGAAGTGGGAAGGGAACCATCCCCTGGTGGGCTGGTGTGCCCCCATTGGGCCTCCCCCTGCGCCTAGGGTTGGAAACCCTAGGGGTGGAGGGCGCCCCACCTGACTTGGGGGGCAAGTCCCCACCCCCCCTTGGCCGCCCCCCCCCCCTTGAGATTGGATCTCTAGGGGGCCGGCGCCCCCCAGGGCCCCTATATAAAGAGGGGGGAGGGAGGGCTGCGCATCCAAGCCCCTGGCGCCTCCCTCTTCCCCCCGTAACACCTCTCCCTCTCGCTGAGCTTGGCGAAGCCCTGCCGAGATCCCCGCTGCTTCCACCACCACGCCGTCGTGCTGCTGGATCTCCATCAACCTATCCTTTCCCCTTGCTGGATCAAGAAGGAGGAGACGTCTCTCCCAACCGTACATGTGTTGAATGCAGAGGTGCCATCCGTTCGGCGCTAGGATCATCGGTGATTTGGATCACGACGAGTACGACTCCATCAACCCCGTTCTCTTGAACGCTTCCGCTCGCAATCTACAAGGGTATGTAGATGTACTCCTCTCTCTCGTTGCTATATGACTCCATAGATTGATCTTGGTGATGCGTAGAAAATTTTTATTTTCTGCAATGTTCGCCAACATTCATAGCCTTAGATACCTTGACAGGAACATGATCTAATAACTCGCTCGCATCATGGAAGCCCTCGGACTGGTACAAATTTTGATAGAACTATTGAACTTTCTCCTTGTCCTCGTTCTCACCCACACAGACGGATCCATCAGAACGTCTAAGCCCTTGGATTTTGTTCAATCTCTTCCGCTATCTAGCTTGCACCTGAAAATACTTTGTGTTACGGTCCCCTTCACGGAGCCACGGTACTCGTGATCGCTGTCGATACCACACCTCCTCCTGGTGCAGTGCCTCCTTTAGCTTCTTAACCGTGCTTTGTTCCTCTTACGATGGGCCACGACCAATGGACAGAGAACGTAGCCGGTCTAGTTTCTTTTGGAGCTATCTGACCCGCCTTGTCAAACACCCAAACTCCTTGGCACCCCATGGTTCCAGAGTTGCTTGTAGTTCTCCCAACGCTGAGGCAATGCCTTGTAGCCTAGGGCCATGCTGGGTTCCTCGCCAAGTTTCAGAGACAAGCCGATCATAGTCTGAATGAGTTTGCCAGACATTTTCATACCTAAACTACTTCTTCGCCCTAGATCGTATCTCGAAAGATTCTTTGATTTCCGCAACCATAAAACAGTGGTCGGATTCCACCAAAGACAGATGTCGTACCCTAATATAATTGAACTGTTGACGGAAATTTTCATTAGCAAAGGCTCGGTCCAACGTTGCTTTTACGTTGCCCTCTCCAGACTGGCAATTATCCCATGTGTAGGCCGTACCTGACCAACCTAGACCCTGGAAGGAAATATCATCAGTAACCTCTCTAAAGGCTCGCATTTGTCGCTCCGGGCGAGGAGCCTGGCTAAAATGTTCATTCGAGTATAAGGTCTTGTTAAAATCCCCCATACACAACCATGCATCATGAGGTATAGAGTGGAGCGAATGCAGAAACCGCTAGCTATGATGCCTCTCCTCAGCACGCGATGCTCCATAGAAACCCCTGAATCTCCAAGGTGGAGAGTTCAACAACTTGTTAGTAACAAAAACATCGATATGCCGTTGACTATAGGTTTTAAGTTCAACTGACACATCGCGTGACCAAAACAGGCCAATGCCACCACTCAGGCCCGCACTGTCTATAGCAAAGCTACCAGCAAATCCCAAACTACTCTGTAAATCCTCTACTCTTTTAGCTCTAATTTTCGTTTCCATTACAAAGAGCAGAGCGGGGCCTTCCAACTTCACAATATTGCGAAGTTCACGAACTGCCTCGGGGTTCCCAAGCCTCCGGCAGTTCCAACTAATACAACTCATTGGGACTGGCAGGACCGCGCAGCGGTCTCTGCCGAGTTCTCCGGTGTAGGCTTATTCTTCTTAGCTTCCTTGACAAATTCCTTTCCCTCTTCATGGCTTATTGATGCTATATCAGTTTTGGCCAGGATGTTGCCATCAACACCAGTTTCAGTTCCACCACCAGTCAGTAGCAACGTGGTCATAACCACGGGCTTGTAAACTTGGGTAGGCGCGTCTTTGCATTTTTGCTGCTGTGTATTCTTGACTGGGGAATTCACCTCCTCACCCGTGTCTCTCTTATTGCTAGAATTCCTTGTCGTCTGTTTGCTGTTGGCACCTGAATGATCTCTGAAGGAGTTCTCTGACGAGGCAGGCTTTCTATATTCCTCCAGTGCCCGTAGCTTAGATCCAAAAGGGAGCTCCCCTTCTCATCTCGCTATCCCGGTGTAGAGCAATAAGGATTCGAGTGTCCTAACCTACCACAAGAGAAGCAGAAGTATGGAACTTGTTCATATTGTATGTCATACATATCCACTTTCTTCCTCCTTGCAGAATCGATGAGAATCCACCTCCTCAAAGGTTTCTCAACTTCAATGGTGATCCTGGCTCGCAGAAAACCACCAGTGTGATCAAAACTAATGGACTTAGCAGTTTGTCCATCTGCTTAGCAATTGGCACCCACCAAGACTCATCCCTTAGATTATATGGTAAATTCACAACCCTAGCCCAGATTTAAAGCATGTCAAACTTTACTTCATCTGGTCTCATGCAGTCCTCAATCTCAGCTAACACCACGGCATGCTTATTGATATGCCATGGCGATCCACCCCACACGCGGTCCCGATCGCGCTGGGTTTCAAACTCGGTCACAAACATGTTAACTCCCACAAATCTGAACTTCAACCCCCTTGGGTTACCCATGCCGGGCGCAAGGCGTTGGTGATGGTCTGTATATGGAACAAGTTGCGATGGAGAATTTTACCAGCCACCAACCACCTCGCTGGTGCTCCCTCGACATGATCGTCGAGGATCAAAGGAGTAGCCTCTTCTTCTGATATATTGAGTTTACCTATGGCTTCCTCCAACTTATTCCTTGCAGCATGCTCTGCTCCGGGCGCGCCCTCCATCCCCCCGCTCGCAGCAGCGCTTGGGGCAGCCATCTTGCATCGGTCCTAACCTTGATACGTCTCCAACATATCTATAATTTTTGATTGTTCCATGCTATTATATTATATGTTTTGGATGTTTAATGGGCTTTATTATACACTTTTATACTATTTTTGGGACTAACCTATTAACCAGAGGCCTAGTCCAAATTGTTGCTTTTTGCCTATTTCAGTGTTTCGCAGAAAAGGAATATCAAACGGAGTCCAAATGGAATGAAACCTTCGGGAGAGTTTTTTTGGAACAAACACAATCAAGGAGACTTGAAGTGGACGTCAAGAAAGAAACCACGAGGCAGGAGGGCGCGCCCAGGAGGGTAGGTGCCCCCCACCCGCATGGGCCCCTCGTGGCTCCCCTGACCGACTTCCTTCACCTATATATACTCATATACCCTGAAAACATCCAGGAGCACCACGAAACCCTATTTCCATCGCCGCAACCTTCTGTACCCGTGAGATCCCATCTTGGGACCTTTTCCGGTGCTCCGTCGGAGGGGGAATCAATCACGGGGGGCTTCTACATCAACACCATAGCCTCTCCGATGAAGTGTGAGTAGTTTACCACAAACCTTCGGGTCCATAGTTATTAGCTAGATGGCTTCTTCTCTCTCTTTGAATCTCAATGCAAAGTTCTCCTTGATCTTCTTGGAGATCTATTCGATGTAATTCTTTTTGCGGTGTGTTTGTCGAGATCCGATGAATTGTGGGTTTATGATAAAGACTATCTATGAACAATATTTGAATCTCCTCTAAATTATTTTATGTATGATTTGTTATCTTTGCAAGTCTCTTTGAATTATCAGTTTGGTTTGGCCTACTAGATTGATCTTTCTTGCAATGGGAGAAGTGCTTAGCTTTGGGTTCAATCTTGCGGTGTCCTTTCCCAGTGACAACAGGGGCAGCAAGGAACGTATTGTATTGTTGCCATCGAGGATAAAAAGATGGGGTTTATATCATATTGCTTGAGTTTATCCCTCTACATCATGTCATCTTGCCTAATGTGTTACTCTGTTCTTATGAACTTAATACTCTAGATGCATGCTGGATAGCAGTCGATGTGTGGAGTAATAGTAGTAGATGCAGAATCATTTCGATCTATTTGTCGCGGACGTGATGCCTAATACATGATCATGTCTAGATATTCTCATAATTATGCACTTTTCTATCAATTGCTCAACAGTAATTTGTTCACCCACCGTAATACTTATGCTATCTTGAGAGAAGCCACTAGTGAAACCTATGGCCCCCGGGTCTATTTTCCATCATATAAGTTTTCAATCTACTTTGTCTTGCAATCTTTACTTTCCAATCTATATCATAAAAATACCAAAAATATTTATCTTATTATCTCTATCAGATCTCACTTTTGCAAGTGGCCGTGAAGGGACTGACAACCCCTTTATCGCGTTAGTTGCAAGGTTCTTATTTGTTTGTGTAGGTACGAGGGATTTGACTGTAGCCTCCTACTAGATTGATACCTTGGTTCTCAAAAACTGAGGGAAATACTTACGCTACTTTGCTGCATCACCCTTTCCTCTTCAAGGGAAAACCAACGCATGCTCAAGAGGTAGCATGAAGGATTTCTAGCGCCGTTGCCGGGGAGTCTACGCACAAGTCAAGACATACCAAGTACCCATCACAAACTCTTATCCCTCGCATTAAATTATTTGCCATTTGCCTCTCGTTTTCCTCTCCCCCACTTCACCCTTGCCGTTTTATTCGCCCTCTCTTTCCCGTTTGCCTCTTTTTCGCTTGCCTGCTATGTGCTTGTGTGTTGGATTGTTTGTCACGATCTAAATTGTGTGATTTTTCCAATACCAACAACAATGATTTTCTTATCACTCCGATTGCTCCTATTACCGATGCTAAATCTTGCGAAATTAACGCTGCTTTGTTGAATCTTGTCATGAAAGATCAATTCTCTGTCCTTCCTAGTGAAGATGCCGCTACACATCTAGACAACTTTGTTGATTTGTGTGATATGAAAAAGAAGAGAGATGTGGATAATGATATTGTTAAATTGAAGCTATTTCCGTTTTCACTTAGAGATCATGCTAACACTTGGTTTTCGTCTTTGCCTAAAAATAGTATTGATTCATGGAATAAGTGCAAAGATGCTTTTATCTCTAAGTATTTTCCTCCCACTAAGATCACCTCTCTTAGAAACGATATTATGAATTTTAAGAAACTTGATCATGAACATGTTGCACAATCTTGGGAGAGGATGAAATTGATGATTCACAATTGCCCTACACATGGATTAAATTTATGGATGATCATACAATTTTTTTATGCCTTATTGAATTTTGCTTCTAGAAATCTTTTAGATTCGGCCGTGGGAGGCACTTTTATGGAAATCACTTTAGGAGAAGCTACTAAACTCCTAGATAATATTATGGTTAATTATTCCCAATGGCACACCGAAAGATCTACTAGTAAAAAGGTTCATGCGATAGAAGAGATTAATGTTTTGAGTGGAAAGATGGATGAACTTGTGAAATTGTTTGCTAATAAGAGTGCTCCTATTGATCCTAATGATATTCCTTTGTCTACTTTTATTGAGAATAATAATGAATCCATGGATGTGAATTTTGTTGGTAGGAATAATTTTGGTAACAACGCGTATACAGGAAACTTTAATCCTAGGCCGTTCCCTAGTAATTCCTCTAGTAATTATGGTAATTCCTACAACAACTCTTATGGAAATTTTAATAAGTTGGCCTCTGATTTTGAGATTAGTGTTAAGGAGTTTATGATTTCTCAAAAGAATTTCAATGTTTTGCTTGAAGAAAAATTGCCTAAGATTGATGAGTTGGCTAGGAACGTGGATAGAATTTCTCTTGATGGTGATTCTTTGAAACTTAGATCTATTCCAGCTAAGCATGATATCAATGAGTCCCTCAAAGCCATGAGAATTTCCATTGATGAGTGCAAGGAAAGAACCGCTAGGATGCGTGCTAAGAAGGATTGCTTTGTAAAAGTGAGTTCTAATAGTTTTCATGATAATAGGGATGAAGATCTAAAAGTGATTGATGTGTCTCCTATTAAATCTTTGTTTTGCAATATGAATCTTGATAATGATGGGACTAGAGATGAGTCAACTTTAGTTAAGAGGCGTCCCAATGATTCAGAGTTTTTAGATCTTGATGCAAAAATTGGTAAAAGTGGGATTGAAGAGGTCAAAACTTTACATAGCAATGAACCCACTATTTTGGATTTCAAGGAATTTAATTATGATAATTGTTCTTTAATAGATTGTATTTCCTTGTTGCAATTTGTGTTGAATTCCCCTCATGCTTATAGTCAAAATAAAGCTTTTACTAAACATATCATTGATGCTTTAATGCAATCCTATGAAGAAAAACTTGAATTAGAAGTTTCTATCCCTAGAAAACTTTATGATGAGTGGGAACCTACTATTAAAATTAAAATTAAAGATAATGAATGCTATGCTTTGTGTGATTTGGGTGCTAGTGTTTCCACGATTCCAAAAACTTTGTGTGATGTGTTAGGTTTTCGTGAATTTGATGATTGCTTTTTGAACTTGCACCTCGCAGATTCCACCATTAAGAAACCTATAGGAAGGATTAATGATGTTCTTATTGTTGCAAATAGGAATTATGTGCCCGTAGATTTTATTGTTCTTGATATAGATTGCAATCCTTCATGTCCTATTATTCTTGTTAGACCTTTCCTTAGAACGATTGGTGCAATTATTGATATGAAAGAAGGAAATATTAGATTCCAATTTCCATTAAGGAAAGGCATGGAACACTTTCCTAGGAAGAAAATCAAATTACCTAATGAATCTATTATGAGAGCCACCTATGAATTGAATACCAAAGATGGCAATACTTAGATCTATTCTCGCTTTTATGCCTAGCTAGGGGCGTTAAACGATAGCGCTTGTTGGGAGGCAACCCAATTTTATTTTTGTTCTTTACTTTTTTTTCATGTTTAGTAATAAATAATTCATCTAGCCTCTGGTTAGATTTGGTTTTATGTTTTAATTAGTGTTTTTGCCAAGTAAAACCTTTAGGATAACCTACGGTGTTAGTTAATTTGATCTTGCTGAAAAACAGAAATTTTTGCACGCACGAGAATAATTTTAATAAATCACAAAACGTACTTTTTAGTTGATTCTTTTTGAAGAAGATTAATAGACAAATTACCTAGAACTTCCTAATTTGGTAGAATGTTTGGGGTTCTAGAAGTATTCGAGAGTTACAGATTACTACAGACTGTTCTGTTTTTGACAGATTCTGTTTTTCGTATGTTGTTTGCTTATTTTGATGAATCTGTGGCTAGTATCGGGGGGTATGAACCATATATAAGTTGGAATACAGTAGGTTTAACACCAATATAAATAAATAATGAGTTCATTACAGTACCTTAAAGTGATGGTTTGTTTTCTTGCACTAACGGAGCTCATGAGATTTTCTATTGAGTTTTGTGTTGTGAAGTTTTCAAGTTTTTGGGTAAAGGTTTGATGGATTATGGAATAAGGAGTGGCAAGAGCCTAATCTTGGGGATTCCCAAGGCACCCAAGGTAAAATTCAAGGACAACCAAAAGCCTAAGCTTGGGGATGCCCCAGAAGGCATCCCCTCTTTCGTCTTCGTCTATCAGTAACTTTACTTGGAGCTATATTTTTATTCACCACATGATATGTGTTTTGCTTGGAGCGTCTTGTATGATATGAGTCTTTGCTTTTTAGTTTACCACAATCATCCTTGCTATACACACCTTTTGGGAGAGACACACATGAATCGGAATTTATTAGAATACTCTATGTGCTTCACTTATATCTTTTGAGCTAGACAATTTTGCTCTAGTCCTTCACTTATATCTTTTTAGAGCATGGCGGTGGTTTTATTTTGTAGAAATTACTGATCTCTCATGCTTCACGTATATTATTTTGGGAGTCGTTTATAACAACATGGTAATTGCTTTGGTTAAAATTTTAGTCCTAAAATGATGAGCATCCAAGATAGGTATAATAAAAACTATCATATAAAGTGCATTGAATACTATGAGAAGTTTGATACTTCATGATTTTTTTTGAGATATGAGGATGGTAATATTAGGGTCATGCTAGATGAGTAGTTGTGAATCTGAGGAATACATGTGTTAAAAGTTTGTGATTCCCATAGCATGCATGTATGGTGAACCGTTATGTGATGAAGTTGAAGCATGATTTATTTATTGATTGTCTTCCTTATGTGTGGAGGTCGGGATCGCGCGATGGTTAACTCCTACCAACCCTTCCCCTAGGAGCATGCATGTAGTACTTTGTTTTGATAACTTGTAGATTTTTGCAATAAGTATGTGAGTTCTTCATGACTAATGTTGAGTCCATGGATTATACACACTCTCACCCTTTCAGCATTGCTAGCCTCTCTTGTACCGCGCAACTTTCGCTGGTACCATACACCCACCATATACCTTTCTAAAAACAGCCATCATACCTACCTATTATGGCATTTCCATAGCCATTCCGAGATATATTGCCATGCAACTTTCCACCGTTCCGTTTATTATGACACGCTCCATCATTGTCATATTGCTTTGCATGATCATGTAGTTGACATCGTATTTGTGGCAAGGCCACCTTCATAATTCTTTCATACATGTCACTCTTGATTCATTGCATATCCCGGTACACCGCCGGAGGCATCCACATAGAGTCATATTTTATGCTAAGTATCGAGTTGTAATTCTTGAGTTGTAAGTAGATAAAAGTGTGATGATCTTCATTATTAGAGCATTGTCCCATGTGAGGAAAGAATGATGGAAGCAATGATTCCCTCACAAGTTGGGATGAGTCTCTGGACTTTATGAAAAATAAAAGAGGCCAAAGAAGCCCAAATAAAAAAATGAGGCCAAAGAAGCCCACCAAAATAAAAAATGAGAGAAAAAGAGAGAAGGGACAATGTTACTATCCTTTTTCCACACTTGTGCTTCAAAGTAGCACCATGATCTTCATGATAGAGAGTCTCCTATGTTGTCACCTTCATATGCTAGTGGAAATTTTTCATTATAGAACTTGGCTTGTATATTCCTCAAATTGCCCTAGGTCTTCATGAGCAAGCAAGTTGGATGCACACCCACTTAGTTTCTTTTGATGAGATTTCTTACACTTATAGCTCTAGTGCATCCGTTGCATGGCAATCCCTACTCACTCACATTGATATCTATTAATGGGCATCTCCATAGCCCGTTGACACGCCTAGTTGATGTGAGACTATCTTCTCCTTTTTTGTCTTCTCCACAACCACCATCCTATTCCTGTTGGGGAATGTAGTGATTTCAAAAAAATTCCTACGCACATGCAAGATCATGGTGATGCATAGCAACGAGAGGGGAGAGTGTTGTCCACGTACCCTCGTAGACCGAAAGCGGAAGCATTAGCACAATGCGGTTGATGTAGTCGTACGTCTTCACGATCCGACCGATCAAGTACCAAACGCACGGCACCTCCGAGTTCAGCACACGTTCAGCTCGATGACATCCCTCGAACTTCGATCCAGCCGAGCTTTGAGGGAGAGTTCCGTCAGCACGACAGCATGGTGACAATGATGATGTTCTACCGACGCAGGGCTTCGCCTAAGCACCGCTACAATATTATCGAGGTGGACTATGGTGGAGGGGGGCACTGCACACGGCTAAGAGATCCAAGGAATCAATTGCTGTGTCTAGAGGTGCCCCCCTGCCCCCGTATATAAAGGAGGAAGGGGGAAGGCGGCCGGCCTAGGAGGAGGGCGCGCCAAGGGGGGAGTCCTACTCCCACCGGGAGTAGGACTCCTCCTTTCCTTGTTGGAGTAGAAGAAGGGAAGGGAGAAGGAGAAGGAAGGAAGGGGGCGCCCCCTCCCTAGTACAATTAGGACTAGACCATTGGGAGGGGTGCGGCCGCCCTTTGGGGCCTTTCTCTCCTTTCCCGTATGGCCCATTAAGGCCCAATACAAATTTCCGTAACTCTCCGGTACTCCGAAAAATACCCGAATCACTCGGAACCTTTCCGATGTCCGAATATAGTTGTCCAATATATCGATCTTTACGTCTCGACTATTTTGAGACTCCTTGTCATGTCCCCGATCTCATCTGGGAGTCCGAACTCCTTCGGTACATCAAAACACATAAACTCATAATATAACCATCATCAAACTTTAAGCGTGCGGACCCTACAGGTTCGAGAACTATGTAGACATGACCGAGACACGTCTCCGGTCAATAACCAATAGCGGAACCTGGATGCTCATATTGGCTCCCACATATTCTGCGAAGATCTTTATCGGTCAAACTGATGTCTACTACACAACCTTCTTCTTGTAGACGTTGTTGGGCCTGCAAGTGCACAGGTTTGTAGGACAGTAGCAAATTTCCCTCAAGTGGATGACCTAAGGTTTATAAATCCGTGGGAGGCGTAGGATGAAGATGGTCTCTCTCAAGCAACCCTGCAACCAAATAACAAAGAGTCTCTTTTGTCCCCAACACACCCGATACAATGGTAAATTGTATAGGTGCACTAGTTTGGCGAAGAGATAGTGATACAAGTGCAATATGGATAGTAAATATAGGTTTTTGTAATCTGAAGTAATAAAAACAGCAAGGTAACTAATGATAAAAGTGAGCGTAAACGGTATTGCAATGATAGGAAACAGACATAGGGTTCATACTTTCACTAGTGCAAGTTCTCTCAACAATAATAACATAGATAGATCATATAACAATCCCTCAACATGAAACAAAGAGTCACTCCAAAGGCACTAATAGCGGAGAACAAACAAAGAGATTATGGTAGGGTACGAAACCACCTCAAAGTTATTCTTTCGGATCAATCTATTCAAGAGTTTGTACTATAATAACACCTTAAGACACAAATCAACCAAAACCCTAATGTCACCTAGATACTCCATTGTCACCTCAAGTATCCATGGGCATGATTATACGATATGCATCACACAATCTCAGATTCATCCAACCAACACAAAGTACTTCAAAGAGTGCCCCAAAGTTTCTACCGGAGAGTCAAGAAAACGTGTGCCAACCCCTATGCATAGGTTCATGGGCGGAACCCGCAAGTTGGTCACCAAAACATACATCAAGTGGCACGTGATATCCCATTGTCACCACAGATAAACACGGCAAGACATACATCAAGTGTTCTCAAATAAAGATTCAATCCATTAAGATAACTTCAAGAGGGAAACTCAATTCATCACAAGAGAGTAGAGGGGGATAAACATCATAGGATCCAACTATAATAGCAAAGCTCGCGATACATCAAGATTGTGCCATAGAGAGAACACGAGAGAGAGAGAGAGAGATCAAACACATAGCTACTGGTACATACCCTCAGCCCCGAGGGTGAACTACTCCCTCCTCGTCATGGAGAGCGCCGGGATGATGAAGATGGCCACCGGTGATGGATTCCCCCTCCGGCAGGGTGCCGGAACGGGCTCCCGAGAGGTTTTTGGTGGCTACAGAGGCTTGCGGCGGCGGAACTCCTGATCTACTGTGATATTCGATGTTTTTAGGGTACGTAGGCTTATATAGGCGAAAGAAGTTGGTCGGGAGGTGCTCGAGGGGCCCACGAGACAGGGGGGCACGCCCAGTAGGGGGGGGGCCTATCTCCTGGCCTCCTCGAGGATCTTCTGACGTGAACTCCAAGTCTCCAGGATCATATTCTTCCAAAAAATCATGTTGACGAAGGTTTCATTCCGTTTGGACTCCGTTTGATATTCCTTTTCGTCGAAATACTGAAACAGGCAATAAAACAACAATATGGGTTGGGCCTCCGGTTAATAGGTTAGTCCCAAAAATGATATAAATGTGTAAAATAAAGCCCATAAACATCCAAAAGGGGTAATATAATAGCATGGAACAATCAAAAATTATAGATACGTTGGAGACGTATCACAAACCGCATAACAACATACGTTGTTCCCTTTGTCATCGGTATGTTACTTGCCCGAGATTTGATCATCGATATCTCAATACCTAGTTCAATCTCGTTACCAGCAAGTCTCTTTACTCATTCCGTAATACATCATCTTGTAACTAACTCATTAGTTACAATGCTTGCAAGGCTTATAGTGATGTGCATTATCGAGTGGGGCCAGAGATACCTCTCCGACAATCGGAGTGACAAATCCTAATCTCGAAATACGTCAACTCAACAAGTACCTTCGGAGACACCTATAGAGCACCTTTATAATCACCCAGTTATGTTGTGACATTTGGTAGCACACAATGTGTTCCTCCGGTAACCGGGAGTTACATAATCTCATAGTCATAGGAACATGTATAAGTCATGAAGAAAGCAATAGCAACATACTAAATGATCAAGTGCTAAGCTAATGAATGGGTTAAGTCAATCACATCATTCTTCTAATGATGTGATCCCACTGATCAAATGATAACTCATATCCATGGTTAGGAAACTCAACCATCTTTGATCAATGAGCTAGTCAAGTAGAGGCATACTAGTGACACCATGTTTGTCTATGTATTCACACATGTATTATGTTTCCAGTTAATACAATTCTAGCATGAATAATAAACATTTATCATGAAATAAGGAGATAAATAATAACTTTATTATTGCCTCTAGGGAATATTTCCTTCAGTCTCCCACTTGCACTAGAGTCAATAATATAGTTCACATCACCATGTGATTTAACACCAATATTCACATCTGTATGTGATTAACACCCATAGTTCACATCGTCATGTGATCAACACCTTATAGGGTTTACTAGAGTCGATAATCTAGTTCACATCGCTATGTGATTAACACCCAAGAGTACTAAGGTGTGATCATGTTTTTCTTGTGAGAGAAGTTTAGTCAACGGGTCTGTCACATTCACAACCGTATGTATTTTGCAAATATTCTATGTCTACAATGCTCTGCATGGAGCTACTCTAGCTAATTGCTCCCACTTTCAATATGTATCCAGATTGACACTTAGAGTCATCTGGATCGGTGTAAAAGCTTGCATCGTTGTAACTCTTTACGACGAGCTCTTTTATCACTTCCATTATCGAGAAATATTTCCTTAGTCCTCACTAAGGATATTCTTGACCGCTGTCCAGTGATCTACTCCTAGATCAAAATTGTACTCCCTTGCCAAACTAGGGCATAGTATACAATAGGTCTGGTCCATAGCATGGCATACTTTTATAGAACCTGTGACTGAGGCATAGGGAATGACTTTCATTCTCTTTCTATTTTCTGCCGTGGTCGGGATTTGAGTCTTACTCAACTTCATACCTTTGCAACACATGCAAGAACTCTTTCTTTGACTGTTCCATTTTGAACTGCTTCAAAATCTCGTCAAGGTATGTACTCATTGAAAATCTTATCAAGCGTCTTGATCTATCTCAATAGATCTTGATGCACAATATGTAAGTAGCTTTACTGAGGTCTTTCTTTTAAAGAACTCCTTTCAAACACTTCTTTATGCTTTCCAGAAAAATTCTACTTCATTTCTGATCAACAATATGTCACTCACATATACTTATCAGAAAGGTTGTAGTGCTCCCACTCACTTTATTGTAAGTACAGGCTTCACTGCAAGTCCGTATAAAACTATATCCTTTGATCAACTTATCAAAGCGTATATTCCAACTCCGAGATGCTTCCACCAGTCCATAGATGGATCGCTGGAGCTTGCACATTTTGTTAGCACCTTTAGGATTGACAAAACCTTCTGGTTGCATCATATACAACTCTTCTTTAAGAAAACCATTAAGGAATGTAGTTTTGACATCCATTTGCCAGATTTCATAAAATGTGGCAATTGTTAACATGATTCGGTCAGATTTAAGCATTGCTACAGTTGAGAAAATCTCATTGTAGTCAACACAATGAACTTGTCGAAAACCTTTCTGCGACAAGTTGAGCTTTGTAGATAGTAACACTACTATCAACGTCCGTCTTCCTCTTGAACATACAATTATTTTCTATGGCTTGCCGATCATCGGGCAAGTCCACCAAAGTCCACACTTTGTTCTCATACATGGACCCTATCTCAGATTTCATGGCCTCCAGCCATTTCACGGAATCTGGGCTCATCATCGCTTCCTCAAAGTTCGTAGGTTTATCATGGTCTAGTAACATGACTTTTAGAACAGGATTACCATACCACTCTGGTGCGGACCGTACTCTGGAAGACCTACGAGGTTCTGTAGTAACTTGATCTGAAGTTTCATGATCATCATCATTAGCTTCCTCACTAATTGGTGTAGGAATCACTGGAACTGATTTCAGTGATGAACTATTTTCCAATTCGGGAGAAGGTACTATTACCTCATCAAGTTCTACTTTTCTCCCACTCACTTCTTTTGAGAGAAACTCCTTCTCTAGATAGGATCCATCTTAGCAACGAATATCTTGCCTTCGGATCTGTGATAGAAGGTGTACCCAACAGTTTCCTTTGGGTATTCTATGAAGACGCACTTCTCCGATTTGGGTTCGAGCTTATCAGGTTGAAACTTTTCACATAAGCATCACAGCCCCACACTTTTAAGAAACGACAACTTTGGTTTCTTGCCAAACCATAGTTCATAAGGCATCATCTCAACGGATTTTGATGGTGCCCTATTTAAAGTGAATGCAGCTGTCTCTAATGCATAACCCCAAAACTATAGTGGTAACTTAGTAAGAGACATCATAGATCGCACCATATCCAATAAAGTGCGGCTACGATGTTCGGACACACCATTACGCTATGGTGTTCCATGTGGCATGAGCTGTGAAACTATTCCACATTGTTTTTAAATGAAGGCCAAAATCGTAACTCAAATATTCTTCTCCATGATCAGATCGTAGAAACTTTATTTTCTTGTTACGATGATTCTCCACTTCACTCTGAAATTTTTTGAACTTTTCAAATGTTTCAGACTTATGTTTCATCAAGTAGATATACCCATATTTGCTCAAATCATCTGTCAAGGTCAGAAAATAACGATACCCGCCACGAGCCTTAATACTCATTGGTCTGCATACATCAGTATGTATTATTTCCAACAAGTCAGTAGCTCGTTCCATTGTTCTGGAGAACGGAGTTTTAGTCATCTTGCCCAAAAGGCACGATTCGCAAGCATCAAATGATTCATAACCAAGTGATTCCGAAAATCCATCTTTATGGAGTTTCTTCATGCGCTTTACACCGATATGACCCAAACGGCAGTGCCACAAATAAGTGGCACTATCATTATTAACTTTGCATCTTTTGGCATCAATATTATGAATATGTGTATCACTATGATTGAGATCCAACAAACTATTTTCATTGGGTGTATGACCATTGAAGGTTTTATTCATGTAAACATAACAACAATTATTCTCTGACTACAAATGAATAACCGTATTGCAATAAACATGATCAAATCATATTCATGCTCAACGCAAATGCCAAATAACATTTATTTAGGTTTAACACTAATCCCGAAAGTATAGGGAGTGTGTGATGATGATCATATCAATCTTGGAACTACTTCCAACACTCATCATCACTTCCCCTCAACTAGTCTCTGTTTATTATGTAACTCCTGTTTCGAGTTACTAATCTTAGCAACTGAACAAGTATCAAATACTCAGGGGCTACTATAAACACTAGTAAGGCACACATCAATAACCTGGATATCAAATATACCCTTGTTCACTTTGCCATCCTTCTTATCCACCAAATATTCAGGGCATTTTTGTTTCTAGTGACCATTTCCTTTGCAGTGTAAGCACTCAATTTCAGGCTTTGGTACAGCTTCGGGCTTCGTCGCGGGAGTGACAACTTGCTTGTCATTCTACTTGAAGTTCCCTTTCTTTCACTTTGCTCTTTTCTTGAAACGAGTGGTCTTGACAATCATCAACACTTGATGCTCTTTCTTGATTTCTACCTTCATTGATTTCAACATCGCGAAGAGCTCGGAAATCGTTATTGTCATTCCTTGCATACTATAGTTCATCATGAAGTTCTAGTAACTTGGTGATGGTGACTAGAGAACTCTGTCAATCACTATCTTATCTGGAAGATTAACTCCCACTTGATTCAAGCGATTGTAGTACCCAGACAATCTGAGCACATGCTCACTAGTTGAGAAATTCTCCTCCATCTTTTAGCTATAGAACTTGTTGGAGACTTCAGGTAACGCCCCAGATCCGATGCGCCAGGTGTCTGTCAGTTATTCGCCGTAGTTGCCATGTCATTTTCTTGCGTGTTGCATTTTGTCATGTCATCATGTGCATTTCATTTTGCATATGTGTTCATCTTATGCATCCGAGCATTTTCCCCGTTGTCCATTTTGCGATCCGGCACTCCTATGTCATCCGGCGTCCCCTTCTTGCCTCTCTTTGTGAGCGGGTGTTAAACTGTCTCAGAATGGCCCGAGTCTTGCCAAGCGGCCTTGGTACACCACCGGTAGACCGCTTGTCAAGTTTCGTGTCATTTGGAGGTCGTTTGGTACTCCAACGGTTAACCGCGTAGCCCGCAAACCCCTTTTCTCTTGCAGCCCAACACCCTTCCAAAGTGGCCCAAAACCCAGCAAACTCCCCTCCATGCTCTCGGTCGTTCAATCACGATCGTGTGGGCGAAAACCGCACCCCACTTGGACTCTCCTAGCTCCCAGAAATCTATAAATAGCCCCTCCCTCGAAATTCGCAGACGAAATCCTACCCTAACCCTAGCTTTTTCCCTCTCCGCCGCCGAACGCGTCCGCCCTCGGCCGGACCCGTCCGCCCCGCTCCCCCCGTCCACTCCGCAGCTGCCATGTGGCCTCCTGCGCCGCCGTCCCGAGCACTCGCCTCGCTCCTCCGTCGCCTCCGCCCGCCGGAGCTTCGCCGCTGCCCGCCGGATCTTCGCCGCCGCCTCGCCGCCCGCACCCGCCTTGCTGGCGCCGAACGCCCGTCCTCCAGCTTCGCCGGTGCGCCCTTCGCTCCGGCCGCCGCGTGCCCGTCGTCTCCGGCGCGCCTCCGCCTCCGCCCGAACGCCCGGCGCCGCCGCCCGTCCTCCGGCCACGGCGCCTGCGCCGGGAACCCTGCTCGCCGCCTCCTGGATCCGCTCCGACCGCCGCCGCCTTGCCGGCCTCGTCGTGCGGCCGTGTCCCTCGTCGACCTCGTCGCCGTGCGCCTCGCCTCCCTCATCGCCGGTGCCGCCCTCCTCGCCGGAGTTCGCGGAAGCTCGCCAGAGCTCCACTCCGGCCGGATCTACCCCGGGTGGATGAGATCCACCGGGAGATGAACCAAACGCCTCCGCCGCGCCCTGGATCCTTCCGTCCCGTTCGCCCTCGTCCCGGTTGACTTTTCGCGTGGGTAATTTTTCACTAAGTCCCCAGATCTGCAGTAATTTTCATGCCATGTTCATCGCATCATATCTCCATGCATACTGGTCCGTTTCGTGCGTGTAATATGTAAAATTGTTCGACTCGACGAGTACTTCATTTCATTCCATTGCATCATGTTCATTTGAGCTCATCTTGATGCCTGAATCTTCGTTGCAAGAGTGCTATGTGATGTTAATCTGATGAAACTGTTATAACATGCTCATTTGTCATTTTTGCCATGTTTGATGTGTGCATCCTATGAGGTTGATGTCTACATGTGTTTTGAACTATGCCATGTCATTTTTAAAGTGGTGTATGCCATGTATTTTTGTGATCAATGTGGTGACTAGCACAAGCATGCAAACTAGGCTTCGTGAAGTTGCTGATTTTAGTCCCTGTTCTACTATTATTTTGATGCCATGTAAACTTGACGCTACAGAGAGATCCATGCATATTTTTAGATACTTCAGTAAGGGTGTTTTGAACATATGGTTATGCTCTATCCATTCATGCCCCTGTTTGCAATTATGGAGTAGTCTAGCATGTCATTTTCGTGCTCTACTTTTGCTACAAAATGTTTCCTGGCAGATTGTTTACATGTTATTCAATTTTGCCAAGGTTGTTGTAGTGGATCCTTGCATGCTATGAACTTGTTCTTGAATTGGTTTGTTTCACAAACATGTCTTCTTGCTGGTGCTATGCTTATCTTGTCATGCAATGATTTGTGGTGAGTGATTCGAGCTTGTTAAGTAGTGTACTCGCTGTTGCTGTTTTGCTAGGCTGAATCTGTTATTTCGTGATGCTATGTAAACCTGCTGCTACAAGTCATTCTATGCATAATCTGGAGATGTTCACTAAGGGTGTTTTATTCTACATGTCATGCTCTATCCATCCATGCCCCTGTTTGTATTTATGGCTTGCTGTAGCTTGTTCATATCTTGCTCCAAAGTTGCTAAATAATGTTGCTGTCAGCCTGTTAACATTAAGTTCAGTTTTGCCATGTGTTTTTCTAGTGATCGATGCACCCTATGAACTTGCTCTTGCCATGCTTAGCTTCACAAACATGCCTTCTTTCTGTTGGTTGCCTTGTCATGCCATGTATTGCTCTGTGGTGAGTGGTACAAGCTCATCTACATGCCTACTTATCGTTGTTCCTGCCATGTTTGAATCTGTAATATAACTTGCTATGTTTACATGGGTGCCATCATATCTTCTGATCCTTTTTGGCTCATGGCCAGTAAGGGACTTTTGTTCTATGCAATTAGTAGGTTCATGCCATGCCTTTGTTTTCCATGATAAGTTCCTGTAACATGTTGTTTGATAGCTCTAAACATTGCAACCTGATATTAATTTCTGCAAAGTCTGAACTGTTATCATTTGCAATCTTGTCATGTGTGTTTGAGCATGTTCTAGTGATTTCTGGAGATAGCTCAGTGTTCATGTTTTGTTATGCTTTACCTGTACATCATGCCCATGCCTTTTGTTTTCTTGTTGAGGTCCTGTAGCATGTTGTTTTGGTGTTTGCAATATGTCTAGTTGTTGTTTTGGGCAGATTGTTGCTATAACTTGTATAGAGTGTATGTGTTGAACCGTTGCTCCGTTTTGAGTGTGCTCTATATGAAACTTGCTTGGTTTTGCATGTAGCTTCATATTATCATGTCGCATCCATGTTTTGAGGTGTTTGCTTGATGTTTGTATGCATTTTGCATCAATGCCATGTTTAACTTCTTTTGCTCATATCTTCTAGGCCGTATCTCCGATTTAAATGAACTTTATATGTAACTTGACTAGAATCTCGTGTAGATCATCTTGGTGCATCTTAACTTGTTGTTTAACAACTTGAACATAAGGTTTATTCAGATCTGGACCAATTTCGAAATTTGCATATGAGGACTTACCGGAATTGTTATATGTTGTTTCCGGCCTCATTTAAACTTGCCTTGATGTGTTGCTCTTGTTTGCATCATCCCTTGCCATGAGTAGCTTCATGTAGTCTTGTCATGCATCATGCTTGTTGTGCATCATGCCTTGTATATGTGTGGTTTGTTTACCATGTTGTGTGCTTCTTCTCGATAGTTCCTGTTTCGTTGCGATCGTGAGGATTCGTTCATCTACGCTTGGTTCGGCTTCATCTGTTCGTCTTCTTCATGGACTCATTCTTCTTCCTAGCGTGATTTCAGGCAAGATGACCGCTACCCTGGATCTCACTACTATCATTGCTATGCTAGTTGCTTCGTTCTATCGCTATGCTGCGTTACCTATCTTTTGCTCATCAAGCCTCCCATATTGCCATGAACCTCTAACCTTTGACACCTTTCCTATGCAAACCGTTGCTTGGCTATGTTACCGCTTTGCTCAGCCCTCTTATAGCGTTGCTAGTTGCAAGTGAAGTTGAAGATTGCTCCATGGTGGACAGGATTTTGGTTGGGATATCACAATATCTCTTATATTATTAATGCATCTATATACTTGGTAAAGGGTGGAAGACTCGGCCTTATGCCTAGTGTTTTGTTCCACTCTTGCCGCCCTAGTTTCTGTCATACCGGTGTTATGTTCCCGGATTTTGTGTTCCTTACGCGGTTGGGTGATTTATGGGACCCCCTTGACAGTTTGCTTTGAATAAAACTCCTCCAGCAAGGCCCAACCTTGGTTTTACCATTTGCCTCACCACCACCTATACCCTTCCCTTGGGTCGGCCAACCCGAGGATCATCTTTATTTTAGCCCCTGGGCCAGTGCTTGTCTAAGTGTTGGTCCGAACTGAGCTGACTGCGGGGCCACCTCGGGGCAACTTGAGGGTTGGTTTTACTCGTAGCTGTCTCATCCGGTATTGCCCTGAGAACGAGATATGTGCAGCTCCTATCGGGATTTGTCGGCGCATCGGGCGGCTTTGCTGGTCTTGTTTTACCATTGTCAAAATGTCTTGTAAACCAGGATTCCGAGTCCGATCGGGTCTTCCTGGGAGAAGGTATATCCTTCGTTGATCGCGAGAGCTTATCATGGGCTAAGTTGGGACACCCCTGCAGGGTATAATCTTTCGAAAGTTGTGCCTGCAGTTATAGTCAGATGGGAATTTGTTAATGTCCGGTTGTAGATAACATGACACCAGATCCGAATTAAAACGCATCAACCGCGTGTGTAGCCATGACGGTCTCTTCTCGGCGGAGTCCGGGAAGTGACATGGTTTTTGGGTTATGTTTGACGTAAGTAGGAGTTCAGGATCACTTCTTGATCATTGCTAGCTTCACGACCGTTCCGCTTGCTCTCTTCTCGCTCTTATTTGCGTATGTTAGCCACCATTTTATGCTTAGTCGCTGCTGCAACCTCACCACTTTACCCCTTCCTTTCCCTTTAAGCTTTGCTAGTCTTGATACCCATGGTAATGGGATTGCTGAGTCCTCGTGGCTCAAAGATTACTACAACAACAGTTGCAGGTACAGGTTTATGCGATGATCTTGACGCGAGAGCGATGTTTGCTTGTTTTGGAGATCTTCTTCTGCTTCTTCTTCGATCAGGGGATAGGTTCCAGGTCGGCAGCCTGGGCTAGCAGGGTGGATGTCGTTTGAGTTTCTGTTTGTGTTTCATCCATAGTCGGATGATGCTCTTATGTATGATGTATTGATGTTGTATTCGTGTGGCATTGTATGCCTCTTGTATGTATCCCTATCTATTATGTAATGTTGATGTAATGATATCCACCTTGCAAAAGTGTTCCAATATGCGGGTCTATCCTTGGTGGGACCTTCGAGTTCCTTTTGGATAGGGTCGCATATTGGCGTGACAAGTTGGTATCAGAGCCTCGACCGACCCTAGGAGCCCCCTTGATTGATCGTGTAGTTTGGCCATTGTTGAGTCTAGAAGAAAACTGTTTTTGGAGTCTAGTTATATCGGAGAGTAGGAATTCTTTTTACTCCTCAGCCCCTTCGTTGCTCTGGTAAGGAATCTTGACGTAGGTGTTTGGAATTACTCCTCTTCCCCTTCAAATTTTCTTTAGGATCACGCAATTGGTTTTCCGATAGTTGGTTCTCAGCTCTTTTATCTGGTGCATTTCTCGTCAAGTTGACTCGAGCCTCTTCATCTTTGAGCTCAATCCTCAGTTGTCTTCTTTTCCCACCCGCCCTCCCCTTTTTCATCTCGGAGCCGGAGTCCATAATCGAGTATCCATCCTACTTGTGCGAAGCCTTTGCATTCTTTCAACCGGTGTTTTCTCTTCAAGATATTCGTTGGTTCCCCTTCCAAGTTGTCTTTGTTTTCCCGCCCTCCCACCCTTCTTCTTCCCGGAGCCTGAGTCTCTTTCGATCATCAATTTCATTCATGTGGAACCTCTTCAGTCTTTCATAAATCATTTCAACCGGTGAAATCTCGTCTCGGTGCACATTCTTCATCTCTTTTTCTTCTCCGGTGGATTCAATTCCAGTTTTCGGTAGTGATCATATTCTTTTCCGTAGCTCAAGTGTTTTCCCTGCTCATTCGCCTCTCGCCAGTTCATCCTTCCGGAGTGCTCAAGAAATCTCTGGAGATTCGTCAGTGTTCCAATTAATTCGAGATTGTCACCTCATTCAAATATTTCAATTGTTCCGGTGCATCGTCTATCTGTTCAACAATCCTTTCCAACGGTGTTTTCTCTTCAGTGGGCCCTAACCCACAGGTCTTTTCCCAGGATCTTACCTGACTTTTCTAATTCCCCCGGAGTTATTCTCAATTCTTTTCAAAGTGTGACATAAGAATGGATTCCATCAGTCATATGCCTTCTCCGAGACCGATTTCAAATCATTTTCATTGTTGGCTCAACCTCTCTACTTTTCATTCTACCGGAGTATCTCCGTAATTTTGGGGGTGTTTCTCGTCGTCATTTGAAGACTGAAGAAGAGTTTTTTCCTCTAAACCTTGTCCGTCCTCCCGAAGATTCGTGGTTCTAGCTTCATGTTATCCTCTCAAATTATTCCATTTGTCAGATATTCCTTTTTCCTACCCATCCGGAGTATGTCAGAAGTTGTTTTCCCGTTTCTTTTCACCGGAGGCCATCATTCCAGTTATCGTTCTCTATTTATCCCGGTGCTTCATTCAAGTGTTCTTTAATCAGCTCATTATCTCTTCGTTCTTTTGCATCTAAATCCCCTCTAGCATATTGGTTCTTCTAATTCTTCCCGGTGACTCGGTCTCTTTCATCAGTCATTTTCATTTCTAACAATGGTTCGTTCAAGATTCTTTTTCCTTGATCATCATTTTTATTCATTCGATCTTTCCAGTCCTACCAGTGGTTCATGAAGACTTTCTCAAGTTTTGCGGCTTATCCCCCCTTAATCCTTTCAAGAAGAATAAGTAGTATGGAAAAATCAACTGTTTGTCATCAATTTAATTTGATGAAGGATAAGCATACAATAAATCTTATTCTTATTTCCTCAAAGTGATTAATCCTTTTCTTCGGAGTTTGTTCTTGGCGAATAAATTCTAGTTCAAGTGTTTTCATCTTTTCTTTTCCGGAGTTCAATTTTCTCGGTCATTTCGTCCGAACCTCCATCTAAATCACCGCAAGGATCATCTTATTCTTTCTTCCTTCATTCTATCTCATCATCCTTTTGTCACCGGAGTTCTTCATGGTGGTTCTTCATGATTTAATTCACTCTTCAAGTGTTCATCAAGATTCTTGTCGGTGGAGTTCAAGCATCTTTCTTCTCGCGTCTCGAAGTGCAATTAATTCTCTGTATTCTTTGAAGTGGAGTTTTGCATTCCTTCGTTCTTCTCAGCTATTCAATCATTTCCGTTTGCGGCTGGTTATCACCTCATAATTTCTGAGATGTTATCCATAAGTCCGCAACAAGCTTATTCTTTCGTTGTTGATTTTCTCAACAACTCCGTTAAATCATTCCTTCTAAGTTCTTTTCATTCAATTCTTTCAATTCTTCCGGAGGCTTTGCGTTGTTCATCTCGTCAAGTTCCATCCCATCTTGTGAAGTTCATGTTCTATTCTTTCCATGTTCTAGCCGGAGTGCTGCCTAAATCCTTTTTAGCCTTATTCGTTTCTTATCTCGTTCTAACCGGAGTAGTTTCATAGTCTATCTGATTTCGTGAGCTTTAGATTCTTGTCATTCTCGTCATTCCTCTCTTCTTCTCGAGTGCTCTCGATTCTTTGCTTCTTCTCTTGAGTTCTTGTTTCACCTCAACAATTTTCCCTTCCGTCTCGATCCTAAGATCTCGGGACGAGATCTCTTGTTAGTGGAGGAGTGTTGTAACGCTCCGGATCCGATGCGCCAGGTGTCTGTCAGTTATTCGCCGTAGTTGCCATGTCATTTGCTTGCATGTTGCATTTTGTCATGTCATCATGTGCATTTCATTTTGCATACGTGTTCGTCTTATGCATCCGAGCATTTTCCCCGTTGTCCGTTTTGCGATCCGGCACTCCTATGTCATCCGGCGTCCCCTTCTTGCCTCTCTTTGTGAGCGGGTGTTAAACTGTCTCGGAATGGCCTGAGTCTTGCCAAGCGGCCTTGGTACACCACCGGTAGACCGCCTGTCAAGTTTCGTGTCATTTGGAGGTCGTTTGGTACTCCAACGGTTAACCGCGTAGCCCGCAAAGCCCCTTTTGTCTTGCAGCCCAACACCCTTCCAAAGTGGCCCAAAACCCAGCAAACTCCCCTCCATGCTCTCGGTCATTCGATCACGATCGTGTGGGCGAAAACCGCACCCCATTTGGACTCTCCTAGCTCCCAGAAATCTATAAATAGCCCCCTCCCCCGAAATTCGCGGACGAAATCCTACCCTAACCCTAGCTTTTTCCCTCTTCGCCGCCGGACGCGTCCGCCCCCGGTCGGACACGTCCGCCCCGCTCCCCCCGTCCACTCCGCAGCTGCCACGTGGCCTCCCGCGCCGCCTCCGCCGCCGCGGCCCGGGTCGGGCCCGCCCAGGCCCGCGCCGCCGCCCCGAGCGCTCGCCTCGCTCCTCCGTCGCCTCCGCCCGCCGGAGCTTCGCCGCCGCCCGCTGGATCTTCGCCACCG
>NC_041391.1:131211371-131241157 GCF_002162155.2 Triticum dicoccoides
GTCGTCTCCGGCGCGCCTCCGCCGCCGCCCGTCCTCCGGCCACGGCGCCCGCGCCGGGAACCCTGCAAACCGCCTCCTGGATCCGCTCCGACCACCGCCGCCTTGCCGGCCTCGTCGCGCGGCCGTGTCCCTCGTCGACCCCGTCGCCGCGCGCCTCGCCTCCCTCGTCGTCGGCGCCGCCCTCCTCGCTGGAGTTCGCGGAAGCTCGCCGGAGCTCCACTCTGGCCGGATCGACCCCGGGAAGAGGAGATCCACCGGGAGATGAACCAAACGCCTCCGCCGCGCCCTGGATCCCTCCGTCCCGTTCGCCCTCGTCCGGTTGACTTTTCGCGTGGGTAATTTTTCACTAAGTCCCCAGATCTGCAGTAATTTTCATGCCATGTTCATCGCATCATATCTCCATGCATACTGCTCCGTTTCGTGCGTGTAATATGTCAAATTGTTCGACTCGACGAGTACTTCATTTCATTCCATTGCATCATGTTCATTTGGGCTCATCTTGATGCCTGAATCTTCGTTGCAAGAGTGCTATGTGATGTTAATCTGATGAAACTGTTATAACATGCTCATTTATCATTTTTGCCATGTTTGATGTGTGCATCCTATGAGGTTGATGTCTACATGTGTTTTGAACTATGGCATGTCATCTTTAGAGTGGTGTATGCCATGTATTTTTGTGATCAATGTGGTGACTAGCACAAGCATGCAAACTAGGCTTCGTGAAGTTGCTGATTTTAGTCCCTGTTCTGCTGTTATTTTGATGCCATGCAAACTTGATGCTACAGAAAGATCCATGCATATTTTGAGATACTTCAGTAAGGGTGTTTTGAACATATGGTTATGCTATATCCATTCATGCACCTGTTTGCAATTATGGAGTATCCTAGCATGTCATTTTCGTGCTCTACTTTTGCTACAAAATGTTTCCTGGCAGATTGTTTACATGTTATTTAATTTTGCCAAGGTTGTTGTAGTTGATCCTTGCATGCTATGAACTTGTTCTTGAATTGGTTTGTTTCATAAACATGTCTTTTTGCTGATGCTATGCTTATCTTGTCATGCAATGATTTGTGGTGAGTGATTCGAGCTTGTTAAGTAGTGTACTCGCTGTTACTGTTTTGCTAGGCTGAATCTGTTATTTCGTGATGCTATGTAAACCTGCTGCTACAAGTCATTCTATGCATAATCTGGAGATGTTCACTAAGGGTGTTTTATTCTACATGTCATGCTCTATCCATCCATGCCCCTGTTTGCATTTATGGCTTGCTGTAGCTTGTTCATATCTTGCTCCAAAGTTGCTAAATAATGTTGTTGTCAGCCTATTAACATTAAGTTCAGTTTGCCATGTGTTTTTCTAGTGATCCATGCACCCTATGAACTTGCTCTTGCCATGCTTAGCTTCACAAACATGCCTTCTTTCTGTTGATTGCCTTGTCATGCCATATATTGCTCTGTGGTGAGTGGTACAAGCTCATCTACATGCCTACTTATCGTTGTTCCTGCCATGTTTGAATCTGTAATATAACTTGCTATGTTTACATGGGTGCCATCATATCTTCTGATCCTTTTTGGCTCATGGTCAGTAAGGGACTTTTGTTCTATGCAATTATTAGGTTCATGCCATGCCTTTGTTTGTAATGATAAGTTCCTGTAACATGTTGTTTGATAGCTCTAAACATTGCAACCTGATGTTAATTTCTGCAAAGTCTGAACTGTTATCATTTGCAATCTTGTCATGTTTGTTTGAGCATGTTCTAGTGATTTCTGGAGATAGCTCAGTGTTCATGTTTTTTTATGCTTTACCTGTACATGATACCCATGCCTTTTGTTTTCTTGTTGTGGTCCTGTAGCATGTTGTTTTGGTGTTTGCAATATGCCTAGTTGCTGTTTTGGGCAGTTTGTTGCTATAACTTGTATAGAGTGTGTGTTGAACCGTTGCTCCATTTTGAGTGTGCTCTCTATGAAACTTGTTTGGTTTTGCATGTAGCTTAATATTATCATGTTGCATCCATGTTTTGAGGTGTTTGCTTGATGTTTGTATGCATTTTGCATCAATGCCATGTTTAACTTCTTTTGCTCATATCTTCTAGGCCGTATCTCCGATTTAAATGAACTTTATATGTAACTTGACTAGAATCTCATGTAGATCATCTTGGTGCATCTTAACTTGTTGTTTAACAACTTGAATATAAGGTTTATTCAGATCTGGACCAATTTCGAAATTTGCATATGAGGACTTACCGGAATTGTTATATGTTGTTTCCGGCCTCATTTAAACTTGCCTTGATGTGTTGCTCTTGTTTGCATCATCCCTTGCTATGAGTAGCTTCATGTAGTCTTGTCATGCATAATGCTTGTTGTACATCATGCCTTGTATATGTGTGGTTTGTTTACCATGTTGTGTGCTTCTTCTCGATAGTTCCTGTTTCGTTGCGATCGTGAGGATTCGTTCGTCTACGCTTGGTTCGGCTTCATCCGTTTGTCTTCTTCATGGACTCGTTCTTCTTCCTAGCGTGATTTCAGGCAAGATGACCGCTACCCTGGATCTCACTACTATCATTGCTATGCTAGTTGCTTCGTTCTATCGCTATGCTGCGTTACCTATCTTTTGCTCATCAAGCCTCCCATATTGCCATGAACCTCTAACCTTTGACACCTTTCCTATGCAAACCGTTGCTTGGCTATGTTACCGCTTTGCTCAGCCCTCTTATAGCGTTGCTAGTTGCAAGTGAAGTTGAAGATTGCTCCATGGTGGACAGGATTTTGGTTGGGATATCACAATATCTCTTATATTATTAATGCATCTATATACTTGGTAAAGGGTGGAAGACTCGGCCTTATGCCTAGTGTTTTGTTCCACTCTTGCCGCCCTAGTTTCTGTCATACCGGTGTTATGTTCCCGGATTTTGTGTTCCTTACGCGGTTGGGTGATTTATGGGACCCCCTTGACAGTTTGCTTTGAATAAAACTCCTCCAGCAAGGCCCAACCTTGGTTTTACCATTTGCCTCACCACCACCTATACCCTTCCCTTGGGTCGGCCAACCCGAGGATCATCTTTATTTTAGCCCCTGGGCCAGTGCTTGTCTAAGTGTTGGTCCGAACTGAGCTGACTGCGGGGCCACCTCGGGGCAACTTGAGGGTTGGTTTTACTCGTAGCTGTCTCATCCGGTGTTGCCCTGAGAACGAGATATGTGCAGCTCCTATCGGGATTTGTCGGCGCATCGGGCGGCTTTGCTGGTCTTGTTTTACCATTGTCAAAATGTCTTGTAAACCAGGATTCCGAGTCCGATCGGGTCTTCCTGGGAGAAGGTATATCCTTTGTTGATCGCGAGAGCTTATCATGGGCTAAGTTGGGACACCCCTGCAGGGTATAATCTTTCGAAAGTTGTGCCTGCGGTTATAGTCAGATGGGAATTTGTTAATGTCCGGTTGTAGATAACATGACACCAGATCCGAATTAAAACGCATCAACCGCGTGTGTAGCCATGACGGTCTCTTCTCGGCGGAGTCCGGGAAGTGACATGGTTTTTGGGTTATGTTTGACGTAAGTAGGAGTTCAGGATCACTTCTTGATCATTGCTAGCTTCACGACCGTTCCGCTTGCTCTCTTCTCGCTCTTATTTGCGTATGTTAGCCACCATTTTATGCTTAGTCGCTGCTGCAACCTCACCACTTTACCCCTTCCTTTCCCTTTAAGCTTTGCTAGTCTTGATACCCATGGTAATGGGATTGCTGAGTCCTCGTGGCTCAAAAATTACTACAACAACAGTTGCAGGTACAGGTTTATGCGATGATCTTGATGCGAGAGCGATGTTTGCTTGTTTTGGAGATCTTCTTCTGCTTCTTCTTCGACCCGGGGATAGGTTCCAGGTCGGCAGCCTGGGCTAGCAGGGTGGATGTCGTTTGAGTTTCTGTTTGTGTTTCATCCGTAGTCGGATGATACTCTTATGTATGATGAATTGATGTTGTATTCGAGTGGCATTGTATGCCTCTTGTATGTATCCCTATCTATTATGTAATGTTGATGTGATGATATCCACCTTGCAAAAGCGTTTCAATATGCGGGTCTATCCTTGTTGGGACCTTCGAGTTCCTTTTGGATAGGGTCGCATATTGGGCGTGACACTTCATATCTCTCAACTCGGTTATTTGCTTGAAATATTAAATTCAACTCCTGGAACATCTCATGTGCTCCATGACGTTCAAAACATTGTTTGAAGTCCCAATTCTAAGCCGTTAAGCATGGTGCACTAAACTATCAAGTAGTCATCATATTGAGTTTGCTAAACATTCATAACTTCTGCATCTGCTCCTGCAATAGGTCTGTCACCTAGCGGTGCATCAAGGACATAATTCTTCTGTGCAGCAATGAGGATAAACCTCGGATCACGGATCTAATACGCATCATTGCTACTAATATCTTTTAACATAGTTTTCTCTAGGAACATATCAAAAATAAACATAGGGAAGCAACAAGGCGAGCTATTTATCTACAACATAATTTGCAAAATACTATCAGGACTAAGTTCATGACAAATTAAAGTTTAATTAATCATATTACTTAAGAACTCCCACTTAGATAGACATCTCTCAAATCATCTAAGCGATCACGTGATCCAAATCAACTAAACCATGTCCGATCATCACGTGAGATGGAGTAGTTTTCAATGGTGAACATCACTATGTTGATCATATCTACTATATGATTCACGCTCGACCATTCGGTCTCAGTGTTCCGAGGTCATATTTGTATATGCTAGGCTCGTCAAGTTTAACCTGAGTATTCCGCGTGTGCAACTGTTTTGCACCCGTTGTATTTGAACGTAGAGCCTATCACACCCGATCATCACTTTGTGTCTCAGAACGAAGAACTTTCACAACGGTGCATACTCAGGGAGAACACTTATACCTTGAAATTTAGTGAGAGATCATCTTATAAAGCTACCGTCAAACTAAGCAAAATAAGATGTATAGAAGATAAACATCATATGCAATCAAAATATGTGACATGATATGACCATGATCATCTTGCGCCTTTGATCTCCATCTCCAAAGAACTGTCATGATCTCTACCGTCACCGGCACGACACCATGATCTTCATCATCTTGATCTATATCAATGTGTCGTCACATGGTCGTCTCACCAATTATTGCTCTTGCAACTATTGCTATCGCATAGCGATAAAGTAAAACAATTATTTGGCGCTTGCATCTTATGCAATAAAGAGACAACCATAAGGCTTTTGCCAGTTGCTGATAGCTTCAACAAAACATGATCATCTCATACAACAACTTATATCTCATCACGTCTTGACCATATCACATCACAACATGCCCTTCAAAAACAAGTTAGGCGTCCTCTACTTTGTTGTTGCAAGTTTTACGTGGCTACTACGGGCTGAGCAAAAACCATTCTTACCTACGCATGAAAACCACAACGATAGTTCGTCAAGTTAGTGTTGTTTTAACCTTCTCAAGGACCGGGCGTAGCCACACTCGGTTCAACTAAAGTTGGAGAAACTGACACCCGCTAGTCACCTGTGTGCAAAGCACGACGGTAAAACCAGTCTCACATAAGCGTACACGTAATGTCGGTCCGGGCCACTTCATCCAACAATACCACCGAACCAAAGTATGACATGCTGGTAAGCAGTATGACTTGTATCGCCCACAACTCACTTGTGTTCTACTCGTGCATATAACGTCTATGCATAAAACCAGGCTCGGATGCCACTGTTGGGGAACGTAGTAATTTCAAAAAAAATCCTACGCACACGCAAGATCATGGTGATGCATAGAAATGAGAGGGGAGAGTGTTGTCCACGTACCCTCGTAGACCGAAAGCGTAAGCGTTAGCACAACGCGGTTGATGTAGTTGTACGTCTTCACGATCCGACCGATCAAGTACCGAACGCACGGCACCTCCGAGTTCAGCACACGTTCAGCTCGATGACGTCCCTCGAACTCCGATCCAGCTGAGCTTTGAGGGAGAGTTCCGTCAGCACGACGGCGTGGTGACGATGCCGATGTTCTACCGACGCAGGGCTTTGCCTAAACACCGCTATGATATTATCGAGGTGGACTATGGTGGAGGGGGGCACCGCACACGGCTAAGAGATCCAAGGGATCAATTGTTATGTCTAGAGGTGCCCCCCTGCCTCCGTATATAAAGGAGCAAGGGGGAAGGTGGCCGGCCTAGGAGGAGGGCGTGCCAAGGGGGGAGTCCTACTCCCACCGGGAGTAGGACTCCTCCTTTCCTTGTTGGAGTAGAAGAAGGGAAGGGAGATGGAGAAGGAAGGAAGGGGGCGCCCCCCCTCTCTAGTCCAATTAGGACTAGACCATTGGGAGGGGTGCGGCCACCCTTTGGGGCCTTTCTCTCCTTTCTCGTATGGCCCATTAAGGCCCAATACGAATTCCCGTAACTCTCCGGTACTCCAAAAAATACCCGAATCACTCGGAACCTTTCCGATGTCCGAATATAGTCGTCCAATATATCGATCTTTACGTCTCAACCATTTCGAGACTCCTCGTCATGTCCCCGATCTCATCTGGGACTCCGAACTCCTTCGGTACATCAAAACACATAAACTCATAATATAACCGTCATCGAACTTTAAGCGTGTGGACCCTATGGGTTCGAGAACTTTGTAGACATGACCGAGACACGTCTCCGGTCAATAACCAATAGCGGAACCTGGATGCTCATATTGGCTCCCACATATTCTACGAAGATCTTTATCGGTCAAACTGCATAACAACATACGTTGTTCCCTTTGTCATCGGTATGTTACTTGCCCGAGATTCGATCGTCGGTATCTCAATACCTAGTTCAGTCTCGTTACCGGCAAGTCTCTTTACTCGTTCCGTAATACATCATCTTGTAACTAACTCATTAGTTACAATGCTTGCAAGGCTTATAGTTATGTGCATTACCGAGTGGCCCAGAGATACCTCTCCGACAATCGGAGTGACAAATCCTAATCTCGAAATACGTTAACTCAACAAGTACCTTCGGAGACACCTGTAGAGCACCTTTATAATCACCCAATTACGTTGTGACATTTGGTAGCACACAAAGTGTTCCTCCGGTAAGCGGGAGTTACATAATCTCATAGTCATAGGAACATGTATAAGTCACGAAGAAAGCAATAGCAACATACTAAATGATCAAGTGCTAAGCTAACATGGGTCAAGTCAATCACATCATTCTTCTAATGATGTGATCCCACTGATCAAATGATAACTCATATCCATCGATAGGAAACTCAACCATATTTGATCAATGAGCTAGTCAAGTAGAGGCATACTAGTGACACCATGTTTGTCTATGTATTCACACATGTATTATGTTTCTGGTTAATACAATTCTAGCATGAATAATAAACATTTATCATGAAATAAGGAAATAAATAATAACTTTATTATTGCCTCTAGGGGATATTTCCTTCAATTCCACTATAGTGCTATGTCCATGGCTCACGCTCGTGTATTGCGTGAAGATTGAAAAAGTTTGAGAATACTAAAGTATGAAACAATTACTTGGCTAAAACCGGGGTTGTGCATGATTTAAATATTTTGTGTTATGAAGATAGAGCATGGCCAGACTATATGATTTTGTAGGAATAACTTTCTTTGGCCATGCTATTTTGAGAAGACATGATTACTTTGTTAGTATGCTTGAAGTATTACTATTTTTATGTCAATATTAAACTTTTGTCTTGGATCTTTCGGATCTAACATTCATGCCACAATAAAGAAAATTACTTTGAGAAATATGGTAGGTAGCATTCCACATCAAAATTCTGTTTTTATCATTTACCTACTCGAGGACGAGCAGGAATAAAGCTTGGGGATGCTTGATACGTCTCCAACGTATCTATAATTTTTTATTGTTCCATGCTATTATATTATCTGTTTTGGATGTTTAATGGGCTTTATTGTACACTTTTATACTATTTTTGGGACTAACCTATTAACCGTAGGCCTAGTCCAAATTGTTGTTTTTTGCTATTTCAGTGTTTCACAGAAAAGCAATATCAAACGGAGTCCAAACGGAATGAAACCATCGGGAGAGTTATTTTTGGAACAAACGTAATCCAGGAGACTTGAAGTGGACCTCAAGAAAGAAACGAGGAGGCCACGAGGTAGGAGGGCGCGCCCCCACCCTCGTGGGCCCCTTGTGGCTCCCCTGACCGACTTCCTTCGCCTATATAGACGCATATACCCTGAAAACATCCAGGAGCACCATGAAACCCTATTTACACATCCGCAACCTTTTGTACCCATGAGATCCCATCTTGGGGCCTTTTCCGGCGCCTCATCGGAGGGGGAATCGATCACGAGGGCTTCTACATCAACACCATAGCCTCTCCGATGAAGTGTGAGTAGTTTACCACAGACCTTCGGGTCCATAGTTATTAGCTAGATGGCTTCTTCTCTCTCTTTGGATCTCAATACAAAGTTCTCCTTGATCTTCTTGGAGATCTATTCGATGTAATTCTTTTTGCGGTGTGTTTGTCGAGAACCGATGAATTGTGGGTTTATGATAAAGATTATCTATGAACAATATTTGAATCTCCTCTGAATTCTTTTATGTATGATTTGTTATCTTTGCAAGTCTCTTCAAATTATCAGTTTGGTTTGGCCTACTAGATTGATCTTTCTTTTAGTGCTTAGCTTTGGGTTCAATCTTGCGGTGTCCTTTCCCAGTGACAACAGGGGCAGCAAGGCACGTATTGTATTGTTGCCATCAAGGATAAAAGGATGGGGGTTATATCATATTGCTTGAGTTTATCCCTCTACATCATGTCATCTTGCCTAATGCGTTACTCTATTCTTATGAACTTAATACTCTAGATGCATGTTGGATAGCAGTCGATATGTGGAGTAATAGTAGTAGATGCAGAATCGTTTCGATCTACTTGTCGCGGACGTGATGACTATATACATGATCATGCCTAGATATTCTCATAATTATGCACTTTTCTATCCATTGCTCGATAGTAATTTGTTCACCCACCGTAATACTTATGCTATCTTGAGAGAAGCCACTGGTGAAACCTATGGCCCCCGGGTCTATTTTCCATCATATAAGTTTTCAATCTACTTTGTCTTGCAGTCTCTACTTTCCTATCTATATCATAAAAATGCCAAAATATTTATCTTATTATCTCTATCAGATCTCACTTTTGCAAGTGGCCGTGAAGGGATTGACAACCCATTTATCGCATTGGTTGCAAGGTTGTTATTTGTTTGTGTAGGTACGAGGGATTTGAGTGTAGCCTCCTACTAGATTGATACCTTGGTTCTCAAAAATTGAGGGAAATACTTACGCTACTTTGCTGCATCACCCTTTCCTCTTCAAGGGAAAAAACCAACGCATTCTCAAGAGGTAGCAAACCTCACCCCCTTCGACTAATCTTCGGGCAAAGACAAGTTCCACGGTCAAAACCCTAATCGCCACCAGCACCGTCAGAGGGGTTTTAGGGTTTTGGGGAAACTTGTAACCATAGTTGCCATTTTTATTAACATTTTCATACAAAATCATGCAATGACAAGATATACGTACTACCAACTGCTAACTAGACTACTCATCCTCCTCCTCGGATATGTTGAGAACATTAGTGCCGAAGCCGCCTACCTCTTGGTCATTTGCAGTCGGGCGCACCTCCGACTCCTCTTCGGAGTCAATCTCGGTGAAGATATTGTCAATCGCTGTGTTCTGCTGGTGGAGGAAGCAGCGTTTGGCCTCCACCTCTGCCTCGGACTAGATGGAATCAAGGATGGCCTGCTACTTTGTCGCCTGGGCCACATCGAACTTCGAGAGCGCATTGGGCATGCCGAAGCCTGTAGGCGCCCGATCTGCCTCCTCCGGCTTCTTATTCTCCATGGTTGCGTCCTCCTCCTCCTCCATGGTCGCTCCCTGCTCATTCGGCTCCTCCGGCTGCGGCGAATCTGCAGGAAGCCTGGCTGTGATCCAAGCTTCAGGCCATGGGTTCAAGGTGGCTGCCGAGGTCGTGGGTGTAATTGGACCTTTCCCCAAGGTTCGATGGGTAATCATGTTGGGTTCTAGGCAAAAGCTTGCATCTTCGATGGGGGTCTAAGAGCATCCACCACTAGACATGGCAAATCCACCCCTGCCCCTAAACATCTGCAGACAACACCAGACGATCCCTCATATGGGCTGCCGGACAATCAGACGATCCCTCATATGGATCGTATAGCACAAATTCATCACAATTCAATAGTTCAACAATGCAACAAAGCAAAATAAATTATAGTTAAACAATCCGGACATGCAAAAATGAAATTCAAGTCCGAGCGTGATGGATCAATCGCCAGATGGGTCAGTCATCAGATTTCATCTTTGTCGTCTCCTCTGCTACGGCCATCTCTGTCGACTGCTTTGCCTCCATCCATGCCACCTGCTCCGTTGTTGGCATCGCCGCTCTCGCCACCTTGTACTCCCTAAGTTAGTTGATCTCCTCCTTCTTCCTGACGAGGCATATCTTTTCTTGCTCATCCAAGAGGCTTTCTTCCGCCAACATTATTCTCGAATCCTCTATGTCTCGAGCAATTTACAACCTCTCCTTCTCGATCTCTATTGATCCAAAGGTTCTGGCCTTCTCGACCTCCCATTTGAGACACACCTCTTTCTTCTCCAACCCTATCTTCTCCCCCTCAATTGCCAACTTGTTGCTCTCAATTAGCAACTTGTTGTTCGCCCAGTCTCGGTCCCAATTCATCCTTTCTTTTTGCGCATCCAACATGAGCTTCCACTTCTCCTATTTCTTGTTCATGTGGTGGATATTTTTATCACCACAGCCTCACGGGCAGCGCTACCCTTCTCCCACTTGTTTCCCATCACTTGTCGGTTATTCATTGGCACGGTGACTTTTCCATTCTCCCCTACAACTTCTCGCTTTATTCATCCAGCCCAATTGATTGCTTGGAGCTTAATGAAGGAAATATGCCCTAGAGGCAATAATAAAGTTGTTATTTATATTTCCTTATATCATGATAAATGTTTATTATTCATGCTAGAATTGTATTAACCGGAAACTTAGTACATGTGTGAATACATAGACAATACATAGTGTCCCTAGTATGCATCTACTTGACTAGCTCGTTAATCAAAGATGGTTATGTTTCCTAACCATGGACATGTGTTTCCATTTGATGAACGGGATCACATCATTAGGAGAATGATTTGATGGATAAGACCCATCCGTTAGCTTAGCATTATGATCATTATAGTTTTATTGCTACTGCTTTCTTCATGACTTATACATGTTCCTCAGACTATGAGATTATGCAACTCCCGAATACCGAAGGAACAACTTGTGTGCTATCAAATGTCACAACATAACTGGGTGATTATAAAGATGCTGTACATGTGTCTCCGAAGGTGTTTGTTGGGTTGGCATAGATCAAAAATAGGATTTGTCACTCCATGTATCAGAGAGGTATCTCTGGGCCCTCTCGGTAATGTTCATCACTATAAGCCTTGCAAGCAATGTGACTAATGACTTAGTTGCAGGATGAAGCATTACTGAACGAGTAAAGAGACTTGCCGGTAACGAGATTGAACTAGGTATGATGATACCAACGATCGAATCTCGGGCAAGTAGCATACCGATGAAAAAGGGAACACCGTATGTTGTTGCGTGATACGTCTCCGTCGTATCTACATTTCCAAACACTTTTGCCCTTGTTTTGGACTCTAACTTGTATGATTTGAATGGAACTAACCCGGACTGACGCTGTTTTCAGCTGAATTGCCATGGTGTTGTTTTATGTGCAGAAAATAAAAATTCTTGGAATGACCTGAAACTCCACGGAACACCTTAGAAAAAACAATAAAAAATCCTCACCAAAGATGAAGACCAGGGGGGCCACACCCTGTCCACGAGGGTGGGGGGCGCGCGCCCCTACCTCGTGGGCCCCCTGGTGGCCCTCCGACGCCAACTCCAACTCTATATATTGGCTTTCGGGGAGAAAAAAATCAGAGAGAAGAAATCATCGGGTTTTACGATATGGAGCCGCCGCCAAGCCCTAATCTCTCTTGGGAGGGCTGATCTGGAGTCCATTCGGGGCTCCGGAGAGGGGGATTCGTCGCTGTCGTCATCATCAACCATCCTCCATCACCAATTTCATGATGCTCACCGTCGTGCGTGAGTAATTCCATCGTAGGCTTGCTGGACGGTGATGGGTTGGATGAGATTTATCATGTAATTGAGTTAGTTTTGTTAGGGTTTGATCCCTAGTATCCATTATGTTCTGAGATTGATGTTGCTATGACTTTGCTATGCTTAATGCTTGTAACCAGGGCCCGAGTGCCATGATTTCAGATCTGAACCTATTATGTTTTCATGAATATATGTGTGTTCTTGATCCTATCTTGCAAGTCTATAGTCACCTACTATGTGTTATGATCCGGCAACCCCGAAGTGACAATAATCGGGACCACTCCCGGTGATGACCACAGTTTGAGGAGTTCATGTATTCACTATGTGCTAATGCTTTGTTCCGGTTCTCTATTAAAAGGAGGCCTTAATATCCCTTAGTTTCCAATAGGACCCCGCTGCCACGGGAGGGTAGGACAAAAGATGTCATGCAAGTTCTTTTCCATAAGCACGTATGACTATATACGAAATATATGCCTACATTACATTGATGAACTGGAGCTAGTTCTCTGTCACCCTATGTTATGACTGTTACATGACGAACCGCATCCGACATAATTATCCATCGCTAATACGGTGCCTACGAGTTTTCCATATACTGGTTCTCGCTTATTTACTTTTCCATTGCTACTATTATAATCACTACAAAAACACCAAAAACATTACTTTTAATGTCTTTACTTTTGTTACTGTTACCACCACTATCATATTACTTTGCTACTAAACACTTTGCTGCAGATACTAAGTTTCCAGGTGTGGTTGAATTGACAACTCAGCTGCTAATACTTGAGAATATTCTTTGGCTCCCCTTGTGTCGAATCAATAAATTTGGGTTGAATACTCTACCCTCAAAAAATGTTGCGATCCCCTATACTTGTGGGTTATCAAGACCTTTTTCTGGTGCTGTTGCCGGGGAGCATAACTCTATTCTTTGAGTCACCTGGGATTTATATCTGCTGGACACTATGAAGAACTTGAAAGATGATCGAACTACTATTTTGCCCTCAACTACGAGGGGAGGTAAGGAACTGCCATCTAGCCTTGCACTAGATTCTCCTTCTGTTATAAGTAAGCTAGCGACACCTAAACCTACTACTGCTATGAATTCTGATATGTCGCATGTTATTGATGATGCCACTTCTGCTATGCATGATACTTATGATGAAACTACTTCTATGCTTGATACTACTGTGCGCCTTGGTGAATTTCTTGATGAGGAAATTGCTAGGTCTAGAGAAAGAGAAATATTGAACCTGAATACAATGATGAGAGTGATGATAAAAATATGCCTGCTATTCCTGAGGGTTATCTTTTTTATGCAGAATCTTCTGTAGCTATTTTTGCTTGCCAGGATAGATATGAACTTAAGAGGTTGCTAGTTAAATGGAGTAAAGAATCTTTTAGAGATAGAATGAGACCTGACCCTGCTTTTGCTACTTCACCTATTTGTGTTCCCGATAAGGATTATTATGATTTTTCTGTTGATCCAGATATAATTACTTTGGTTGAATCTGATCCTTTCTATGGTTATGAATCTGAAACTCTTGTGGCACATCTTACTAAGTTGAATGATATAGCTGCCCTGTTTACTAATAATGAGAAATCATGCTACCTTTATTTACTTAAAATATTTCTGTTCTGATTAAAGGGTGATGCTAAGATATGGTTTAATTCTCTTGATCCTAGTTGTGTGCAAAGTCCCCAGGATATGATTTATTACTTCTCTGCTAAATATTTCCCTGCTCATAAGAAACAAGCTGCTTTGAGGGAAATATACAACTTCGTGCAAATTGAAGAAGAGAGTCTCCCACAAGCTTGGGGGAGGCTTCTCAAGTTACTTAATGCTTTGCCTGATCATCCTCTTAAGAAACCTAAAATACTTGATATCTTTTATAATGGACTAACTGATGCTTCCAGAGATTACCTGGAAACTTGTGCTGGTTCTCTTTTCAGGGAAAGAACACCGGATGAAGCTGAAATTCTATTGAATAATATGTTGACAAATGAAAATAATTGGGCACCTCCTGAGCCAGCTCCAGAGCCAATTACTGAGCCTATTCCTAAACCAACTCCGAAGAAGAGAGGTGTTCTATTTCTCAGTCCCGAAGATATGCAAGAGGCAAAGAAATCTATGAAAGAAAAAGGTATTAAAGCTGAAGATGTTAAGAATTTACCTCCTATTGAAGAAATACATGGCCTTAATTTACCGCCTGTTGAAGAAGTATATGATCTCAATTACTTATTTACTGAAGAACCTCCCGATATCTCGACACATGTAGTAAAGGTAAATTCTCTCTATAGATATGATAAAGCTGAAGTCCCTCCTACTAAAATTGCTAGTCAGTGCTTGGATGAGTTTGATGACTTTATGTTTAAGCAAGATGACTTTAATGCTTATTTTGGTAGACAACTAAAACAGAATACCTTTATGATTAAACGCTTGGGTGATTATATGGCTGATATTAGAGGTGAACTTAAATTTGTTAGCAAACATGCTTCTATGGTTACCACTCAAGTCGAACAAGTACTTAAAGCTCAGAAAGAAGTGCTTGATGAAATGAATAGTAAGAAAAACGATTATGCTATTAGAGTGGCTACTAGAACTGGTAGAATGACTCAGGAACCTTTGTATCCTGAAGGCCAGCCTAAGAGAATCGAGCAAGATTCTCAGAGAAATAATATTGATGTACCTAGTTCTTCTAAGAGGAAGAAAAAGAAAAATGATAGGACTTTGCAAACTTTTAGTGAACCTATTGCTGAACCACCTGAGAATCCAAATGATATCTCTATGTCTGATGCTGAAACACAATCAGGTGATGAACATGAACTAGGTGAAAATGTCAATGATGATGTTCATGTTGATGCTCAACCTAGTAATGATAATGATGTAGAAGTTGAACCTGCTGTTGATCTTGATAACCCACAATCAAAGAATCAAGGTTATGATAAAAAAGACTTCGTTGCTAGGAAACATGGTAAAGAAAGGGAACCCTGGGTTCAGAAACCCATGCCTTTTCCTCCGAAACCATCCAAGAAAAAGGATGATGAGGATTTTGAGCGCTTTGCTGAAATGATTAGACCCATCTTTTTGCGTATGCGATTAACTGATGTGCTCAAAACAAATCCTTATGCTAAGTATATGAAGGATGTCATTACTAATAAAAGAAAGATACCTGAAGCTGAAATTTCCACCATGCTTGCTAATTATACTTTTAAGGGTGGAATACCAAAGAAACTTGGAGATCCCGGAGTACCTACTATACCATGTTCCATTAAGAGAAATTATGTTAAAACTGCTTTATGTGATCTTGGAGCCGGTGTCAGTGTTATGCCTCTCTCTTTATATCGTAGACTTGACTTGAATAAGTTGACACCTACTGAAATATCTTTGCAAATGGTTGATAAATCAACTGCTATACCTATTGGTATTTGTGAGGATGTGCCTGTTGTGGTTGCAAATGTTACTATTTTAACAGACTTTGTTATTATTGATATTCCCGAGGATGATAGTATGTCTATTATTCTTGGAAGACCTTTCCTTAATACTGCAGGGGCTGTTATTGATTGCAACAAATGCAATGTCACTTTTCATGTTAATGGCAATGAGCACACGGTACACTTTCCGAGGAAACAACCTCAAGTTTATAGTATCAACTCTATTGGAAAAATTCCATCGATTGTATTTGGAGGTTTTGAATTTCCTCTCCCTTCTGTCAAGAAAAAGTATGATATTCTTATTGTTGGGGATTTTCATATCCCCGTTGAGGTAACTTAGTGCTATTCGAAATTTCTCCGGTTCCATGACTATCGGAATGAGTTTGTTAACAAGACTTGATCAACCTTGTTGGTGGATTCTTTTTGATGAGCATGAGATGGATGAAACTAGAAGCACAATCTTCTGTGCCCTCTTTATATTTCCTTTTTATTTAGTAGAAGTAAAGTAAAATAGTATTTTTCTGTCTATTTCCTGACTTGTCCGCGCAATATAAAAATATCCCGAAAATAAAAGTTCTCAGAATGCCATGCCAATTTAATATGATTTTTTCGGGAATATTTGAGGATCTACTTTGCAAAAATTACCGCGGGGGGAGATGCCACCTGGCCACGAGGGTGGAGGGCGCGCCCTACCCCCCTGGGCGCGCCCCCCTACCTCTTGGACCCACGGTGGCCCTCCTCCACTTATTCCTGCACCCATCTTCTTCCTCTGCCTCACACAAACACGAAAAACCAACTCAAGCACGAGTTCCAGCCCCCGTTGCTGTGATTTTCGATCTCCTTGCTCAAAGCACCTCTCGCAAAACTGCTTGGGGAGATTGTTCCTTGGTATGTGACTCCTCCATTGGTCCAATTAGTTTTTGTTCTAGTGCTTTATTCCTTGCAAATTTTTGCTGCATAGGTGACCATGTTCTTGAGCTTGCATGTCAAATTTATATGGTTCCAAGTAGTTCCAATGCTTTATATGGGCTCTAGGCACTTGTGGGAGTTGTTACTATCAATTTTATTGAAGTTGGTTCACTTTTATTTGAAGTTACTAAAAATTTCAGAAATTTCTCATAGGAAACAATATGTTTAGGAGGATGTTCCAAGGTGGCCCTTCAAGGAAGCAAGGTCCCAGACTTGCAATACGTGATGCTGACGAGGAACCACCAAGAGACACTCCTGTGAGGCCCTGTGAATGGCCTTCGGAAAATTTTATGAATCAAGTGGGAATCAAAGAAGAATTTAGCGCATATTTGTGCAACGCCGGTCTTGAGGACTTTGAAGCTGACAAATGCCCCCAGTATCACGATCTCACAAGTTGATTTGTGAGGAGGTTCGAGTTTTCATCTTCGCGTAATTCTCCTTCAGTCATGTTTGACCTTTATGACAAATCTTATACCATGGACTTAGAGGATTTCACTTCTGCTTGCAAACTTCCATCATGGGGTAGTGTCAGGTATCCCCCTAAATCTGAATATAGAGACTTTCTTGCTAGAATAACTGTGGGGGAATCTAGAGATATAACACAAGCCACTTTAGGGAGCATTCACTTTCCTACTATACACTATTTTTCTCTCTTCATAGGTAGATGCATAAATGCTAAGGATGAAGCATGTCACATGTGTGTCCCTGATCTCAGCATTCTCAGGAGTGCTGTGTTAGGAGACCAATCTTATCATATGGGAGCCATTGTAGCTCGCAGGTTGCATCAGAATAGACATAACGGAGATTTCTTTGGAGGAATTTATGCAACCCGCTTAGCTAATTTTCTTGAGATAGACATTCGTGAGGGTGATATGGAGTTAACCCCTTCTTATTTAGATTTTGATTCTATGGTTTCCCACCAGTTTGTTGAGAGGACTGAACCACCTCTCCAGTATCGACTAATCTTTAACAAAGGTCATGTAGTCCATATTGCTCTTCCTGCTCCTGCCTTCTTTGATTTTCAGACAAAAGGAAGATATATTATTACCAGAGAGGAGACAGATGAGTACGAGAGGAGAGCGGAGGCTGCCCAATGCCACGCTACAGCTCAGGCGGCGATAGCAGCTGCATCACAGTATGACCCCAGCTTCACCTACGGATATCCGCCAGGCTATCCCTGGCAATAGACCAACTTAGGCCAAAAGCCTAAGCTTGGGGGAGTACGTATTTCCCACCGACATTACATTTATGTTCACACACACTCATTGCTAGATGTCAGTGATCATACTCTTTCACTGTAATATCCATGCTAGTTTATTTTCTTTTTCCTTCTTTCTTCTTGTGTATTTGATAAACCTTAAGAAAAACAAAAAAATAGTAGTAGTTTATTTCTTTGCTTGTTGGGAGCTTTCCCGTTCTTCTTTTGCTTGTTGGGAGCTTTCCCGTGTAAATAGTTTTTATTTCTTTTCCTTTCTTTGGGGGTCGAGAAGACTATATTGAAAATGCTTAGTGGCTCTTATATGCATGATTGTTTATTTAACTTAGAGACCATATTACTTGTCTTCTCTCTTGAGTTGAATGCTTGCAGATTCCAGCTTAGTCCAATGCACGTGCACTCTTATTATTATACAAATCATTCCGTTGTGCAAGTGAAAGGCAATAATGATGATATATGATGGACTTATTGGGATGAGAAAAGCTGTATGAACTCAACCTCTCTTGTTTTTGTAAATATGATGATTCATCGTTCCTGAGTCAGCTATTATGAAGAGAACATATTTGCAATGACATTTAGAGATTATAGTTGCTTGTGCCATGCTTGATTAGCTATGAGTTATAATGGTTTACTTGCGTGCCAACATGCTATTAGAATGATTATGATGTGGTATGATGGGATGGTATCCTCCTTTAAAGGAATTGAGTGACTCAACTTGGCACATGTTCACGCATGTAGTTGAATCAAATCAACACAACCTTCGTGATATTTATGTTCATGGTAGATTATATCCTACTCATGCTTGTATTCGGTGTAAATCAATTTTAATGCATGTTTATGACTGTTGTCGCTCTCTCAATTGGTTGCTTCCCAGTCTTTTGCTAGCCTTCACCTGTACTAAGCGGGAATACTGCTTGTGCATCCAAACTCCTTAAACCCCAAAGTCATTCCATATGAGTCCACTATACCTTCCTATATGTGGTATCTACCTGCCGTTCCAAGTAAATTTGTATGTGCCAAACTCCAAACCTGAAATTATGTTTTGTATGCTCAAGCAGCTCATGTTTCAACTAGGGCTGCCCTTATCTTCCATGTTAGGCGGTTATTCTCAAGAGGAGTGGACTCCGCTCCTCATTCACGAGAAAAATGGTTGGTCGCCGGGATGCCAAGTCCCATGCTTTATGCAAACTAAATCAAAATAACTGCAAACAAAACCCCCCTGGGACCCGTTGAATGTTGGAGGCACTCGTTGTTTTGAGCAAGCCATGGATTGATGCTTGTGGAAGAGGGGGAGTATAAACTTTACCATTCTGTTTGGGAACCGCTTATAATTTGTGTAGCGTGGAAGATATCGTCATCTCATAGTTGTTGCGTTGACAGCAAAAGTATGCCGCTCAAAATGTTATTCAATCTCTATTTTAAAACCGAGCTCTGGCACCTCTACGAATCGCTGCTTCCCTCTGCGAAGGGCCTATCTATTTACTTTTATGTTGAGTCATCATCCTTCTTATTAAAAAGCACTCGCTGGAGAGCACACTGTTGTTTGCATTCATTATTATTAGTTTATATTGGGTATGACTTGACTGGATCTCTTTTACCATGAATTACAATGTTTAGCCAGTCCTTGATCTTTAAAGGTGCTCTGGATTTATGTTTTGTGGTCTCACAAAGGGCTAGCGAGATACCATTTTATTATATCATGTTATGATTATTTTGAGAAAGTGTTGTCATCCGAGTTTTGCTATTATGGCTCGCTAGCTGATTATGCTATTGATATGAGTAATTGTGAGACCTGCGTGTTATTGTGAGTATGGTTAGTTCATAATAATTGCTGAAACTTGAATGCTGGCTTTTCATGTTTACAACAACAAGAGCAAACAGAGTTTGTAAAAGTTTTTCTTTTTCTCTTTTAGTTTGTTAACTGAATTGCTCGAGGACAAGCAAGGGTTTAAGCTTGGGGGAGTTGATACGTCTCCGTCGTATCTACTTTTCCAAACACTTTTGCCCTTGTTTTGGACTCTAACTTGTATGATTTGAATGGAACTAACCCGGACTGACGCTGTTTTCAGCAGAATTGCCATGGTGTTGTTTTATGTGCAGAAAAAAAAATCTCGGAATGACCTGAAACTCCACGGAACACCTTAGAAAAAACAATAAAAAATCCTTGCCAAAGATGAAGACTAGGGGGCCCACACCCTGTCCACGAGTGTGCCCCCCACCTGGGCACGCCCCCCTACCTCGTGGGCCCCCTGGTGGCCCTCCGACGCCAACTCCAACTCTATATATTGGCTTTTGGGGGGGGGGGAATCAGAGAGAAGAAATTATCGCGTTTTATGATACGAAGCCGCCGCCAAGCCCTAATCTCTCTTGGGAGGGCTGATTTGGAGTCCGTTCGGGGCTCCGGAGAGGGGGATTCATCGCCGTCGTCATCATCAACCATCCTCCATCACCAATTTCATGATGCTCACCGCGTGCGTGAGTAATTCCATCGTAGGCTTGCTGGACGGTGATGGGTTGGATGAAATTTATCATGTAATCGAGTTAGTTTTGTTAGGGTTTGATCCCTAGTATCCATTATGTCCTGAGATTGATGTTGCTCTGACTTTGCTATGCTTAATGCTTGTCACTAGGGCCCGAGTGCCATGATTTCAGATCTGAACCTATTGTGTTTTCATGAATATATGTGTGTTCTTGATCCTATCTTGCAAGTCTATAGTCACCTACTATGTGTTATGATCCGGCAACCCCGAAGTGACAATAATCGGGACCACTCCCGGTGATGACCATAGTTTGAGGAGTTCATGTATTCACTATGTGCTAATGCTTTGTTCCGCTTCTCTATTAAAAGGAGGCCTTAATATCCCTTAGTTTCCAATAGGACCCCGCTGCCACGGGAGGGTAGGACAAAAGATGTCATGCAAGTTCTTTTCCATAAGCACGTATGACTATATACGGAATACATGCCTACATTACATTGATGAACTGGAGCTAGTTCTCTGTCACCCTATGTTATGACTGTTACATGACGAACCACATCCGGCATAATTATCCATCGCTAATCCGGTGCCTATGAGTTTTCCAAATACTGGTTCTCGCTTATTTCTTTTCCGTTGCTACTGTTACAATCACTACAGAAACACCAAAAACATTACTTTTGTTGTCTTTACTTTTGTTACTGTTACCACAACTATCATATTACTTTGCTACTAAACACTTTGTTGTAGATACTAAGTTTCCACGTGATGTTATTCGGACACCGGAAGAGTTCCGAGAGGTACCCGGTAAAAATGGAGTGCTGGAGGGGTTACCGGAAACCCCGGGGAAGCAGTGGGCCAACATGGGCCATATGGGAGAGAGAGGACAACCCCCAAGGGGGTGGCGTCCCCCCCCCCCATGGGGAGTCCGAATAGGACTAGGGGAGGGGGCGCGGCCCCCCTTTCCCTCTCCCCCCCCTCTCCCTTCCTTCTTCCCCCTTCCACCAAGTGGAATCCTACTAGGACTTGGAGTCCTAGTAGGACTCCTCCCTCTTGGCGCGCCCTACAGGGCCGGCCAGCCTCCCCCTCTCTTGCTTTATATACAGGGGCAGGGGCACCCCAAAGCACAACAGACAATCTCTTAGCCGTGTGCAGTGCCCCCCTCCATAGTTTAACACCTCGGTCATATAGTCGTGGTGCTTAGGCGAAGCCCTGCGCCGGTAACTTCATCATCACTGTCACCATGCCATTGTGCTGACGGAACTCTCCCTCGTCCTCAACTGGATCAAGACTTCGAGGGATGTCATTGGGTTGAACATGTGCTGAACGCGGAGGTGTCGTGCGTTCGGTACTTGGATCGGTTGGATCGTGAAGACGTTCGACTACATCAACCGCGTTAACTAACGCATCCGCTTTTGGTCTACAAGCGTACGTAGACACACTCTCCCCTCTCATTGCTATGCATCTCCTAGATAGATCTTGCGTGATCGTAGGAAAGTTTTTGAATTACTACGTTCCCCAACAGTAATATGATTAATTGAACTTTAATTTATCATAAACTTAGTCCTGATAGTTTTCTTGCATATCTATGTTGTTGTAGATCAATAGCCCGTGCTACCGTTGCCTTGAATTTTAATGCGTTCCTTGAGAAAGCTAAGTTGAAAGATGATGGTAGCAATTACATGGACTGGGTCCGTAACTTGAGGATTATCCTCATTGCTACACAGAAGAATTACGTCATGGAAGCACTGATATGTGTACCACCTGCGCCAGCAACTGCAGACATTGTGAATGCCTGGCAGACGCGTGTTGATGACTACTCGATAGTTCAGTGTGCCATGCTTTACGGCTTAGAATCGGGACTTCAAAGACATTTTGAATGTCATGGAGCATATGAGATGTTCCAGGAGTTGAAGTTAATATTTCAAGCAAATGCCCGAGTTGAGAGATATGAAGTCTCCAACGAGTTCTATAGCTGCGAGATGGAGGAGAATAGTTCTGGCAGTGAACATATACTCAAAATGTCTGGGTATCATAACCACTTGACTCAGTTGGGAGTTAATCTTCTTGATGATAGTGTCATTGACAGAGTTCTTCAATCATTGCCACCAAGCTATAAAGGCTTCGTGATGAACTATAATATGCAAGGGATGACGAAAACGATTCCCGAGCTCTTCGCAATGCTAAAGGCTGCGGAGGTAGAAATCAAAAAGGAGCATCAAGTGTTGATGGTTAACAAGACCACTAGTTTCAAGAAAAAGGGTAAAGGGAAGAAGGGGAACTTCAAGAAGAATGGCAAGCAAGTTTCTGATCAAGGGAAGAAGTCCAAGTCTGGACCTAAGCCTGAAACTGAGTGCTTCTACTGCAAAGGAATTGGTCACCGAAAGCGGAACTGCCCCAAGTATTTGGCGGATAATAAGGATGGCAAAGTGAAAGGTATATTTGATATACATGTTATTGATGTGTACCTTACTAATGCTCGTAGTAGCGCCTGGTGATGGGGTTATGTACCTAGGGTAGGGTCACGGACCTGTCCCAAGTAACTTACCCTAGGACATCCCTAGAAGAGGTCGCCTTCCAGTCGACCAACGAGGGTTCACTCGACCAACGAGGACACACTCGACTGGCCTGAAGGACTCGACCACGAAGACGCACTCGACCACCAGAAGGTCAAGAGGCACTCTGCACCGCAACGGCCTGTAATTAAGTAGACTTTATGATAGTAAAGGCACTTTATGTGGGGCGTTACCAGTAACGCCCCAGACTTAACTCACCTTAAACCTTCTCCTACGTGGGCTGGCTGGGGTCCTGGCGCACTCTATATAAGCCACCCCCCTCCACAGGCAGAAGGGTTCGGCACCTTGTAATCCATACATTCATAATCCACTCGACCGCCTCCGGGCTCCGAGACGTAGGGCTGTTACTTCTTCCGAGAAGGGCCTGAACTCGTACATCCTTTGTGCTTACAACCTCTCCATAGCTAGGACCTTGCCTCTCAATACCTACCCCCCACTCTACTGTCAGGCTTAGAACCACGACAGTTGGCGCCCACCGTGGGGCAGGTGTTTTAGCGATTTTGTGGAGAAGTTGTGATTCTTCCGAGTATTTTCATCATGGTGTCTGCTGGAGTTTTGATCGAGGGCCAAGAGATCCGTCTCGGCACTCTCACCTTCATCGCCGACAACTCCGCGTGGCTCCAAGAGGCTCCGCTCGACGTTGATGCGCTCCCCGTCCGCGGTGCGACGCATTTCCGCGCATGTGTCCGCGGCGTTCTGTTGCGGCAACCGTCGACCCAGTATCGGTCAGTTCCTTCCACCCTCCCGGTCTCCCGCCAGCGCAAGCGCTCGGGTCGGTCGAGGCTTCAGCGATGGGTGAGTCACGCGGTGGCTCGCCAGTCGACCACTACGCAAGTTGCGGCAATCGAGCCCAACGAATCTCTCTACGGCTTGTTCGATCAGTCGACTGGCTCCGGAGAGACTGCATCCGAATGCGGAAGCAGTGATCCAGCGGCGGAAATCCTGATGGTCAACGGGCCTCATAGCCCTCCCGGCTTCGCCCGCGGTGGTGGAGCAGGCGACGGCGGCGACCCTGCTCGAGGTTACGAAGAGTACCAACCCGAGCCACTCGACTCTCTGCAAAGAGAAGAGCTTCGCCGCAGGAACGAGGATCCCCTGCGTATTCCTATCGCAGGAGAAACCCCCGAGGCTCGCGCCTTGGAGGAGGCGCGCCTGGCCAATTTGGCCGAGCGCACTCGACTGGAGAACCTTCAGCGAGCACTCGACGAGCGCGCGCGGCAACGAGTTCCCGACACCAGTCGACGTCAACTCTTCCCGCCGACTCAGGTATATCGAACCCCGATTCAGAATTTAGCAGCAGCGACCCGTATAGCAGAGTCCATTCAGCCTTCGCAGTCAGAAGCTGGCAGAGGTTTGCTGCAGATCAGAGATCTGCTCCGGGCAGCAGGAGATCAGAATTCAGCCGTGTCTCAGTCGCGCAACAGGATTCACAGTCGATCTGTCACTGTGAATACGGTACAGTCGGCTCACAGCCCCAGATCGCCTCCGCGGCGCGAAGGGTATGAGCATCGGCGAGATCAATATGGCGACAGGCTCGACCGAGATGATAGGCGTCGAGTGCCTTATTCCCCTCCGAGGGGTGGGTCTTACGCTCCTCGGCAGCCAGATGATAGGCGTCAGTACAGTACAGGGCGTAGAGTTCCAGTCGACCCCAGGGAGCCAGGCTTCGACGCGCGATCCATTATCGTGCAAGGATTGGTCGACCGGAACAGAGCCCATCGTGGTGCACTCGACAGAGAAGTGCCCACGAGCAGTCGAGGACATGTTTCTGGCCCTGAATGTTTCAGCAGAGCTATCAGAGCCGCTGTTATTCCCCCCAATTTCAGGTTGGCGACAGGAGTCAGCAAGTTCACTGGTGAGTCTAAGCCTGAAACTTGGCTTGAAGACTACCGAGTGGCAGTTCAGATCGGTGGTGGGAACGACGAGGTGGCCATGAAGCATTTGCCCCTCATGTTGGAAGGTTCTGCCAGGGCATGGTTGACCCAATTACCTCCTAGCAGTATCTACACTTGGGAAGATCTGTCCCGAGTGTTCGTCAGAACGTTCGAAGGGACTTGCAAGCGACCAGCGGGATTGACAGAGTTGCAAGTCTGCGTGCAGAAAACCAATGAGACTCTCAGAGAGTATATTCAGAGGTGGATCACTTTGCATCACACAGTGGAAAATGTCTCTGATCATCAGGCAGTGTGCGCCTTCAAAGATGGCGTCAAGAACAGAGAACTCAGCTTGAAATTTGGTCGAACCGGTGACATGACCTTGAGTCGTATGATGGAGATTGCTACCAAGTACGCCAACGGCGAAGAAGAAGACCGACTCCGAAGCGGCAAGCACAAGCCGAGTCAGTCGGAAAAAGGGAATTCCAGTCGGAAACAGAAGCGGAAGGCTGAACCAGCAGCTCCTGGAGAGGCTCTGGCCGTGACTCAAGGAAAGTCTAAGGGGAAACCAAAAGGATCCTGGAACCCCAAGAAGGTGAAGGATAAAGAAGGGAACGACGTGATGGATATGCCGTGTCATATACACACGAAGAAAGATGAAGAGGGCAATATCATTTACCCAAAGCACACCACTCGCCAATGTCGACTCCTGATCCAGCAGTTTCAGGGAAAACAGTCTAAGGACAAGGAGAAGGAGTCGGACAAAGCCGAAGACAAAGAGGACAGTGAGGGAGGATACCCGCATATCAACTCCACTCTGATGATCTTCGCAGATGTGGAAAGCAGAAGTCGACTGAAAGTAATTAACCGAGAGGTTAACATGGTTGCTCCAGCGAAGGCAAATTATCTGAAGTGGTCTCAAACACCCATCACATTCGACCAATCTGATCACCCGACTCATATTGCCACCCCTGGGAGGCAAGCGTTGGTGGTCGATCCAGTTGTCGAAGGCACTCGACTGACAAAGGTGCTGATGGACGGTGGAAGTGGGCTGAATCTGTTATATGCAGACACACTGAAAGGTATGGGCATTCCGATGTCCCGATTGAGCACGAGTAACATGAGCTTCCATGGAGTTATTCCAGGGAAGAAGGCTGAGTCTCTCGGCCAGATAGCTTTGGACGTAGTATTTGGCGATTCAAAGCATTTCCGCAAAGAAAAGTTGACATTTGAGGTCGTGGATTTTCAAAGTGCATATCATGCCATTTTGGGGAGGCCAGCCTATGCACGGTTCATGGCTCGACCATGTTACGTGTACCTCAAATTGAAGATGCCCGGTCCCAAAGGTGTGATCACTGTCACCGGAGATAGGAAAAAGGCAGAGGAGTGCTTTCAGAAGGGCTCCAAAATTGCCGATTCCCAAGTGACAGCGGTCGAGTTCGAAGAGTACAAGCAAAACGCAGATCCGAGTGACTTGTTGCGATCCAAGAAGCCCGCCACAGAATCTGCATTCCAGTCGTCCGGTGAGACGAAGCCTGTTCACATCCACCCGACCGACCCCGAAGCAGCTCCGACCCGCATCTCCACAACACTCGACCCAAAATAGGAAGAAGCGCTCATCCAGTTCCTCCGTGAGAACTGGGACATTTTTGCATGGAAGCCCGCTGACATGCCAGGTGTTCCCAGGGGACTGGCTGAGCATCGCCTAAGAGTCGACAAGTCTGCAAAGCCAGTAAAAGAACATCTTCGGCGGTCCGCCGTCCAGAAGAGAAAGGCCATCGGTGAAGAAGTGGCTCGACTATTGGCGGCAGGATTTATCCGAGAGATATTCCACTCCGAGTGGCTCGCTAACGTCGTCATGGTTCCTAAGAAGGACAAGTCGCTCCGAATGTGCATTGATTTCAAGCACATAAACCGGGCCTGCCCGAAAGATCACTTTCCTCTCCCTCGCATAGATCAAATTGTTGACTCGACCGCGGGATGCGAGAGGTTGTCTTTTTTAGATGCTTATTCCGGGTACCACCAGATCCGTCTGTATGGACCCGATGAAGTAAAAACAGCTTTCATCACTCCATTCGGGTGCTTCTGCTATATCACCATGCCGTTCGGCCTCAAGAATGCCGGAGCCACGTTTATGCGAATGATTCAGAAGTGTCTACTCACTCAAATCAATCGGAATGTGGAAGCTTATATGGATGATATTGTTGTCAAGTCACGAAAAGGTTCCGACCTGCTCGCTGACCTTGCCGAAACATTTGCCAACCTCAGAAGGTATGATATCAAGCTCAATCCGTCAAAGTGCACATTTGGAGTTCCTGGTGGAAAGTTACTCGGTTTCCTCGTTTCCGAACGGGGAATCGACGCCAACCCAGAAAAGATTGGCACTATTCTCCGAATGAAACGCCTTGTGCGAGTGCACGATGTCCAGAAGCTTACTGGATGCTTGGCCGCTTTAAGTCGATTCATCTCGCGACTCGGTGAAAAGGCATTGCCTCTTTACCGACTGATGAAGAAGGCTGACAAGTTCGAGTGGACTCCAGAAGCTGATGCAGCGTTTGCCGAGCTAAAAGCTCTGCTCTCCACCCAGCCGGTGCTTGCTGCTCCAATCAGCAAAGAGCCTCTGTTGCTCTACATCGCAGCCACAGGACAAGTCGTCAGTACTGTGCTAACGGTCGAGCGGGAAGAAGAAGGAAAAGCTCTCAAAGTTCAGCGTCCAGTGTATTATTTGTCTGAAGTCTTGACTCTATCCAAGCAGAGATATCCTCATTATCAGAAGCTTGTGTATGGAATATACATGACCACGAAGAAGGTTGCTCATTATTTCTCTGACCATTCAATCACAGTCGTCAGCGACGCTCCACTATCAGAGATTTTGCACAACAGAGATGCAACTGGTCGAGTGGCCAAATGGGCGATTGAACTTCTTCCCCTTGATATCAAGTTTGAGGCAAAGAAAGCCATTAAGTCCCAGGCAATAGCAGATTTCCTAGCCGAGTGGGTCGAACAGCAACAGCCGACTGAAGTTCACTCGGAGCATTGGACCATGTTTTTCGATGGCTCTAAGATGTTGAATGGTTCCGGTGCTGGGGTTGTCCTGGTTTCCCCCAGAGGAGATAAGCTCAGATATGTGCTCCAGATTCACTTTGATTCCTCCAACAATGAGGCAGAATATGAGGCCCTCCTATATGGGTTGCGCATGGCCATTTCACTCGGCGTCCGTCGCCTAATGGTTTATGGCGACTCAGATTTAGTGGTCAACCAAGTGATGAAAGAGTGGGACGTAAGAAGCCCAGCCATGACTGGATACTGCAGTGCAGTGAGGAAGCTGGAGAAAAAGTTCGAGGGGTTGGAGCTCCATCATATACCCCGACTGAAGAATCAAGCAGCTGATGATCTAGCAAAGATAGGTTCCAAGAGAGAAGCCATTCCGAGTGGTGTGTTCTTGGAGCATATACACACTCCATCAGTCAAAGAAGATCCTTTTACCGAAGAAACTCCGCAGCCCAAGAGTGCCGCAGATCCGACTGAAGTTGAAGTCCCAGCGGTGGTCGACTTGATCATGGAGGTTTTGGTAGTCATTCCCGACTGGACGATTCCATATGTTGCATATATCTTGAGGAAAGAACTTCCGGAGGACGAGGAAGAGGCTCGACAGATCGTCCGTCGATCTAAGGCCTTTACCGTCATCAAAGGACAATTATACAGAGAGAGCGCGACTGGGGTCGGACAGAAGTGCATTACGCCAGAAGAAGGTCGACTCATCCTCAACGATATTCACTCGGGAACCTGTGGTCATCATGCGTCCTCTCGAACCATCGTGGCCAAAGCATACCGAGCCGGATTTTACTGGCCCAAGGCGAATGAGATGGCAAAGGAGATAGTAGATAAGTGCGAAGGATGTCAGTTCTACTCGAATATGTCGCACAAGCCTGCGTCAGCTTTGAAGACCATCCCACTCGTCTGGCCTTTTGCAGTTTGGGGGCTGGACATGATCGGTCCTTTGAGAACAGGACGAAGTGGCTTCACGCATGTACTGGTGGCAGTCGACAAGTTCACCAAGTGGATCGAAGCTAAACCGATCAAGAGCCTCGACACCGGTACTGCTGTTAGCTTCATCAGGGAACTGGTATTCAGATATGGAGTCCCGCACAGCATCATCACGGATAATGGGTCGAACTTTGACTCAGAGGAATTCAGAACCTTCTGCAACTCCCAAGGCACACGGGTCGACTACGCGTCGGTCGCTCATCCGCAGTCGAATGGACAAGCAGAGCGAGCTAATGGACTGATTCTCAAGGGGCTGAAACCGCGACTGATGCGTGATCTCAAACACGCGGCTGGAGCTTGGGTCGATGAACTTCCATCTGTGCTCTGGGGACTGCGGACCACGCCCAATCGGTCGACCGGAAGAACTCCATTCTTCTTGGTCTACGGAGCCGAAGCAGTCTTGCCAAGTGATCTTCTCCACAATGCTCCTCGAGTCGAAACCTACGACGAAGCAGAAGCTGAACAAGCGCGGCAGGACGCAGTCGACCTTTTAGAGGAAGAAAGGGAGATGGCTCTGATCCGGTCGACCATCTACCAACAAGATCTGCGCCGTTTCCACGCTCGAAATGTGAGAGGTCGAGCCTTCCAGGAAGGGGATCTGGTTCTCCGAGTGGATCAGCACAAACCACATAAGCTTGCTCCTTCTTGGGAAGGCCCTTTCATCGTCACCAAGGTTCTCCACAACGGGGCATACCGTCTTTACAACGTCGAGCATAATATCGACGAGCCCCGAGCTTGGAACGCGGAGCTACTCCGCCCGTTTTACACTTAAGTTGTATCACTCGGATGAGTTGCAATAAAGAGCTTCTGTAATTCATGGGTTTAGAAATAATTGTGTCAGCACTTTTTCTTTTTGTCCACATAAAAACTCCCCCTCAGTGGGTGGCTTAGCTGCGAATCCGTTTCGCCTAAGTTTGGAAAAATCCTGTCGAGTGGTGAGCCAGACTCTCACTCGGAGGCTTAGCTGCGAATCCGTTTCGCCTAAGTTATAAAAATCCTGTCGAGTGGT
>NC_041391.1:131242853-131262344 GCF_002162155.2 Triticum dicoccoides
TCCTCTCACTCGGAGGCTTAGCTGCAGTCCAAGCACTCGCCTAAGTTATAAAAATCCTACCGAGTGGTGAGCAATCCTCACACTCGGGGGCTTAGCTGCAGCCTCGTGCTCGCCTAAGTTATAAAAATCCTACCGAGTGGTGAGCAATCCTCCCACTCGGGGGCTTAGCTGCAGTCCAAGCACTCGCCTAAGTTTATCAAAATCCTACCGAGTGGTAAGCCAGCCTTCCACTCAGGGGGCTTAGCTGTAGTCCAAGCACTCGCCTAAGTTTATCAAAATCCTACCGAGTGGTAAGCCAACCTTCCACTCGGAGGCTTAGTTGCGGCCTCGTGCTCGCCTAAGCACAGGCACCTTGCTTTGAACCTGCAAAGGACAAACCCCAGTGCGGTCGACAGCCCAAGAAACCCTCGCACATGGACATGAATGCAGCAAGGTAGGCAATGGAGTTTGGGGTAAAGTGGTGGAGCTGCGCTCCAAAGAAATTCAGGAAACCCCGGAAGAAAATGCTCGGTGGCAAGGAAAACCCCCGATCGACATGAGTGGCCAGGAGCACACACTCACCCTCTTCTGGCTGTGGCTGCCACTCCTTCCCCGGCAACCTCGCAGCTCCGTGAGGGATCAAGCCCTCGTCGGCCATGTCGAGGAGGTCCTTCTCTGTGATGGTCGACTGGATCCAGTCTCCTTGGACCCAGCCTTTCGGCAGGCGGGATCTGGACGAAGACCCCCTGCGGGTGGTAGATCTCCCCTTCGCCTTCTTCGATGCCGACGCTTTCTTGGCGCGCTCCAGCGCCGCCGTCTTCTCCTTGGCCATGGTCGCCGGCGAAATGCGCGAAGGAAAGTGGTGCGGAGGCGAGAGCGAGCGCGCTGAGCAGAGAGGAAGGAGGCAGAGGGAGAGAGAGAGAATGCTGAGACGCAGCACAGAAATCCCCACCGGGCGCATATATAAGGTCTCTTCCGAGTGGCTGACATGTGGGCCCGGTCGATCTAATCATATCTGGGAGCAGTTATGGGGACTGGATACGTGGCGAAAAAGGCGGCGCGGAGATCGAGGCGTCTATGCCCCGTCCCATCCGAACGCCGCGGTCCGCCCCGCTTCGCGCGCGCCCCCGAATTTCGCACCCCGCAGAATCCGCGAACAACAAATCTGCCTGTCAGACGCGGCGATTCCGGCGATCCGTCGCTCGGAGATCGACGAAGTTCGAAAGATCACTCGACGCAAAAATAGAATGGATCGAGTCGACCGAAGACGATTTGCTCCTTGTCAACGAAGAGATTCTTTGATCCAGAACAGCGCACAACTAGAGCGCAAAGGTTAATCGGAAACGACGTCAACTCCTCCTTCACTCGAAGCCTCAATCCATTCGGGGGCTAATGATGGGGTTATGTACCTAGGGTAGGGTCACGGACCTGTCCCAAGTAACTTACCCTAGGACATCCCTAGAAGAGGTCGCCTTCCAGTCGACCAACGAGGGTTCACTCGACCAACGAGGACACACTCGACTGGCCTGAAGGACTCGACCACGAAGACGCACTCGACCACCAGAAGGTCAAGAGGCACTCTGCACCGCAACGGCCTGTAATTAAGTAGACTTTATGATAGTAAAGGCACTTTATGTGGGGCGTTACCAGTAACGCCCCAGACTTAACTCACCTTAAACCTTCTCCTACGTGGGCTGGCTGGGGTCCTGGCGCACTCTATATAAGCCACCCCCCTCCACAGGCAGAAGGGTTCGGCACCTTGTAATCCATACATTCATAATCCACTCGACCGCCTCCGGGCTCCGAGACGTAGGGCTGTTACTTCTTCCGAGAAGGGCCTGAACTCGTACATCCTTTGTGCTTACAACCTCTCCATAGCTAGGACCTTGCCTCTCAATACCTACCCCCCACTCTACTGTCAGGCTTAGAACCACGACACCTGGGTATTTGATACTGGTTCTGTTGCTCATATTTGCAACTCGAAACAGGGGCTACGGGTTAAATGAAGATTGGCCAAGGACGAGGTGACGATGCGTGTCAGAAATGGTTCCAAGGTCTATGTGATCGCCATCAGCACGCTACCTCTACATCTACCTTCGGGGTTGGTTTTAGACCTCAATAATTGTTATTTGGTGCCATCGTTGAGCATGAACATTATATCTGAATCTTGTTTGATGCGATACGGATATTCATTTAAATCGGAGAATAATGGTTGTTCTATTTATATGAGTAATATCTTTTATGGTCATGCACCCTTGTTTGAGTGGTCTATTTTTGTTGAATCTCGATCGTGGTGATACACATGTTCATAATATTGAAGCCAAAAGATGCAAAGTTGATAATGATAGTGCAACTTATTTGTGGCACTATCGTTTAGGTCATATTGGTGTAAAGTGAATGAAGAAACTCCATACTTATGGGCTTTTAGAATCACTTGATTATGAATCACTTGGTGCTTGCGAACCATGCCTTGTGGGTAAGATGACTAAAACTCCATTCTCCGGAACAATGGAACGAGCTACTAACTTATTGGAAATAATACATACCGATGTAGTATGCGGTCCAATGAGTGTTGAGGTTGGTGGTGGGTATCCTTATTTTCTTACCTTTCACAGATGATTTGAGCAGATATGGGTATATATACCTACTTAATGAAACATAAGTCTGAAACGTTTGAAAAGTTCAAAGAATTTCATAGTGAAGTGGAAAATCATCATAACAAGAAAATAAAGTTTCTACAATCTAATCGTGGAGGTGAATATTTGAGCTACGAGTTTGGTCTTCATTTGAAACAATGTGGAATAGTTTTGCAACTCAAACCACCTAGAACACCATAGCATAATGGTGTGTCCGGACATCGTAGCCGTACTTTATTAGATATGGTGTGATCTATGATGTCTCTTACTGATTTACCGCTATGTTTTGGGGTTATGCTTTAGAGACGGACGCATTCACGTTAAATAGGGCACCATGAAAATTCGTTGAGACGAGCCTTATGAACTTTGGTTTGCCAAGAAACCCAAGTTGTCGTTTCTTAAAGTTTAGGGTTGTGATGCTTATGTGAAAAAGCTTCAACCTGGTAAGCTCGAACCCAAATCGAAGAAGTGCGTCTTCATAGGATACCCAAAGGAAATTGTTGGGTACACCTTCTATCACAGATCCAAGGCAAGATATTTGTTGCTAAAAATGGATCCTTTCTAGAGAAGGAGTTTCTCTCGAAAGAAGTGAGTGGGAGGAAAGTAGAACTTGATGAGGTAATTGTACCTTCTCTCGAATTGGAAAGTAGTTCATCATAGAAATCAGTTCCAGTGATTCCTACACCAATTAGTGAGGAAGCCAATGATGATGATCATGAAACTTACGATCAAGTTACTACCGAACCTCGTAGGTCATCCAGAGTACGGACCGCACCAGAGTGGTACGGTAATCCTATTATGGAAGTCATGTTACTAGACCATGATGAACCTATGAACTATGAAGCGATGATGAGCCCAGATTCCGCGAAATGACTTGAGGCCATGAAATCTGATATGGGATCCATGTATGAGAACAAAGTGTGGACTTCGGTGGATTTTCCCGATGATCCGCAAGCCATAGAAAATAAATGGACCTTCAAGAAGAAGACCGATGCTGACGGTAATGTACCTGTCTACAAAGCTCGACTTGTTGCCAAAGGTTTTTGACAAGTTCAAGGAGTTGACTACGATGAGACCTTCTCACCCGTAGCGATGCTTAAGTCTGTCTGAATCATGTTAGCAATTGCCGCATTTTATGATTATTAAATTTGGCAAATGGATGTCGCAACTGCATTCCTTAGTGAATTTCTTAAAGAAGAGTTGTATATGATGCAACCAGAAGGTTTTGTTAATCCAAAAGGTGCTAACAAAGTGTACAAGCTCCAGCGATCCATTTATGGACTGATGCAAGCCTCTCGGAGTTGGAATATACGCTTTGATAGTGTGATCAAAGCATATGGTTTTATACAGACTTTTGGAGAAGCCTGTATTTACAAGAAAGTGAGTGGGAGCTCTGTAGCAATTCTAATATTATATGTGGATGATATATTGTTGATTGGAAATAATACAGAATTTCTGGATAGCAAAAAAGGATACTTGAATAAGAATTTTTGAATGAAAGACCTCGGTGAAGCTGCTTACATATTGGGCATCAAGATCTATAGAGATAGATCAAGACGCTTAATTGGACTTTCACAAAGCACATATCTTGATAAAGTTTTGAAGAAGTTCAAAATGGATCAGTCAATGAAAGGGTTCTTGCCTGTGTTACAAGGTGTGAAGTTGAGTCAGACTCAATGCCTGACCATTGCAGAAGATAGAGAGAAAATGAAAGTTATTCCCTATTCTTTAGCCATAGGTTCTATCATGTGTGCAATGTTGTGTACCGGACCTAATGTGTGCCTTGCTATAAGTATAGCAGGGAGGTACCAAAGTAATCCAGGAGTGGATCACTGAACAACGGTCAAGAACATCCTGAAATACCTGAAAAGGACTAAGGACATGTTTCTCGTTTATGGAGGTGATGAAGAGCTTGTCGTAAATGGTTACGTCGATGCAAGCTTTGACACTGATCCGGATGACTCTAAGTCGCAATCCGGATGTGTATTTATATTGAATGGTGGAGCTGTCAGTTGGTGCAGTTCCAAGCAGAGCGTCGTGGCGGGATCTACGTGTGAAGCGGAGTACATAGCTGCTTCGGAAGCAGCAAATGAAGGAGTCTGGATGAAGGAGTTCATATCCGATCTAGGTGTTATACCTAGTGCATCAGGTCCAACGAAAATCTTTTGTGACAATACTAGTGCAATTGCCTTGGCAAAGGACTCCAGATTTCACTACAGAACCAAACACATCAAGAGACGATTCAACTTCATCTGTCATCAAGTCGCGGAGGGAGACATAGAGATTTGCAAGATACATATGGATCTGAATGTTGCAGACCCGTTGACTAAGCCTCTTCCACGAGCAAAACATGATCAGCACCAAGACACCATGGGTGTTAGAATCATTACTTTGTAATCTAGATTATTGACTCTAGTGCAAGTGGGAGACTGAAGGAAATATGCCCTAGAGGCAATAATAAAGTTTTTATTTATATTTCCTTATATCATGATAAATTTAAAACAAAACATAGGCTGGGCAACTCGCTCCCGGGGAGCTCCCCCGATGGCATCCTTCGTTGGTCGTTCGATCGGTGTTGACCCGGTCTTTTTTTCTCTGCTGGTCGTTGGATCTGGATGGAAAATATGTGTTGCCTTTTTGACCGTGCGGTGAAACGTCGATGGGGATGACCTGTGGGCTCGGGTAAAAGTGGATTGGCTGGGTCAAAGTTTTTTGGGTGTGCGAGCGGCCTCTCCTGCCGCGTCGCGTGCGTGCATGGTGGGCACTGCCCAGTTTCTGGTTCGCTCGCCCCTCTGCATTCGCCTGTTGGTGCATCTGCAAGTAGGCCTGCCTTTTCTTTGGTCCCACACGTCGGTCTGATGGCTATGGCTTTTTCGTGTGCGCGTTGCCTCCTGCGTCGCGTCGTGTCCCGGGTCAAACGCGCCGGGGGCCCGCTCCTCGCGTGCTGCCCGCGTCATGCGTTATGGGGAGCAGTTGCGCAAGGATAGGCCGATGCGTATATACCCGCATATGCACCCACGCCTATTCTATAGCGATGATGGGTGGGCCAGCGCTGCTCCCGTCCCATTCGTCGGTGGCACTGGCTGCGTGCACGTCTCGTCGCCATTGGGATTCACCAATCCCATCCGCGCCCATCCTCCAAACGTTCAAGGGTTCCGCCAACCCTTCGTCAAGTCTGTGCCCCCTCCGCCTCGTCTCCTACCTACTCCCTCCTCTCCCACGTCATTGCCCTCGAGCCCACGCCCCCTCCACCTCATCTCCTCTCCAATGCCGCCGCCCTAGATGCGTCGTCAGGGATGCCATCGACACGTCGGGATACGTAGGGATGGAGCTCAGCCCGAGCCTAGCAGAAGCCCACTCCTAACCCTATTCGCTCGATTGACAAGAGCAGGGAAACGGATTGGATCGAGGGCGCCCGCACGGCCTCGTTGCCGCTGCCGCATGGATTCGCTAGCCGCCGCCTCGAGTTACCTCCGTCATCGCCGCCGCGAGTCAGCTCCACCGTTGCCTTCAGGAATCTCATCCAGGCAAATTAACTTCCTCCGAGTCCCTGCTCTCCCTGGTCCTCCTGCCCTGCTTGATGCGTGTGTGTGTGTGTGCGTGCATGCGTGCGTGCGTTCCAGGCAAATTAACTTCCTCTGAGTCCCTGCTGTCCCTTGTCCTCCTGCCCTGCTTGATGCGTGTGTGCGTGTGTGCATGGGTGCGGGTGCGGGTGTGTGTGGGTGTGGGTGTGGGTGCGTATGTTTTTAGTTCAAGTGTGGATGCTCGGCAATAGTGATGTAGGTCATTTTGTAGAACAGCATGATTAACTTGGTCTATTTCTAGAGAAAATTCCTAGGAATTTGATTGACGGAGGCATCACTATCTGGCGCTGGATTATACATTTTTGCAGCACTACCACTATTGTTTTTGTTTGGCAGGAATGAATGTTCTAGGGTTGGAGCAGAGGGGGTTGAGCAGCAGTTGAGCTTAGGTGAGTGTTCAGGTTCTATAATTGACCCACCAAGAAAAGTGTGATGCCAGTTATGCAATTTATTTTCATAGAACATTGTTATCTTTATCTTGGTGAATGTACAGAGCTAATGTTCAGTTCATTGTCTCAGGCATGAATTTACAGATTCAAGATTTGCTTACACATGGGGCTTTTTATTCTCCTAATGTTTCTAGGTATTTCTCATTATCAAGAGCATTTACATTGCTTTACAGAGTATACATCAAGCACAGTTGAAGTACATATCAAATAGTTGTATTCCAGAGTTGTTTGATTCACATGATAAACATTCTACAAATAGTTCCCATGCCATAATAAGTTATAATGTTTTGTTTCTCTTACATTTATATGTTTACACCACTGCTTTTCTTCCAATTTTATTGGAGGCTCATATCAGGTCGCTTTGGAGGCTGATATCAGGTGGCTACTCATGTCTAGCTTGGTGGCTTGGTGCCTAAATTTTAGATGTTCCATTAATCTTGGCTGCTTTTCTAATCCGTTTTGGGCTTTAACCTTGGGTAAATGGACTAATCTTTTCCTTGTCTGTAAACTGTGTGCTGGCATGCTTATGCTCTTACAAGTTCCTCTTCTTTCATTTCACACATTGTCAGATCTAGAAGGTAGCAGCTTCTTTGTTCTCCTACTCAAGATTTGCTCATTGTTCAGTTCAAGCCATGTTCTTCAGGTATCTTCCTTTACATTTTCTTTACCTGATGGTCAGTTGATCTAGCCAAGGGCTTCTCTATTGTTCTTGGTTTCTTAGAATATGTTTTGCTTTGCTAACAAAATAGTAGGCATGTGTGTGAGATTACTTCTCGGTGAATCTAACATAAGATTCTACATTTAATTCCAGACTGTTTTTAACTCTCACAAGCTCTTTTTGCTGTTATGTGTTGCTGCAAGTTTGGACTTGCAAAGAGAACAATTGAAAACTTGACCACGACAATTATATTTACCGACTATAATGGTAACTGGGGAATAAGCATCCTAAGGCATTTGTACCAAACATGATTTGAATCCTTGGGCGTGCCAATATGTTCTCTCTATTTTAGAGTGTGATGCTCTTGACAATTGGAAGAATCAACATGTAAATCAATTTATAAGTATAAAACCTTGTGAGCTGGATCTCCATTTTCAATTGGCGGCTTTTCTTAAACATTCATACTTTTGAAAGCTTCTACAAGACTCTCATTGGACCATTCAGCACATGTTCTGTACCCCTGAGCAAGTTCATGGATACCCATATACTCCAATAAGATATTATAAGAACGTAACTAAAAGGAAAATAATATCTCTCCAAAAATAGAATTTTCCTGAAATCATTTCTCGAGATGCCCCCTGTAACCTATGTTGCGTTTATGACTGAATTGTCTTTTCTTTAAGACTAGCATGGTATCAGCCTTTGGCATCTTTAATCTTCAATGTAGAAGATTAAAATCAAATATGATCGTAGAAAACACAAATGAACACAATAAAAAATTTGATGGTAAAATTGTTCAATGTCTGCCATATTATATTTTGTTACAAGTGATAGTAGAAACTAACAATGAATTCTATCTACATTCAATGAACTATGGAGAATATGTGCTTGGGAGGGATTTGGAAAGAACAGTTACGACGAGTTCTTGTTTTACTTAATAATCTTCAGTTTTCTAATTCATAGCTCTGTGTATTGTGTAAACACTAACCAAAGGAGGATCACATTTTGTTATTCTTTTTTTAAATAATTATGAGTGAGTTGCATTCTGTTGGTTCACTAAACTCGCCTTATTGATTGTTTCCATACAAAAATAAACCCTTTTGGTCATTGTAGATGTGTACTGTTGTAACAATGCATGTTAGCTACAGATGTTATATAATTCTTTTTATAAATCTTGACTGAATCAAGATATCTTCTCCAGGAAAATCATTGTTTCTTCACTTCCAGGGCCAGCGTCACTCAACTTTGCTTGGATCATGCTTATTTGTTTCTACATTACCTTTGCTTAATATTTTCTCTTGATTTCCTATGTGATTGAGATGCGTGCCTATCTCGACTGTTCTGTTGTGTTAGCAATTTCTTGCCACTGGCCCATTATAACTATTGTTCATGTACCTGGTGCACTTCTAATTTTGAATTGTGCTTGCTGAGTGCCCTCATTTTTTTACTACCTTCCGTTGGTGTATATGCAAGTTGTAGAGCTTTGTTGTTCAATCTGGTTATAGCTTTATTCTCCTATTTTCTTACTCACTCCCGCATTGTCTTAGTTATTAGAAATGTAAATAGGCCATGTGAAAATAAGCTAAAGTAGCTTTTTTGGGAGATTTTTTGTGACATTGTTTTTTGTACAACAGAACCATTTTTCTGCTAAGTAAATTACATTATGTGTCCAGCATCTGATGGTTTGCTACCTATATTACTGGCTTGCATGCTTTGAGAAAATGATTTTAGCATGTTTGTCATTCATATAGCTGTCCATCTGCGAAAGAAAAAAATGTTATTTGCTCATGCCTCATGTCATAAAATCAAATCTCTGCACCATGCTGATATTCTTCATAAAGAAACCACTTGCTTTTACAATTACTGGACTACTGTGAGTGTCGTCGTCTTCATTGATGGGATGACAAGAGCGACAATAGCGCTAGCCAGCGAGGCAGGCTGCTTGGCTCTGGGGCCGAGACCTACCGTCCACTTCCGTTGGGCGGATCTGCCACTTCAAAAACTTACGGTGGCAATAAGAAATCTCAAGAGCTTGTTGTGATGATTTGAATGTAAGCAGTTTCCCTCGCTGTGCTTGTGTGCGCTTCTATGTCTTTTGTGGTCTATTCTTAGTGTATGGAATGGTTATATTAGCCCTGTAGTTTACTTTCATTTTTGAATCTTGATGCATCGAAAATAGTTGTAAAGTGCAAGACCTTATTTCTGTGGGTGAAATAATATATGCACATTGGCTCTTTTATTGTTTTTGATTATTGAAAGAGAGATACACATACTGGATTGCATTAATGGTGCTTAAAGTTTAAAAACCTTAGTAAAACCAACGTCCAACTTTGTACATCTGATGTTTTGGATTGTTGTGCCAACAATAAACAGTAAAGGAGAAATCTCCTTCAATATTCAGTTGGTACGCAGCTGCAGCTTCTATGTTATATTTGGAAGCTGCTCTATGTGATTTGTTGTGTAGTTTGTGATCAAATGAAGATAGAATTTTTATGAATATAACATGTGCAACATGCTACTAACAGTCAAGTTTGTTTGAAATTGTTCACTTTGTGGTCAGTGGAAATATGATTGCCTTGTGCACTTTTCCAGTGGAAGGTGAACTTGGTGTTGCTTGTTATGACGAAATGAGGTGTTTGCCTGGTTGTAAATTGCATGCTGATGTTATTGTAGTTATGTTCCGTTCTCTAAAGAAACATGGGGTCGGATGCAACAGGTTAAGGAAAAGGGCATTGTTCAGCTACGACAATAGGCAATGAAGAGCTAATCGAAGACATTTCATGGCAATAGCCAATGAAGAGCAAGTTGAAGGGATAGAAATATTTTTTTGGCTGCAAGCCCCTATTTTCTTCAACTAAGAGATATTAAATTTATTGCCATATGTGCTTGCCCGTAAGGAAATCAATTAAAATATGGATTTCTTTTCATCGCTAACATGGAATCAGCAGGTCTCTGCGCCATTTGGCGCAACGGGTCCACTAGTGTTTATTATTCATGCTAGAATTGTATTAACCGGAAACTTAGTACATGTGTGAATACATAGACAATACATAGTGTCCCTAGTATGCCTCTACTTGACTAGCTCGTTAATCAAAGATGGTTATGTTTCCTAACCATAGACATGTGTTGTCATTTGATGAACGGGATCACATCATTAGGAGAATGATGTGATGGACAAGACCCATCCGTTAGCTTAGCATTATGACCGTTACAGTTTCATTGCTACTGCTTTCTTCATGACTTGTACATGTTCCTCAGACTATGAGATTATGCAACTCCCGAATACCGAAGGAACACCTTGTGCGCTATAAAACGTCACAACGTAACTGGGTGATTATAAAGATGCTCTACAGGTGTCTCCGAAGGTGTTTGTTGGGTTGGCATAGATCAAGAATAGGATTTGTCACTCCGTGTATTGGAGAGGTATCTCTGGGCCCTCTCGGTAATGCTCATCACTATAAGCCTTGCAAGCAATGTGAATAATGAGTTAATTGTGGGATGAAGCATTACGGAACAAGTAAAGAGACTTGCCGGTAACGAGATTGAACTAGGTATGATGATACAAACGATCTAATCTCGGGCAAGTAGCATACCGATGACAAAGGGAACAACGTATGTTGTTGTGCGGTTTGACCGATAATGATCTTCGTAGAATATGTAGGAGCCAATATGAGCATCCAGGTTCAGCAATTAGTTATTGATCGGAGATGTGTCTCGATCATGTCTACAAAGTTCTCGAACCGTAGGGTCCGCACGCTTAACGTTTGATGACGATTTGTATTATGAGTTATGTGATTTGATGACCAAAGTTTGTTCGGAGTCCCGGATGAGATCACGGACATGACGAGGAGTCTCTAAATGGTCGATACATAAAGATTGATATATTGGACGATGTTATTCGGACACCGGAAGAGTTCTGAGAGGTACCGGGTAAAAACGGAGTGCCGGAGGGGTTACCGGAACCCCCCGGGGAAGCAATGGCCCAACATGGGCCATAGGGGAGAGAGAGGACAGCCCGCAAGGGGGTGGCGCCCCCCCCCCCATGGGGAATTCGAATAGGACTAGGGGAGGGGGCGTGGCCCCCCTTTCCCTCTCCCTCTCCCTCTCCCTTCCTTCTTCCCCCCTTCCACCAAGTGGAATCCTACTAGGACTTGGAGTCCTAGTAGGACTCCTCCCTATTGGCGCGCCCTACAGGGTCGGCCGGCCTCCCCCTCTCCTCCTTTATATACGGGGGCAGGGGGCACCCCAAAGCACAACAGACAATCTCTTAGCTGTGTGCGGTGCTCCCCTCCATAGTTTAACACCTCGGTCATATCGTCATAGTGCTTAGGCGAAGCCCTGCGCCGGTAACTTCATCATCACCGTCACCACGCTGTCGTGCTGACGGAACTCTCCCTCGTCCTCAACTAGATCAAGAGTTTGAGGGGCGTCATCGGGCTGAATATGTGCTGAACGCGGAGGTGCCTTACGTTCGGTACTTGGATCGGTTGGATCGTGAAGACGTTCGACTACATCAACTGTGTTAACTAACGCTTCTGCTTTCGGTCTACAAGGGTACGTAGACACACTCTCTCCTCTCGTTGCTATGCATCTCCTAGATATATCTTGCGTGATCGTAGGAATTTTTTGAATTACTACATTCCCTAACACTTAAGCCATCATTCTTCATCTTGTCGGCCTTATGGTCATCCACAAGTTGTGTCCTCCTTGGTATGACTTCTAATAGCACCCAACAATGGCCAAACTAAATTGGTTCTTCTTCGTTTGTTGATACATAGTGGCTACCACTACCATCTAGCAAACAAGTATAACAATGAGAATGCAACAAAAAACAAGCAATCCAAATGATGACAAATGAAGCAATTGAACTTATGTGAGTTGGCACTCCCATCCCACTTTGAGAGTGGTCAACCGTTTGTGTATAGTAGCCACGTACTTGTTCACTTCCTCTTGAATGATCCACCATCGATGTTGGAGAGATCCACATTGCGGTTGCTCGCGATAGGATTGGGCTCCACATATTCCTTGTGTTCTTGATAGTGCTTGTGGATCTTCTCCCAATACCTATTGCACTTTTACTCTATATAACATAGAGGGCCCATATTTGTGGCCAACTAAGCTTTAACCAACAAGATATCGTCAAAAGTTGTGAATGCGGGACCTCTTGCCTTGCCTTCCTTTTCTTGTTGGGGTTGAGGTTTAAAGTTTTGCCAACTTCTAACGTAGGACAATTTGGACCCCCTTAAGTCATAGTCCATTTGGGTAGGCTCTTGATTATCGTTGATCATTTCCAACATGATATTCTCCTAAAATTATCATGATTTCAAATAACGGTTTATGCAACTTAATTGCTAATGGCATATGCAAGTTAATGATTACAAAGGAGCGAAAATTGTGCAGTACCCTGCTGTGTCATTCCGTCAAACAGGACGTGGGCAGACCCGACGTCACCGCTACCCGTGCTTGTTCGCGCCCGTTGGAGCTGCGGCGAGTGACACACGTTGCCCGCCGCTGCTTGCATTGGCAGAAAACTATCTGGAATGCTCCCAACAGGTGTGATGCGGCTTGAACTACGTCGGTATTTCCCCAAAGAGGAAGGGATGATGCAGCACAGCTACGGTAGGTATTTCCCTCGGTGATGAGACCAAGGTTATCAAACCAGTAGGAGCACCACGCAACACTACGTGAACGACACTTGCACACAAAGAATAAATACTTACAACCTGACGTAAAAGAGGGGTTGTCAATCCCTCCTGGGTAAAAATATAGATAAAATTGTAGTAGATTGAATAAATAGATCTCGGGGGAACGCAAGATAAAATAAATAACAATAAATTGCAACAAGGAATTTTTGGGTTTCTGGATTAATAGATCTGAAAATAAAAGCAAATAAAAATATATCTCAAACGAAAATATGATAAAGAAGAGACCCGGGGGGCGTAGATTTCACTAGTGGCTTCTCTCGAGAAAAATAGCATATGGGGGTTAAACAAATTAATGTTGGACAATTGATAGAACTTCAAATAATTATGACAATATCCAGGCAATGATCATTATATAGACATTGATGACCCACAAGTGTAGGGGACCTATCGTAGTCCTTTCAATAAGTAAGAGTGTCGAACCCAACGAGGAGCAGAAGGAAATGACAAGCGGTTTTCAGTAAGGTATTCTCTACAAGCACTGAAATTATCGGTAACAGATAGTTTTGTGATAAGGTAATTTGTAACGGGTAACAAGCAATGAAAATAAATAAGGTGCAGCAAGGTGGCCCAATACTTTTTGTAGCAAAGGACAAGCCTGGACAAGTTCTTATATAGATAAAAGTGCTCCCAAGGACACATGGGAATTATCATCAAGCTAGTTTTCATCACGCTCATATGATTCGCGTTCATTACTTTGATAATTTGATATGTGGGTGGACCGGTGCTTGGGTACTGCCCTTTCTTGGACAAGCATCCCACTTATGATTAACCCCTATTGCAACCATCTTCAACTACAAAAGAAGTATTAAGGTAAACCTAACCATAGCATGAAACATATGGATCCAAATCAGCCCCTTACGAAGCAATGCATAAACTAGGGTTTAAGCTTCTGTCACTCTAGCAACCCATCATCTACTTATTACTTCCCAATGCCTTCCTCTAGGCCCAAATAATGGTGGAGTGTCATGTAGTCGACGTTCACATAACACCACTAGAGGAGAGACAACATACATCTCATCAAAATATCAAACGAATACCAAATTCACATGACTACTTATAGCAAGACTTCTCCCATGTCCTCAGGAACAAACATAACTACTCACAAATCATATTCATGTTCAAAATCAGAGGGGTATAAATATGCAACATGATCGGTGTCAACAATTACTTTAGAATCAACAATATAAGGTCTGAACTTATCACAAGCATATACAACTGCTAAAAATTCTTTTTCAGTAGTAGCATAATTTCTCTGGGCACTGTCTAGAGTTTTACTAGCATATTGAATAATATTTAGTTTCTTATCAACTCTTTGTCCTAGAAAAGCACCTACAACATAATCACTAGCATCACACATAATTTCAAAGGGTAAGTTCCAATCATATGGCTGAACAATAGGTGCAGAAATCAAAGATTTCTTAAGTATTTCAAATGCTTCTACACAATCATCATCGAATAAAAAAGGAATATCTTTTTATAAGAGATTAGTCAGAGGCCTAGAAATTTTAGAGAAGTCCTTAATGAACCTCCTATAAAACCCTGCATGACCAAGGAAACTTCCTATTCCTTTAATGTCCTTGGGACATGGCATCTTTTCAATAGCATCAACTTTACCTTTGTCAACTTCAATACCTCTTTCAGAAATTTTATGCCCCAAGACAATGCCTTCATTAACCATAAAGTGGCACTTTTCCCAATTCAAGATAAGAGTAGTATCTTCGCATCTCTGCAAAACTCGATCAAGGTTGCTCAAGCAATCATCAAAAGAAGATCCATAAACGGAGAAATCATCCATGAAAACCTCAACAATCTTTTCACAAAAGTCAGAGAATATAGCCATCATGCATCTTTGAAAGGTAGCAGGTGCATTACATAAACCAAAAGGGATACGTCTATAAGCAAAGCTACCGAAAGGGAAAGTAAAAGTGGTCTTTTCTTGATCCTCTGCTGACACAGGTATTTGAGGGAAACCAGAGTAACCATCTAGAAAGCAAAAATGTGTGTGTTTGGATAATCTTTCTAGCATTTGATCAATAAAAGGCAAAGGGTAATGATCCTTTTAGTAGCTTTATTTAATTTACAGAAATCAATTACCATCCTATAACCTGTAATAATTCTTTGTGGGATCAATTCATATTTATCATTAGGAACGACAGTAATACCTCCCTTCTTAGGGACACAATGGACAGGACTTACCCACTAACTATTAGCAACGGGATAAATTATACCTGCCTCCAGGAGCTTTATGATTTCTTTTCTTACCACTTCTTTCATCTTAGGATTTAACCGTCGTTAGTGATCAATAACTGGTTTGGCGTCTTTCTCCGATTTTATTTTGTGTTGGAATAGAGTGGGACTAATGCCCTTAAGATCATCAAGAGTACATCCAATAGCAGCACGGTGCTTCTTCAGAGTTTTCAATAATTTCTCATCTTCCTGCTCTGAAAGGTTAGCACTAATAATAACAGGATATATCTTCCTTTCATCAAGATAAGCATATTTAAGAGTATCTGGTAATGGTTTAAGCTCAAACACGGGATCACCCTTGGATGGTGGAGGATCCCCTAGAATTTCAACAGGCAAGTTGTGTTTCAAAATAGGTCCCTGTTTAAAGAATACTTCATCTATCTCCCTTCTTTCATTCATAAACATATCATTTTCATGGTCTAGCAAATATTTCTCTAAAGGATCATTAGGAGGCACGGCAATAGAAGCAAGACCAATAATTTCATCTTTACTAGGCAATTCTTCATTATGGGGTTGTCTAGGAAATTTAGCAAAATTAAACTCATGAGACATATCCCCCAAACCAATAGTAACAACATCCTTTTTGCAGTCTATCCTAGCATTAACAGTATTCAAGAAGGGTCTACCAAATATGATGGGACAAAAGCTATCTTGTGGGGAACCAAGAGCAAGAAAATCAGCAGAATATTTAACTTTCCCACACAAGACTTCAACATCTCTAACAATCCCAACTGGTGAAATAGTATCTCTATTGGCAAGCTTCATTGTAACATCAATTTCTTCTATCTCAGCAGGTGCAATATCATGCATAATTTCTTTGTATAAGGAATGAGGTATTGCACTAGCACTAGCACCCATATCACATAAGCCATGATAACAATGATCTCCTATTTTAACAGAAATAATAGGCATGCCTACAACAGGTCTATGTTTATTCTTAGTATCAGGTCTAGCAATTCTAGCAGCTTCATCACAGAAATAAATAACATGCCCATCAATATTATTAGCCAAGAGATCTTTAACAATAGAAATAATAGGTTCAACTTTAATTTGCTCAGGTGGTGTAGGTGTTTTAGTATTACTCTTACGAACCACAGTTGAAGCTTTAGCATGATCCTTTATCCTAACAGGGAAAGGGGGTTTCTCAATATAGGTAGTAGGAACAATAGGATCATTATAAGTGATAGTCTTTTCTTCAACTTTAATAGGTGCAACTACTTTTACTTCAGTGGGAGGATTATACTTAAACCACTTCTCCTTAGGGAGGTCAACATGAGTAGCAAATGATTCATAGAAAGAAGCTACTATCTCAGAGTCAAGTCCATATTTAGTGCTAAATTCACAAAAAGCATCGGTATCCATAAAAGATTTAACACAATCAAACTTAGGTGTCATACCTGACTCCTTACCTTCGTCGAGATCCCAATCTTCAGAGTTGCGTTTAATTCTTTCCAATAAATCCCATCTGAATTCAATAGTGTCTTCATCATAAAAGAACCAGTACATTGACTTAAGAATTTTGAATAATCATTTCTCTTGAGAGCTCATGATTGGGGCATGAATATAACATTGACTTAAGCCTCCCCCAAGCTTGAGCGATGCTTTCTCCTTCGCGAGGCCAAAAATTATATATATAATTACGATCACGATGAACAAGATGCATAGGATAAAACTTCTGATGAAATTCCAATTTCAGTCGGTTGTAGTTCCATGATCCCATATCATCACATAGCCTAAACCATGTCAATGCATCTCCTTTCAAAGATAAAGGGAAGACCTTCTTCTTGATAACATCATCGGGCATACCTGCAAGCTTAAATAATCCACAAACTTCATCCCCATAGATTAGGTGTAAATCGGGATGCAATGTTCCATCTCCTGTAAAGGGATTAGCTAGCAGTTTCTCTATCATACCCGAAGGAATTTCAAAGTAAACATTTTCAGTAGGTTCAGTAGGTTGAGGAGAAACTCTTTGCTCTACTGGACGGGGTGAAGATACCCCGAACAAGCCCCTCAAAGGATTATGTTCCATAGTAACAAGTGACAGTAAATTTCAGCACACTGTATAAATTTTTCCTTACCAAGTTCCACTTACCAAAGGCGCTTCACTTCCCGGCAACGGCGCCAGAAAAGAGTCTTGATGACCCACAAGTGTAGGGGATCTATCGTAGTCCTTTCGATAAGTAAGAGTGTAGAACCCAACGAGGAGCAGAAGGAAATGACAAGCGGTTTCAGTAAGGTATTCTCTGTAAGCACTGAAATTATCGCTAACAGATAGTTTTGTCATAAGGTAATTTGTAACGGTAACAAGCAATGAAAATAAATAAGGTGCAGCAAGGTGGCACAATCCTTTTTGTAGCAAAGGACAAGCCTGGACAAGTTCTTACATAGAGAAAAGCGCTCCCGAGGACACATGGGAATTACCGTCAAGCTAGTTTTCATCACGCTCATATGATTCGCGTTCGTTACTTTGATAATTTGATATGTGGGTGGGCCGGTGCTTGGGTACTGCCCTTTCTTTGACAAGCATCCCACTTATGATTAACCCCTATTGAAACCATCCGCAACTACAAAAGAAGTATTAAGGTAAACATAACCATAGCATGAAACATATGGATCCAAATCAGCCTCTTACGAAGCAACGCATAAACTAGGGTTTAAGCTTCTGTCACTCTAGGAACCCATCATCTACTTATTACTTCCCAATGCCTTCCTCTAGGCCCAAATAATAGTGAAGTGTCATGTAGTTGACGTTCACATAACACCACTAGAGGAGAGACAACATACATCTCATCAAAATATCGAACGAATACCAAATTCACATGACTACTTATAGCAAGACTTCTCCCATGTCCTCAGGAACAAACGTAACTACTCACAAATCATATTCATGTTCAAAATCAGAGGGGTATAAATATGCATTAAGGATCTGAACATATAATCTTCCACCGAATAAACCAACTAGCATCAACTACAAGGAGTAATCAACACTACTAGTGACCCACAGGTACCAATCTGAGGTTTTGAGACAGAGATTGGATACAAGAGATGAACTAGGGTTTGAGAGGAGATGGTGCTGGTAAGATGTTGATGGAGATTGACCCCCTCCCGATGAGAGGACCGATGGTGATGATGATGGTGATGATTTCCACCTCCTGGAGGGAAGATTCCCCGGCAGAACAGCTCCGCCGGAGCCCTAGATTGGTTCCGCCAAGGTTCCGCCTCGTGGCGGCAGTGTTTCGTCCCGAAAGCTTGCTTATGATTTTTTTTCAGGGTAAAAGACTTCATATAGAAAAAGATGGTCACCGGAAGCATGATAGGGGGCCCATGAGGAAGGGGCGTGCCCAGGGGGCAGGGCGCACCCCCACCCTCGTGGCCAGGGTGTGGGCCCCCTCTGGTACTTTCTTCGCCCAGTATTTTTTATTAAATCCAAAAATAACTTCCGTGAAGTTTCAGGACTTTTGGAGCTATGCATAATAGGTCTCTAATATTTGCTCCTTTTCCAGCCCAGAATCCCAGCTGTCAGCATTCTCCCTCTTTATGTAAACCTTGTAAAATAAGAGAGAATAGGCACAAGTATTGTGACATAACGTGTAATAACAGCCCATAATGCAATAAATATCGATATAAAAGCATGATGCAAAATGGACGTATCAAGCATCACGTCCAAGATTTGTAGACCGACCCCTGCCTGCATCTACTACTATTACTCCACACATCGACCGCTATCCAGCATGCATCTAGTGTATTAAGTTCATGGAGAAACGAAGTAATACCATAAGAACGATGACATGATGTAGACAAGATCTATTCATGTAGGAATAGACACCATGTGACCCTCGGATAATCAAGCTTCAGTGAACCTCTGCTAATGATGCCACGTCACCTCGGTTACTGTCGATAAACTCGCATTAGTTTAAAATCGATTCAAATCAAATTTGAATTAAAGTCAAACCGTGAAAGTTTTCAAATATTAAAACTAAAATGTTCGGGCTGTGCCAAAAATGGCATAGGTAATTATAGTGCAGCAAACTCATTTTTAGAAATTGCCTAAATGATTTAAAAATGAAATAAAACAGAATAGAAAATAAATAAAAGAAAGGAAATACAAAAGAGAAAACAAGCTAACAAAAAAAGGAGAAAACCCAGCAGGCCACCGGCCCAACTGGGCAGGCCCAGCCGGCCACTCGCCCCCACTCCCCTTATCCACTCCCCCAGGACCCGAACCGCCAC
>NC_041391.1:131263248-131270262 GCF_002162155.2 Triticum dicoccoides
TGTTGGGGCCGGTCACCACGCCCGCACGCCGGTGCCCATTGCCCGCAACCGCGCCCGCGCCCGTTGCGCCCGAACCCGCTATGGCCCTTAGGGCCTATGACATGTGGGGCCTAGCCCCCAGAACAATTTTATATATAAAAAGAGATTTAAAAGGAATAAAAATAAAAATAAATGTAATTAACAAATTAATTAATTAATTAGTTTAATTAATCATAATTATATTAATCTAATCACTAATTAACCTAATTAACTATTAGTTAACTAATCAGTCAATGACAGCCGGGACCCACGCGTCTGTTTGACTAGTCAACACCTCTGTTGACTGCTAACGTCATGTTGACGTCATGCTGATGCAATAATACTAATTTCGAATTAATTTAATGATAATAAATTAGAAAATGATTTTAAAACTTTAAAAATTATAATAAATAAACCGTAGCTCAGATGAAAATAGTTTCTACATGAAAGTTGCTCAGAACGACGAGACGAATCCAGTTACGCAGCCCGTTCATCCGCCACACATCCCTAGCATAGCAAACATGCAACTTTCCCCCTCTGATTCATCTGTCCGAAAACGCGGAACACCGGGGATACTTTCTCGGATGTTTCCCCCTTCGTCGGTATCACCTCCTACCGCGTTAGGGCATACCTAGCATCACGTACTGCCTCCTTATGTTTTGTGATGCTTTGTTTGCTCCGTATTTACTGCTTCTTCCCCCTTTCCTTCTCCGGTAGACTACGAGACCAACGCTGCTGCTGCCCAGTTCAACTACGGAGTTGACGACCCCTCCTTCTTGCCAGAGCAACCAGGCAAGCCCCCCCCCTGATCACCAGATATCGCCTATTCACCTCTATACTGCTTGCATTAGAGTAGTGTAGCATGTTACTGCTTTCCGTTAATCCTATTCTGATGCATAGCCTGTCATTGTTGCTACAGTCATTGATACCTTACCCGCAATCCTAAATGCTTAGTATAGGATGCTAGTTTATCATCACTGGCCCTACATTCTTGTCAGTGTGCCTTGCTATACTATTGGACCGTGATCACTCGGGAGGTGATCACGGGTATATACTATAAATATATACATACTATACAGATGGTGACTGAAGTCGGGTCGGCTTGTTGAGTGCCCGCGAGTGATTCACGGATTGGGGGCTGAAAGGACCTTTGTCCCGACGGCCCTCTGTGTGGATCTTTGTGGCGGAGCGACAAGGCAGGTTGAGACCACCTAGGCGAGAGGTGGGCCTGGCCCTGGTCGGCGTTCGCGGTTGCTTCATAATAACATGCTTAACAAGATCTTGGTATTTGATCTGAGTCTGGCCACTGGCCTATACGCACTAACCAACTACGTGGGAAATATATGGGCACTCGACGTCGTGGTATCAGTCGAAGCCTTCTAGACGTCAGCGACTGAGCGGCGTGCACCGGATTGGAACGTAAGCCTGCTCTTGTATTAAGGGGGCTAGTTCTGCTTTCGGCCGCCCACACAACGTGCAGGTGTGCAATGGGCAATGGGCCCAGACCCCTGCGCCATAGGAGTTAGACCAGCGTGCTGACCTCTCTGTTTGGCCTAGGTGGGGCTGCGACGTGTTGATCTTCCGAGGCCGGCATGACCCAGGAAAGTGTGTCCGGCCAAATGGGATCGAGCGTGTTGGGTTATGTGGTGCACCCCTGCAGGGAAGTTTATCTATTCGAATAGCTGTGTCCCTCGGTAAAAGGACGACCCGGAGTTGTACCTTGACCTTATGACAACTAGAACCGGATACTTAATAAAACACACCCAGACAAGTTCCACAGACAACACGGTGATCGCTTTTCCACAGGGCAACGAGGGAGGATCACCGGGTAGGATTATGCTATGCGATGCTACTTGGAGGACTTCAATCTACTCTCTTCTACATGCTGCAAGACGGAGGCTGCCAGAAGTGTAGTCTTCGACAGGATTAGCTATCCCCCTCTTATTCTGGCATTCTGTAGTTTAGTCCACCGATATGGCCCTTTACACATATACCCATGCATATGTAGTGTAGCTCCTTGCTTGCGAGTACTTTGGATGAGTACTCACGGTTGCTTTTCTCCCTCTTTTCCCCTTTCCTTTCTACCTGGTTGTTGCAACCAGATGTCGGAGCCCAGGAGCCAGACGCCACCGTCGACGATGACTCCTACTACACCGGAGGTGCCTACTACTACGTGTAGGTCGCTGACGACGACCAGGAGTAGTTTAGGAGGATCCCAGGCAGGAGGTCTGCGCCTCTTTCGATCTGTATCCCAGTTTGTGATAGCCATCTTATGGCAAACTTGTTTAACTAATGTCTGTACTCAGATATTGTTGCTTCCGCTTACTCGTTTGTGTCGAGCACTTGTATTCGAGCCCTCGAGGCCCCTGGCTTGTAATATGATGCTTGTATGACTTGTTTTATTTTAGAGTTGTGTTGTGATATCTTCCCGTGAGTCCCTGATCTTGATCGTACACGTTTGCATGCATGATTAGTGTACAATTGAATCGGGGGCGTCACAAGTTGGTATCAGAGTCGACTGCCTGTAGGAATCCCCCTTTCCAACTCCTTGGCCGAAGTCGAGTCTAGTCATTGAAAAACTTTTACTAACATGGATGTGCGGCTTATGGGCCCACGTCACCATTGGGTAATATTAGGATCTTTTACTCCTCGTCTATACTCTGGGACTCTGATCTCTCTTCTATTAGGGTTAAATGAATTTTGCTAACTCTAACATTAGGATCTCGTGATCACTTCCACCCGGAGAGCCCCGTGTTACCGATGACCGCCTGCTGCACCAGAAGATTCCAAAGATACTCTACGATGTGCTCTTGAGGCTATGTGCCATCGCTTTTGCAATTCACTTCCATCAATAATTCCCTATGGATAACTACTTACACCTGTTGTTCATATTGTCATCCCCAGTTGCTCTTGTTATTACAAGATGTCCTGAAATACTCTTCGATATTCCGAGAATCCTTTGAGCTTACCGCCTTGTAGTTCTTGCCCCATGAATACCCCTACGGATAATTTTTCCCGCACTTATCGAGTATCCGCTCATCCCCAGTTGATTCATGTATTTCAGAAAGGTCTTTGAAATACAATTCGATCTTCCGAAAATCCGCAGCAGCTTATTGCCCTTGAAATTCTCGCTTGCTGCATTATGGTTAATCCCATAAGTAATCTTATTGGCATCCCTTGTCACTATCATTTTGAGTCCATTGATTCAGTAAGTTGCGAATGCTCGCAGTCCTCAATCATATCCTAGAATTCATCCTTCTGGCTCAGTCATCATTTTTAACATGAGCTGGATCTCGACCAATCAAATTGTCGTCGTTTGTACCCCTAAGCTTACTCAAGTTATCCATCCTTAATCAGAGTGTTTGCTTCTGATCCCTTGATTTGGAAATCATAAATTCTTTGCATCTGAACTCTGAATTAGACAGTTGTTTCTAGAATCCAGTGCCTTTGCATTGTTTCTTCCTTTGATTGTGCCGGTACTTACGTTAACACTTTTATGGACCGTCAGATACTTTGTTGGATTTTATCTGACAGCGTCCTTCATATTTAGTGATCTTCTAAGCCGTCCTCGGATACATATTGCCTTGGGTAAATTGTATCCTCTGCTTTCTCAACCAGGTGCTGCTTTCGAGCTTGTATGAATTACTCCTCGAGTTGTGGTATATGTTTCTAAGATGCCCCGATGGGTTGAACATATACCTTCCTTAATTTGTGTGAACCCAAAAGTCTTCATGGGTCATAACCTTCTGGTATTCCGCCAGTTAAACTTTCAAACTCTAAACATTCTTAACCGAGAGCAGTAAATGAGAAGTTGTGTATTGGAGAAGTGTGAGTCGACCTTGAACCTTGCATTCATGCCCATGGACACGATGCTGACCTTGTCATGGATGCTTCTCTTAAACCCTCTTTGGTATAAGTTCATCTTATATATGGGAATTGGTCTTTTGCAACCATGGTTCTGACCATATTTTCTTCTTCATTCCATTCCTCGGACATGTTAGAGTACTTGCCTTCTACAGATCAATACGCCCGCCCAACCTCTATTTTGATCTGCCTTCTTGTATTACTCCTTGGTATCTCGAGGATATATCTTATGAATTTCTGATGAAGTAGTACCTTCCCTGTCATAGTGACTCCACGGGTTCTGGGTTGTCGTCAACCGAGAACATCCATAAGTGAATCGTTTCTGCGCTCTGATACAATAACTAAGTAATTTTCGTTGCTTATGAGTTTAATAATCCTTCAAGTCGTTTCTAGCCTGATCGGCTATATCATTTTTGTGCTAAATTTTAACTGTGCTACCTGTTCCTTCTTCCCGGAGCACAAATTTTGACGATGAGCTAAGCTTATGTCGATCTCCCTCGTCATATCATTTCACCTTGAACAACAAGCTTGGTATCGAGTTTGTGTCGTACCCGTGGTTCCAATAAACTTGCGCTTCATCATTCCTTTGACTTGATGCCATCGCTGATCGATTACAAATCTCTCGGCAAATGTGTTGTGATCATCGTCAACATTTTGACTCCTTCCAGGATATCAACCAAATTCCTGATGGTAAGTACCATCCTCGTCCCTTGGTAATTTGAGTTACCATCGACAACATCCTTATCTTTCTTTCATCATAAACTTGTTCAAGTTGTGGATGCAACTTGCTATTGAGCTTGTATTACGTTCTACCTTGAAGTATTACCATCTTTTATGTCAAGAATGTCGTGAGAATTTCACCACCTCTTAAGAATTCTTGATTCAAGTGATACTTCTCGCAATCTCCGTTCAATTCTTGGTCCCTGTATTGTTGCTAACCGAAATACCAACAAATGAAATGTGCGGTGTAATTCCAAACTTCTAGCAACCCTATTGCTTGAAGTTAATGGTCGAAAGTTCATTCTTAGACCATCGCTTATTGAAACACCATTCTGACATCGTTCCTACCTAAGCCCATATCTCGGGTGCACCTTTCAACCAATGTTTAATTATGTATGTTTTCCTCGAGCATACATCATTATATCATTTGATCTGACTAATGTTATCTCCTTGTTCACATAATTGTGGAAACCCATCTTTTGGAAGTCTCGATGAATTGTCGCTGAGTTCATCAGCTACCACCTTATCCCTTCATTGGTTTAATGATGAGCTTTTGTTCCGAAACTCGCTTTCGTAGTAATTTTCCCGAGAATCTTACATTGTCATCTCGTCCATTTGTTTTGCACCTTTTCTTCTTAGGCATCCTGAGTCTGAGGTATCCTAACACCGATCAGATCTGAATCTCGGTCAGATATGATGGTTGGAACATTTTTCCAAGAGTTATAACACTGCTCTTTTATGACCCGGTAAGGTGATGGCATGCCAACACACCTGGCCGGATGACCTGCTGTTATAGTTTCCTTATTAGCAAGGTTATCCATTCTTCCATGAGGAAATTGTAAGACTTATTCTATAAGTTATTCCTGGTGGATCCTTGTGTATCTAAAATCTGACCCTTACTTGATGTCCATGTCAATGCTATCTCGAAGCATGTCTGTGCTACTCCGATCATCAATAAGAGCATTTGAAGCACAATGCTAAATTCTCTTTATCCATTATCCAAACACCGTTGTATGGGTAATGTCATGAAATTTCTCTCTCCTTACCTAAAGGGTTTTCTACATTATATCTTGTCATGGATATCATGCTCTGCTTGTCCTTGAGAAGGATATACCCTTGAAATATGTGTTTAAACACATGTTCCTTTCCATTGTTCTGTTTAATATGATAATCATATTTTCCTTTCCATTGGTTGGTTTAAAGTTTCTTGTGATCTATATGATCTAAGCAGTAATATTCTCCTGCTTATGTAAACACCTCGGTGTACAATTCTGTCAGCAAGACCATGTTACCATTGTTGATGACATTCCGGTTGCCACCGATGGACGAGAACTTTGCCTATTGGTCCGCCTCATTCAACGAGCAGGAAAATGGTTCTCTTCGTCCCTCGCCCTTGGTACCGATGTTGTTGCCGACATAAATGACAGGCTATCCTCTGACATGCCTTGCTTACATGATCACACAAGACGTCTCCGCCCTTCCTACTTTTAACCCACATGGTGGGCCCATAACCCACAATTCCACAGGATCGAAACCTGACTCTCCTGTACAACCCTGTTTCTAATGGTTATTCCTCACACTTGGCTTCGTATTTAATTCATGGGCAACCTTCCTAGTGCTCTATTCTGGTGTTAGACGCAATACTTACTCTCGCTGCTCTGAACCCCTTTCTCACTCTCGTTCAGAATTCGAGCAACTATCTATCCGCTTGGAACCTCTTATTGTACCTTCGTACCTTACTCTCGATGTGTTTTATATGTTCAACTCGAGAGATACTATTATGCTCATTCATGGGTTAACCCCCAATTGTTTCCCTCATAAGCATTGCCGTAGCCGAGCTGCCCCTTACCGATTCGTAAGTACGTTGGAGTTCCCAAAGAAAAGGACGACTTCACCATGATGACCTGAAGCAGAGAAATGCAGACATCAATTTAATGGATCGACCTCTTCGAGGAGAGCAACCAAGGCCGAGAAGATCCGTTGGAATTTCGTAACTAGACCTTCCCCCCTTCTCTACCTCTTAAATCTCGGGACGAGATTTCTTGTAGTGGAGGAGAATTGTGACACCCGGATAATCAAGCTTCAGTGAACCTCTGCTAATGAAGCCACGTCACCTCGGTTACTGTCGATAAACTCGCATTAGTTTAAAATCGATTCAAATCAAATTTGAACTAAAGTCAAACGGTAAAAGTTTTCGAATATTAAAACTAAAATGTTCGAGCTGTGCCAAAAATGGCATAGGTAATTATAGTGCAGCAAACTCATTTTTAGAAATTGCCTAAATGATTTAAAAATGAAATAAAACAGAATAGAAAATAAATAAAAGAAAGGAAATACAAAAGAGAAAACAAGCTAACAAAAAAAGGAGAAAACCCAGCAGGCCACCGGCCCAACTGGGCGGGCCCAGCCGGC
>NC_041391.1:131270679-131271261 GCF_002162155.2 Triticum dicoccoides
GGATTGGATGGGGATCGAGGGGGAACCGCTCACCGCCACCACCCGATGTCGTCTCGCCGTGACGCCGCACCGCCATCGCCGTCGCCGTTCACCGAAGGAGCCTCGCCGGAGCTCCTTCGCCTCAACTTCCCCTACTCATCCCCGACCCTAACGTCGCCGACGCTGTCGACGCATGCCGCTGCGCCTCGTCATCACGTCACCGTCGTCTTCGACCTCCTCCCCGAGCACGCTGCCTTGTCCCTACGGCCCCCTGTGAGCCGCCACCCTCTCCTTCCTCTTCCTGCTTGCTGTACGGCGCCGCCCCCGGCCGCGTCAGCTGCGCCCGCGCCTCATGCGTGGCCATGCCCGTGTTGCTCCCGCTCCCAGTCTCCCCACACTGGTCGCGCCCCAGGCGCGCCCTCGACCCCGGCCCTCCCTCTCTCTCCGCCCCGCGCGCACTCGCGCTGTCCGCCGTAGACACGCCCGCGCCGGCCTCGTCCTGCCCCGGACGGCGTCGCCCTCCGCCTGGGCCGTCGCCCTGCCTTGCCTCGCCGTGATTCATGCGCCTGTTCCGAGGTCGCCACGCCCTACCTCCCGAACCGC
>NC_041391.1:131271714-131282401 GCF_002162155.2 Triticum dicoccoides
TGCTGCCGCTTGTGCGGTGGCCGGCGGCGCCCCGCCAGCCTCGCCCCGCTCTGCACCTTGCCGGCGCCCCCCCCCCTCGGGCGCCCTGTTGGGGCCGGTCACCACGCCCGCACGCCAGTGCCCGTTGCCCGCAACCGCGCCCGCGCCCGTTGCGCCCGAACCCGCTATGGCCCTTTGGGCTTATGACATGTGGGGCCTAGCCCCCAGAATGATTTTATATATAAAAAAAGAGATTAAAAAAGAATAAAAATAAATGTAATTAACTAATTAATTAATTAATTTAATCATAATTAGATTAATCTAATCACTAATTAACCTAATTAACTATTAGTTAACTAATGAGTCAATGACAGCCGGGACCCACGCGTCTGTTTGACTAGTCAACACCTCTGTTGACTGCTAACATCATGTTGACGTCATGCTGATGCAATAATACTAATTTCGAATTAATTTAATGATAATAAATTAGAAAATGATTTTAAAACTTTAAAAATTAATAATAAATAAACCGTAGCTCAGATGAAAATACTTTCCACATGAAAGTTGCTCAGAACGACGAGACGAATCCGGTTACGCAGCCCGTTCATCCGCCACACATCCCTAGCATAGCAAACACGCAACTTTCCCCCTCCGGTTCATCTGTCTGAAAACGCGGAACACCGGGGATACTTTCCCGGATGTTTCCCCCTTCGTCGGTATCACCTCCTACCGCGTTAGGGCATACCTAGCATCGCGTTCTGCCTCCTTATGTTTTGTGATGCTTTGTTTGCTCCGTATTTACTGTTTCTTCCCCCTTTCCTTCTTCGGTAGACTACGAGACCGACGCTGCTGCTGCCCAGTTCAACTACGGAGTTGACGACCCCTCCTTCTTGCCAGAGCAACCAAGCAAGCCCCCCCCTTGATCACCAGATATCGCCTATTCTCCTCTATACTGCTTGCATTAGAGTAGTGTAGCATGTTACTGCTTTCCGTTAATCCTATTCTGATGCATAGCATGTCATTGTTGCTACAGTCATTGATACCTTACCCGCAATCCTAAATGCTTAGTATAGGATGCTAGTTTATCATCATTGGCCCTACATTCTTGTCAGTCTGCCTTGCTATACTATTGGGTCGTGATCACTCGGGAGGTGATCACGGGTATATACTATACAGATGGTGACTAAAGTCGGGTCGGCTCATTGAGTGCCCGCGAGTGATTCACGGATTGGGGGCTAAAAGGACATTTGTCCTGACGGCCCTCTGTGTGGATCTTTGTGGCGGAGCGACAGGGCAAGTTGTGACCACCTAGGTGAGAGGTGGGCCTGGCCCTGGTCGGTGTTCGCGGTTGCTTCATAATAACACGCTTAACGAGATCTTGGTATTTGATCTGAGTCTGGCCACTGGCCTATACGCACTAACCAACTACGTGGGAAAGATATGGGCACTCGATGTCGTGGTATCAGCCGAAGCCTTCTAGACGTCAGCGACTGAGCGGCGCGCACCGGATTGGAACGTAAGCCTACTCTTGTATTAAGGGGGCTAGTTCTGCTTTCGGCCGCCCACGCAACGTGCAGGTATGCAATGGGCGATGGGCCCAGACCCCTGCGCCATAGGAGTTAGACCAGCATGCTGACCTCTCTATTAGGCCTAGGTGGGGCTGCGACGTGTTGATCTTCCGAGGCCGGGCATGACCCAAGAAAGTGTGTCCGGCCAAATGGGATCGAGCGTGTTGGGTTATGTGGTGCACCCCTGCAGGGAAGTTTATCTATTCGAATAGCCGTGTCCCTCGGTAATAGGATGACCCGGAGTTGTACCTTGACCTTATGACAACTAGAATCGGATACTTAATAAAACACACCCAGACAAGTTCCACAGACAACCCGGTGATCGCTTTTCCACAGGGCAACGAGGGGAGGATCGCCGGGTAGGATTATGCTATGCGATGCTACTTGGAGGACTTCAATCTACTCTCTTCTACATGCTGCAAGACGAAGGCTGCCAGAAGCGTAGTCTTCGACAGGATTAGCTATCCCCCTCTTATTCTGGCATTCTGCAGTTTAGTCCACCGATATGGCTCTTTACACATATACCCATGCATATGTAGTGTAGCTCCTTGCTTGCGAGTACTTTGGATGAGTACTCACGGTTGCTTTTCTCCCTCTTTTCCCCCTTTCCTTTCTACCTGGTTGTTGCAACCAGATGTCGGAGCCCAGGAGCCTGACGCCACCGTCGACGATGACTCCTACTACACCGGAGGTGCCTACTACTACGTGCAGGCCGCTGACGACGACCAGGAGCAGTTTAGGAGGATCCCAGGCAGGAGGCCTGCACCTCTTTCGATCTGTATCCCAGTTTGTGATAGCCATCTTATGGCAAACTTGTTTAACTAATGTCTGTACTCAGATATTGTTGCTTCCGCTTACTCGTTTGTGTCGAGCACTTGTATTCGAGCCCTCGAGGCCCCTGGCTTGTAATATGATGCTTGTATGACTTATTTTATTTTAGAGTTGTGTTGTGATATCTTCGCGTGAGTCCCTGATCTTGATCGTACACGTTTGCATGCATGATTAGTGTACGATTGAATCGGGGGCGTCACACACCATCTTGTTACCCTTAATAGCAATGATACATACATGTCATTTCCCCTTCTGTCACTAGGATTGAGCACCGTAAGATCGAACCCATCACAAAGCACCTCTTCCTATGGCAGGAAAAATCGATCTAGTTGGCCTAACTAAACCAAAGATTCGAAGAAGAAATACGAGGCTATAAGTAATCATGCATATAAGAGATCAAAAGACTTAGATAACGTTCATGGATAGAAACATAGATCTGATCATAAACTCAAAGTTCATCGAATCCGAATAAACACACCGCAAAAAGAGTTACATCAAATAGATATCCAAGAGACCATTGTATTGAGAATCAAAAGAGAGAGAGGAAGCCATCTAGCTACTAACTACGGACCCGTAGGTCTACAATGAACTACGCATGCATCATCAGAGAGGCACCAATGAGGATGATGTACCCCTCTGTGATGGTGTCTAGATTGGAACTGTGGTTTCTGGAACTTGCGGCGGCTTGAATTATGTTTCGTCGACTCCCCTACACCCTGTTTGGATGTAGGAAAATTAGCTTGGAATTGCCAATCTAGAATTACCATGCAAATTTCTGTTGTTTGGAGTGGTGCCGAATTTGGCCTCGGAAAAGTTGGCCCAATTCCAAGCGATCCACCCGCGCATGTCCACCCCTCGTGCAAAGTTTCCGAGCGGGCAAGCTCAAAAAGGCTCGGAAACGCCCGCAACCCCACCCCCCGTACCTGTTCGCTGGACGAGCTCGTCTCGCTCACGCGCATCTCCCTCCCGACTCCCCTGAAGCAGTCGGCGGCGGCGGCAGTCAGTTCTCCGGCCCTCCTCTCCCTCTCCCATTCGTCCCCTCCCTCCTCTTCCTCCCATCCGTCCCCTCATCCAGTTCTCCGGCCATGGCGCGGCCTCCTCCAGCGAGGCCCTCAAACCCTAGATTTGGTCGGGGATTTCCGGCAGGAATAGGTCGCCCGCAGGGGAACGATGGTGGTAGTGGAACGACGGCGGGAGTGCCGCCATCCCCTCCGTGTGAAGCTATAATTTTTGTGGTGTCCATAGGAGAACTAGAATTTTTGTGGTGTTCATTGTAGCTCCTTAAATGCAGTCCAGTTCGAGGGGATTTGTTTGATTTTGTGTGTTGCTAAAGTATGATTTGTTTGAACTATGCATGTTTCCAGGGGATTTAGGAGGTCAAATTACCGTGGTGCCAAGGTATATTATCTACTCCTACTTCATGTATGTACTGTGATTTTGTTTTTTCATTTATACACATGTTGCTGTATGGTTTATTATGTACCAATGCTCTGAATAATTCATGGACAAATGGTGTGTGCATTGTAGCTTTTTTCATCATGTCTCAATAAGAATTGGTTGCCTACATTACCGAAGAGAACAAAAGAAGAAAAAGAAAGAGGATATTGTCAACAAAGCAGTATTTCGAAATGTCATGTCTAGCATTTGTGTATCTTAGTTCTCAGAGGGCACCGAGGAATCTCGGATGCTTCGATGATGATGAGGAAAAGGTTGCATATCGGAAGTATATATTGAAACAAACTTATGAGGGGTCTGAGACAACTTGCTATGATAATCTACGCTTAACTAAAAGAAACTTCCATGATCTTTGTGCTATGTTGCGTGAAAAGTGTGGTCTCAAAGATAGCACGTTTGTGACAGTAGAAGAAAATGTTGATATGTTCTTACAAGTTGTTGGACATGGACTTAAAATGAGGATGTTGGGTGGCACGTACCAGTGTTCTTTAGAGACTATCAGTAGGCATTTCTCTATTGTGTTATCAGCCATCCTATCTCTAACTAGGGAGTTTATCAAGCTTCCAGATCCTTCTATCACCCCTCCCGATGATTACAAGTGGAAGTGGTTTCCTAATGCACTTGGAGCACTAGATGGGTGTCATATTCTGGTGTTTGTTAATGTTGCTGACAAAGGGAGGTATAGGAATAGGCACCAAGATATCAGCACTAATATGCTAGGTGTGGTTGACTGGAACATGAAATTTCTCTATGTTCTACCTGGTTGGGAGGGTTCGTCATCATACTCGAGAGTGCTAAAATATGCTATGAGAATCGATCGCGAAGATGCATTTGTTGTACCACAGGGTATGACTCTTTCTCTTTGCGTTTCATTTCTCATATGTACTTGTTAGCTAACTTATGTACTTGTCAATAGGAAAGTACTATCTTGTTGATGCTGGCTATACCAATGGACCTGGATTTCTATCTCCATTCAGATCCACTCGATACCACTTGAAAGAGTGGATGGCAAGTCAACAGCAACCCCAAAATGAAAGAGAGTTGTATAACTTGCGCCATGCTCGTGCTAGAAATGTTGTGGAGAGAACCTTTGGCTTGTTGAAGAAACAATGGGCCATCCTTCTTGTTCTTTCTTTGACATAGAGGACCAGGTAACACATGTCCATTTGATTGTTCATATGGGCCATCATGTGTTCCTTCTTTGACGATAAATTAAATATTTGCAGATTCGTCTTATTAATACGTGTTGTGTGTTACACAACTATGCAAGGGATAGGCAGCATATGAGAGATAATTTGTTGCTTCCAGAAGTCGACGCTGAGCTAGCGGCTATGAATCCTTAACCTGCAGATGATGCTACTTCCATTAGAAGTGTCCAACAAACAAATGCACGGTCCAATTTTAGGCAGCAATTTGCGGATGAGATGTATGTTGAGTACCTTGTGGCGCATGGAGAACTAGGGATCGAGTAGATAAGTACCGATGGAGTAGATAGCTAGCTGATGGTGCCTTTTTTTGTGCTAGCTTGGTGATGCCCTTTTTTGTGTGGTAGCATGCTGGCTGTGATGGTGCCTTGTGTGTTATGGGTTGTACATGCTTCATCTTTTGTTCGTACTAATATCTATGTTTACCTTACTCGTGCTTGCTCTTTTGTTCTTACTTTTATGCACATTCATTTATTTTACTTGTAGAAGCATGGCCGAAACAAAAGGAAAAAAAGTAGAGTTTACCTTACATGGACTCCTAAGATGGACACGACATTGTCGGTCGTCCTTGTTGAGCATCACAACAATGGTGACCATGCTCAAAATGGTTGGAAGACACATGTGTATAATGCTTGCATTAAGCACGTCAAGGATACATGTGATGTTGACATCACGAAGGAAAACATAACAGGAAAAATCAAAACATTTGACAAGCAGTATGAGATCATTACCAAGATGCTTGCACAGAGTGGCTTTGGATGGGATTGGGTAAAGAACATGGTGTCAGTTGATAGTGAAGAAGTGTGGTCTCGATATGTGGAGGTACTTGACACCAAATTTATTTTGTGGTTATTTTTGCAACTTTAATATCATCTCATTTTTGTGTTCTTTGTAGGCTAACAAGGAAGCACGTGCCTATAGGAACAAGGTAGTGCACAATTGGGAGTCTATCAATATCATATATTCAAAAGATCATGCGACCGGTGCAGGTGCTAGTACAGGAGCTGCATGTGTTCAAGAACCACAAGACACACCCGCTGTTGAAGAAGCTCCTGAGGTGCCTGAGAAGAGGCAACGCACTGGGGATGTTGTCTTGTGCATGATGGGAAAGATGAAGATGTATTTTGATGATGCTTTGAAGACAACCGAGCCACTTCCTATGCCTAAGATGACTCCTCCAACATAAATCCTTGCTGCACTAAAGAAGGTACCAGATTTGGAAGATAGTGGTATGCTGAGAGCTTATGGAAAATTGATTGTTAATGAGCGTTTGTTTGAAGCACTCATGGAGCTACCCGAGGAGTTAAGGAAGCCATGGCTCTTGACCTTCGATTAATTGTTACTACCTGTTTAGTTGATGTATGGACTACTATGTACTTTGATGTTTGCGAACTATCCACTTGTGCTATGTGTAAGAGACATAAAACTATCTACTTGTGCTATGTGTAAGAGACATAAACTACCAAAATTATTATCCATGTTGTTTTCTTCGTACTTTAAAACTATTTTCTGGCATCCTTGCTTTGTCATATTTTTTTCTACTTGTGTTATTGTTTTGGCCTTATTCAGAACATTTTAATGTTATTATGTGTGTAAAATAATATATATATATATATATATATATATATATATTCAAATATCCACATAATACTTTTTTCATACATGTACAGAAGTTTCTATTGTCCAAACTTAAAAAACATCCAATTCCATGGTTTGTACATCCAAACAGCAATTGGAATTGAGTGCTACCCTGTGATTCCAATAATAAATTCCATGCACAACCAAACAATAGAATTCAAATTGGAGCCCATTTCCTTTCCATCTTGGATTTCGAATTTTCAGTCCAATTCAATTCCAAGCAATTTTTCCTACATCCAAACACAGCGCTAGGGTTTTTGGAAAATTGGGGTATTTATAGAGCAAAGAGACGGTGCGGGAGGCCACCAAGGTGGGCACAACCCACCAGGGCGCGCCTGGGGCGCGCCCAGGTGAGTTGTGCCCCCCTCGGGGCACCCCTCTGGTAGTTCTTTGGCTCATCTTGTGTCTTCTGGCCTAGAAAAATTCTCCAAAAAGTTTCGCTGCGTTTGGACTCCGTTTGGTATTGATTTCCTGTGAAGTAAAAAACAAGCAAAAAACAACAACTGACATTGAGCACTATGTCAATAGGTTAGTCCCAAAAATGATACAAAGTTGCTATAAAATGATTGTAAAACATCCAAGAATGATTATATAACAGCATGGAACAATCAAAATTATAGATACGTTGGAGACGTATCAGGGTGCAATACTTGTCAGCGGCTGATCAGACGGCTTGATCCTTTGTTAGTACCTCAGGCAATGTTCTCCGGCTTGTAGGCCGGAGGCAAGGACGAGATCCCCATGGACGCCACCGATGTAACATCCATGACGGCGGTGGAGGACGGGGTGGACGATATCTAGGGTGGATGATGGGGGCCTGCAGTGAGGATGGGGGAGGGAGGATGGACGACGACGATGGCTCAAGCACGAGAAATGGTGGACGGATGTGGGAGGAGGACGATGTACTTGAGGGATTTTATGCAATTTATGGTGACGTCGGACTATCTGGTCTGACGTGGTGGAGGCACCCGGACGTGTCCGAGCCTCCTTATATCCGTTTTAGATTTGGCCTAGATATGAGGAGTGTCGGTCAGCTCGAACATATAAATTCAGTATGAGGCGATCGTCTGGATTGGGTTATTTGATTTGTTAGTGACCGGTTGTGTGCCTAGTCATGGGGTCTCTCACTACTCTTTTGGTTTGGTTTATTTGACCGGTTGATGACCGGACTATGCGCCCGGTTGTTGGTTCTCTCACTACTCTCCCGGTCAGGGTCAATGTTGTGAGTGTGGCGATCAATACCAGCATTGCCATCGGCTCCTTTTCTTTTTCGATTGTTCGATTAGGGCCACTTTGATGCATAAATATGGCTACTCCGTATCTTTTGTTTATTCTATCAGCCTTTCCTGGTTCCCAAAGAAAATAAAAACACATTTTTCTGAGTGAAAAAAAACCCTGACATTAGCGAATATACATCATCAAAACGAAAGTCTATAATACGATTAAGATCTGCAGCAAACTAACCATAGAAAAACCGCGCGAATCATTCTCTTCCCCAACTGCACCGGAGACGAACAGGGAGGATAAACCGCTGCTGCCTACCTCCGTCGACGAAACCGCTGGTCCCTACCCCCATTTGCCGCTCCGAAGGCAGCTGGGGGTGGGGACCCTTGGCGCTTCAGTAGTCTATAAGCAGGCTTAAATGAGAACACTCCATTTTTCTCGGCCTCCCATGCCCAGAAATCTTCAACATCGATTATTGCTTGAGGCATATTTAGGATAGCATTTGCATCCCGTGCAATGAACAATTGTTGAACTAGGTTAACATACCAGACACCTGTTTCTTCCTCTAATAGATTGGCCACAATTTGAACCCGATCTCGGATAATCGTGTAATCAGTTTTAAGGAGACAGTGCCCAATATCCAATTGTGGTACCAAATCTCAGTAGTCCTACCATTCACAATTGTTCGAAACAATCCCTTTTTAAGGGCATCCCAGCTAATGCATATAGCTTTCCACATTGCTGATGAGCTCGCGGGGCAGCCAACCTACAAAACATCCCCATCTGGGTAATAGCGTCCCTTTAGGACTTCCGCACAGAAGCTATCAGGCTTGATCAACAGCCTCCATGCTTGTTTAGCCAGCATGGCATCGTTGAATAATTGCAAGTCCTGGAAACCATGCCGCCTCTGAACTTGGAAACGGATATCCTCTGCTATGACTGCCAATGCATCCCTCGCTTATCAAAAGATCCAACCCACCAATACTTGACCATAACTACCATCAACTTTTTGCATAATCCTTTCGTCAACTTGAAGCAACTCATCGAAAAGGTGGGAAGAGCTTGGATCACCGCTTTGAGTAGAACTTCCTTAGCCACATAATAAAGTAATCTTTCACACCAACCTTGCACTCTCCCCCTAGACCTCTCAACAATAGTGATAAATTGCTGCTCAGTGAGTCGTCCTGAGGCCGTAGGGAGACCAAGATATTTCTCGGAAAGAGCTTCTCTATGGATATTCAGTATGTTGCACACCCCCATTTTTACAGAAGCTCCACACTTAGGGCTGAAAAATACCGAGCTTTTCACCCTACCACAAACTAAATACCTCCAGTATCTCGTTCAGCCAGCTAGCACTTATCGAATAAGTTTTCATGAAAACCAAGCAATCATCCGCGAACAGCAGATGAGATCCACGGAGACCTAAATCCCGCTTTAATTCCTCTATCAAGAGACACCCACTCCTCCTGGAAGCCTAGCTGGATCATTATGCCTTGTAAGTACGACCATTCCTCCTGGTCGTACGCTTTCATCATATCAGTCTTCAAAGCACACCACCCTTGCTTCCCTTTCTTTCTCTTCATTGCATGGACGCCCTCGTAAGCCGTCAATACATTATTAGTGATAGTCTACCTGGCACGAACGCACTTTGTTCTTCTGATATTATATCATCCAGAATTTCTCTGAGTCGATTTGCCAACACTTTTGAACAAATTTTGTAAATGACATTACAAAGAGAAATAGGACGGTACTGCGTAATATTCCTTGGATTTTTCATTTTTGGGATAAGTACGATTACCATCTTGTTAAGCACATCTAGCATGTGTCCACCATTCAAGAATTCGAGCACTGCCTTGGTTACATCCTCCTTAATTAAAGACCAATGACGTTGGTAAAAACTAGCATTAAACCCGTCCGCCCCGGGCGACTTCGACGGGGCCACAGAAAACAGCGCCTGCTCTACCTCCATGTCAGAGAACGTCCTAAGCAGCCTCTGGTTCATTTCAGTTGTAATTCTGGGTTGGACATGGTGTAGCACCGCTTCAGTATCTACCACTTCTTGAGCTAAGTAAAAATCCTTATAAAAGGTCTGCACTTCCTCATGAGTATCTTTCCTACCTTCACACATCACACCATTAGCCTTCGGCAGTACAACAATACGATTACGAGACCGCCATGTTGATGCTTGTGCATGAAAAATTCAGTGTTGCGATCTCCCGCGTGTAGCCAATCAGCGCGGGATTGTTGCTTCGCCATTATCTCCTCTCTAAGGAGAAGTTCGTTGAGTTATTTTTGCTAACTCTTTATCCCTGCCCGAGGAGCCTCGGAATAGTGAGTTTGCTTTCTCTTGCTCAAAATATTTCCTCAATTTTCTGATTTTCTTCTTAACATCTTCAAACTTTTTATCTCTCCAAACAATAAGGCGAGATTGCATCTCATTCAAAGCATTGTTTATGCCTACCAAACCTGCTGCACCCGACCCCTTAGTTCATCCCTCCAACACCGCGGACTCATATGATTCCTCCCTTGCCCATGCGTTCTCATACATGAATCTCTTTGGCCCAATTACCTCGAGGTCCTCAGTTCCTTTCACTTTCACTGCGACCATACAGTGATCTGACTTGGGCGTGGGAACATGCTCCACTGAAGACGCCACATATACCTGCATGTACTCCGGACGAAAAAGTTTTTTACCGGAGCCGGGATGTACCGGTGCTTGATCCACCGCTCGCTCTTGTCGTCAAGATCCATGGTGTCTTTCCGCGTATAGCTCGTAAATGCACACCC
>NC_041391.1:131282662-131406677 GCF_002162155.2 Triticum dicoccoides
CGCCTGACAAACCACATGCAGCACCACATGCACTCTTTTCAGAAAACGGATTTCAGCGAGTTTCACATTTCACTAGTTTCGGAAAACCTTTCAGTCAGTTTCACATTTCACTAGATTCAGAAAACACATTACACCCATTTACAAAAGTTAGATTTCACTCATTTTAGAAATCACATTTCACTATATTTAACGTATTTCACACCGAAATATGTGTCATGTGTATATCAAACAAATTTCACTCATCTAAAGAAAATAATTTCACACGGTGAGAAACATACTTCACTCAGTTCAGAAAACATATTTCAAAATTGATTTCACTCAATGAAAAAAACTAATTTCAATTATTTCAAAAAACCTATTCTACTAGTTTCATAAAACCTTTCAGTCAGTTTCATATTTCACTAGATTCAGAGAACACATTACACCCGTTGACAAATGTTAGATTTCACTCATTTTAGAAATCACATTTCACTATACTTAACGTATTTCTGACCGAAATATGTGTCAGGTGTATGGAAAACAAATTTCACTCATCTGAAGAAAATAATTTCACATGGTTGAGAAAACATACTTCACTCATTTGAGAAAACCTATTTCAAAATTGATTTTCACTCAATGAAAAAAACTAATTTCAATTATTTCAAAAAACATATTTCGCTTGTCTGAGAAACCTGATTTCGGTCATTTGAAATGTTGAAATTAAAACATGTTTGAAATGCATCCAAATTTGGTCTTATTCTAAAGCTCTTGGCTTCAGGATTTCAAATATATAAAATATTTCAAAAATAACAGTATGGTTTAAAAAATAACAGTATGGTTTAAAATAATTTCACATGGTTGAGAAAACATACTTCACTCATTTGAGAAAACCTATTTCAAAATTGATTTTCACTCAATGAAAAAAACTAATTTCAATTATTTCAAAAAACATATTTCGCTTGTCTGAGAAACCTGATTTCGGTCATTTGAAATGTTGAAATTAAAACATGTTTGAAATGCATCCAAATTTGGTCTTATTCTAAAGCTCTTGGCTTCAGGATTTCAAATATATAAAATATTTCAAAAATAACAGTATGGTTTAAAAGATAGAAATGATTGAAAATCCTAAAGAGGAAATAAAAGCAAAAGATTTGTACCACGGCACCATATGCAACGTCGGGATAGACTCTCTCTCTCTCTCTCTCACCTGACATGATTCGCATCACTCTCACATTGATTTGACTTAAAACAAAAATACAAAAAAATATTTAAATAAATACTTTGATATACACATGTATCTGGTCCCACACCTTTACATATGGCAACAAGGCATTGGTGAGAGTATATCACCGGTAGCTCCCAGCACCAGTAAAAAACACTTTGCGGTACTTCGGATCCGCCGGAACTCTATCAAGCCGAACTTTCACATTGTACGATCCATCCTGCCTACTATCCCATGTGTAGGGAATGCCATGGAACCCCAAGACATGGAATCCGCAATGATCCACAACCCCTCTAAAATCCTCCATTTGCCATTTAGCTCTCACATTGGGACCAAAATATTCTGAATTATCCAGGATCTCGTTAAAGTCTCCTCCACACAGCCATGGAAGATCGCTTTGTGCTCTCAGCCATCTAGGTAACTCCCAACTTTCTTTTCTCTCATTTTTGCTTGCTTTGGCATAAAAGCCTGTAAACCTCCATTTCTTCTGGTCACTGCCTACATTCTGAACAAATGCATCAATATGCTGATCTAAGTGATTATCATTGGTGACATCCACATCCTTAGTCCAGAACAAGGCTAATCCGCCACTTAAGCTAGTACTGCTTATGGGCATACATCCATTGAAACCCAAGACCCTGTTGACCTTGACTCTAGTACGACTATGTGAAATGATTTGAGAGGTGTAGGATAAGTGGGAGCTCTCACCAGCGCAAGTGAAATACCACTACTTTTAACGTTATTTTACTTATTCCGTGGGTCGGAAGCGGGGCATGTCCCCTCCTTTTGGCTCCAAGGCCTGTTCTTACCGTGCCGATCCGAGCAAAAGAAATTGTCAGGTGAGGAGTTTGGCTGGGGTGGCACATCTGTTAAAAGATAACGCAGGTGTCCTAACGGGCTCATAACTCTGCAACTCTAGCTCCTTCAATATTCGCCTCACACACAAAGACTAAAGTCGGCACTTCCAACCTCGCCAAATTATGAAGTTCGCGAACTGTCTCCGGGTTCCCAAACCCGCGACAGTTCCATATTAGGCAATTCGTTGCTCCCGACGGGCTGCGCCGCAGCCTCCGCTGATAGCTTTTCCTCGTGGGCACGTTTCTTCTTCGAGTCTCTACTGTCCTCCAAATCAGTTGACAGCTCTCCATCATTATTTGTTTTTTATTTAGATACTCCTAATCAACAAGCATTAGTTGTGAGGAAGTGGCTACAGTTTTTGCATTCATGTCTACCCTCCTGTAAACTGGACTATTATTCATGTCTTTACCCCTGTTACCATTACCTCCACGACCAGCTAGCCCACCTCTGGCATTAAATCTATACACAGCATCCTTGACTATCCGTTGGCATGTTTTCACCGGGGATGAGACCTCCTCCCCTTCCTCAACTTCATCTCCTCCATCTGCCTCAGTGTACGTGCTGGCTCCATGATGTTCACTTTGATTTGTCTGGTTATTACCCCAAATTTGCCGCGCCCCCGGCCATCTGATGTTATCTCTGAACGGTAGGCGTCCCAGCGAATCCCTCTTTGCCCGTGTCAGGCAGAACTGATCGGCGTGCCCAAGAAGTCCGTACAAGAATCTAAAATAGGGTAGGTTCTCATATTGAATATCATCGAAAATGGTCTCTTTGGTCTTTGCCGATTTAAGCTGCACCCAACACATAAGTGGCTCATTACATTGATCCAGATCCTCGCCCGTAGCGATTCCCCAAAGGCAAAACCCTTCCCATCTACATCCACCCGTACCACTTCTCCGAGCATCTCAGTAATTTTTTTAGGCCATGGCGGGTACATAAGATTAAAGGGAAAGTTTATAACACGCGCCCAGATCTGAAGCTTCTCGAACTTCCAGTCTGACGGCTTGATCGGCAATCAAAAACCTCAATAACTAATGCATGCTTGCCCACCATCCATGGGCCGCCTTCAACAATCTTGTCACGATCCCTCTTGCTCTCTGTAATTGCCACAAAAGTATTGTCACCAACATAATCGAAATTGAGCCCCCTCGGATTACCCCAAGCAGGCCTAAGAGCATCAGAAATAGTGCTAACACGAAGCACTCTCATGTGGAGAACCTTCCCCACGACCACCCATTCCGGCACAGTTCCACCATCCACCTCTGAATCTTCAACCACCAGTTTCATGTTCTCTCTCTCCGACAGGTTCATCCTCTCCATCTCTTCTTCCACCCCCTCTATATCCTTGTTCCTCGATCCCGAGCTACCTCGGTTCCTCGAACCAGAGTTGTTCATCTCCGCCGATCTCACGTCAAACTCACGTCAAACCTTAAAACACTAACTCCAACCAAGCGCTCCAAGGGCGGGCAGGGGCGCAAAGGTCCCCCCTTGATCACCCCGAGAGGCTATAGGGGGGAGGTTGGGATCAAAGCTCGGTTCGAAGACCACGAATCCATGGAAATCACACCTTGTGCCCCTGGAGATCGAAGATCGCCTTCGCGCTGCCTCTGGCCACTCGAAGCCCTAGAAAACGTTTCGGGGCTACCGATATGCAGACTACTTCCTCTCTATCTTGCTCTGAGTTCCCGATCTTTCTTCTCATCGATCTCTCTTCTCACGAAGACCAGCAAACCCTAACGATGTGGCCGTCGGGTTTGTCTCCTGTGGGCAGCATCTCTCGAAGAAAAACCCATCTCACAGCCCGATCCTAGGCTTGTCGGTAGTAGCTTCATTTGTCGGTGGTTGTAGCATCCATATTCGCTGGTTCCAGCAAAACATCGCAACCGCCGACCTCATGTTCCAGCAAAATTTATAGACGGTTCCATCAAACGGCGTTGTTGGTTCCAGCAATACCAGTGACAACACGTGTCCCGCTTCGTTAACAAAAAAAAACATGGCCTCGTCCCTAAACAAGAGCTCGTGACCATGGCCACGAACGCAACACGCAGTCGCGAGTTCCGGCGATGAACGCATCAGATAGTATTTGTGGACTGTTGGAAAAAAAAACTTGATGGCCATGGCCATGGAGTGCTGGAGGAGGCTATGGCAGCAAGCATGGGGAAAGTGAGAGAAGAGTTCGCAAGAGGACGACAAAGATAGGAAAAGGAGAAGCGATATGTGTGGGCTTGTGGCTATTTGACATTGGTGGGTGTGCGAGGCGCGTGGGAGCAATATCGACTAGTTATGCTAAACTTACAGCGATGATTTACCTAAAAACAAACTTCTAGCAATGACAACTTGGAAAGGAGTGCTAGGGTAGAATTGGACTGTGAATAAGGCGTTAGAACAAAAACACAATGGTAAAAGGAAATTAATCATTTGGGTCACTGGAAATCATACGAATTTAAAATAGGCATCTGCACAATGTCAAAGGTACAAACAAACTTCAGGCAGCCTTCCACATTTGGGACATTCTTATAAAGGTCATGAAATCATATAAGAACATTATTCAATAACAACATCGGCATTGCCATTGCCCAATGGCTGACTACCTACGGAAACCTCCACATGATGTCGAAGGAGGCGTGAGTTCCTCACCTGGTGGAGCTCAAGTCTGACCCCTGCCTCACCCACGCAACCGCCCATCCACCTGGTGGTCACGCCTCCGTTCAACCACGAACACCGGGCAACGGGGCAGCCGGTTTCAACTCTAATTTTCTTAATTTATGTTTAATCTGCACCACATCATGATAATCATGTCAACATATCACAAATCTACATAAGCAAATTCAGGACGGAGGTATTAGCGAACTAAAATATAGACAATGGGCCAAGTCTACATGGCCATCACATCAAAATGACAGCATTACAGGAGGACCATGCATCAAATGAATTTGTTGCGTTACAACTTGCATTCAATAATTACATTGATATTTTTTCCAAACAAATCATCAATGAACTCAAAATTTAAATTTAAATTTAAGTTAAAAGCTACATGATGAATAACATAATTTCTGCTGCAATGACAAATCACAAATCCAAAGATGTACTGATTCCCCTACAAATCACAAATCTGCTACAATGATCTGAATGGAGAATTCTGGTTAATGCTTGGTTTCATCCACCAAATGAATGTGGGATTGCAACAGAATCCAAAGCAAAACTAAATCCTCAAAAAATAAAAACATACACACCACAAATTCTTCCAGTTGTGAAGCAACAACAGACACCTACTCAATCCAGGAGTAACATTTTTCATTCCCAACTACAAGAAGAGGAAAAGTAAACACCAAATAGGTTATTTTGGGAGAGAAGATATAATGAAGTATTTCCTCAGTTCAGGTCTCCAAATTGCTTCCACACCGCACCACAAAATAGCGCACCAGAATATAAGTCTTTTTAGACATTTCAAATGGAATACAACATACGAATGGTGATTGATTGTTGAGATGTACTCCCTCCGTTCCTAAATATAAGTCTTTTTAGACATTTCAAATGGACTACAACATACGAATGTATGTAGACATATTTTAGAGTGTAGATTCACTCATTTTGCTCTCTATGTAGTCATTTGTTGGAATCTCTAGAAAGACTTATATTTGGGAACGGAGGGAGTAAGAAAATGTGTTGAGGCAAATGCATCTCCATCAAGCAAAACAATAGTCCTCAAGAGTGAAGAGAGAAGATCTACAAATAACAGAAGATCGAATCAGTAGCCCTCAGGGATTATGCTTATGATTTTCATCAAGGAAGAAAACTCAGGTCTCAAAGATGTGCCATCACTGGACTCACTGAACTGAACTGAATAGAAAAGGGCAAACTAAAAATCATAAAACGTATAATGATAAGCAGGAGCAATTTTGGAGAATGTTATTCGCTGCGCCTCACAATTAGAAGTAGGGGAAGCGACTCAAGATCACCATAATGTATAGCCCCTTAGGAAAAATCAATCCCCAAAGAAAACAAACATAAGGATCGACTAATCAAAGGGCAGAGTCACATTATTCAGAACAAAAAGTGCTCTTCATCATAATTTGTCCTCAGAATTGCAGAATGACAGCATGGACGCATAGCGACCAATCAGTCCCGAAAGATGGTATGAATTAACAGGTTTTTCATCACCGGACAACCATAACCAACAACACAAAACAAAGGTCACCCACATTATTTTAGTTTCGGACGTCAGAATTGCATATTTCACAGCATTACACACAAGAGCGCACCAATCAGTATCAACATGGTGACTGCAATAATAATGACGAAGTGTCTCTGCGGCTAGCTGCATTTATATAGATAAACAAAAATCCTAAAAATCTGACATCTGATTTTTTTTAGACATGACAAATCAACCATTTTGCATGTCTAGGGTGAAAAATATAGATGGCAAGCACTTTTCTGTCAAAATTTGACGTTCAATGCATTCGGACCTGTCCTAGATAAAAAGAAAAATTTGACGCTCAATGAACATTTCTGTCAAAATTTGACGTTCAATGCATTTGGTCCTGGCCTCAGAGATCTTGGTAGTTGTGATCATCAGATGGGCCCGTTGCCCCATCAAGAGTAGCATATATTTTGATAACATCACTGGCTCCAAGGAAAACACAAACAGACAACGCTAAAACAAATAAGAAATAACCGACTGAAGCCCCCTGATGGCAGATTGAATGACAGTCAGAAGTAGATGGTTAAAGATCTCATGTTTATTACAAATCAATGGGAATCCGAATGATTTTCTTCTTCATGCTCGCCATCCAAGCCAAATAAAAATAAAGACAATACGCTTTCGAACATCAAAACAAACAGAATCTCACTATGAATACAGTTCTATAACCAACCATACTGCACAAGATGCTGGAAGTAAACGTGTCAGATTGAAAGTATTCTCAGCACCCTTCCGAGGAAGTAAGACAGGGATAACTGTATTTTTACTCTCATCATCCACATCCATACTTATCAGTTACATAAAAATTCTTACATTAAAGAATGAATAAAATCTTCCCAAGTAGGATTAAAACCTACGACCAGTCAGTTAACAGCCGACCGCTCTACCACTGAGCTACTGAGGAACAAGGGGGGATTCGACCTCCTAGAGTTCAACTCCCGCTCTCAACCCATGAACAATATGAGTCCGAAGCTTCTTTCGTAACTCAAAAAATCAATAAAAATCAAATGGTGACTACAATAATAATGACGGAAGTGTCTCTGCGGCTAGCTGCATTTATATAGATAAACATTTTGGTCCAGAAAGACAAAGAAATGAAAAAAAAACAGAGAGGACGGCATGTGAATGTATGTGGCGTTTCCAGGATAAGCTGGCACAGAGGACGCCGCCAATCAGGATATACCACACATCAGAGAATCGCATGTAGCGTCCGAGACTAATCGCCATGAGGAACACAAATCATCCTCAGGAATTGGTAATGAACGCGCATCAATCAAAACAAAGAAGTAGAAGAACAGATGGACTCGATGGGATGAGATATGGGAGCTCAGACAGCCAAGGGGTTGTCGGCAGATGCTGCTGAAGAGGCAGCATCAGAAACTCTAGTCCACAAATTTGTCATCACCGCTACGACATCTCATCGACCAACCATCGAAAAGAAGAGAAAGAAACAAACCGAATAGAAAACCAGAGAGATGCATGAGGGAGGAGGGCGGAGCCACAGGGGGATTTATATTGAGGTCTGCAATATGGGGTCAAGGGTTTCCTTCCTTGCCTGCAAATGAGGTGAGCTGATGAACCAGCCTGCCGACAAGGGGCTAACACGTCTCTCTCTCGGCTCAAGATACTCCTTGTTAATGTTAACCCTGGATACTTCTGCAAGATCATGGATCTTAGTAGTCAAATCTTAAAATCAATTTATTAGGAGTGGATTTTAGGGGAATTTGACATGGATGGGATTTAATCCCAGTCAATACCTGTCAATCCCTCATTTGTGATGGAACCGAACAAGGCCTGGCCTGAAGCAGAATTGGGTTCTTCATCAAGCCAATTATGGTGTGCTATTGTTGAGGGGGGAGATACCCTCAAGTTGTGTAATTGGCTCCCTGAGATTTTAATCTCGGGCCAATTGTTGCAAGATCTGTCAACCCACCGGAGTTGGTTTGTGAATTGACCCAGAGCAGCATGGGAAGATGGAGTGCACAAGCATTGAATGAACATTTTCTGGAGATGGTCAAAGATTATTATGAGGATTCCTATTAGCTCAACAAGACAAGACGATTTTTGGGCATGACACTATGACAAGTATGGTAGTTTCATGGTTCGCTCTGCAGAGAGGACCCAACCTTCTGAACAAAAAAAAAAGACTGAACACAGAATTGGTATTGGTGCTCAGATTCTATGGGTGTATAGATGTCGTTCACAGGGATTTCCCGTCAGTACGAGGAATGTTTTATAATCACTGCACCAATTTTCTCCTTGTTAATGTTAAACTGAAATTTGGGGCCAAGCATAACCCTGGACGGATTTGTATAACCGCCACCTAAAACATCTCAGGAGTGTTGTAAACTCGGATGCAAGAACAGCAGCAGAACATAGAAACAGTGCACCCCACATAACAAGAAGAAAACATCAAATGAAATACAACAAAGCATGGAGATATTAATAAGGCTCAGACATCCAAGGAAGGAATTAGCAGCATTAGCTCTCAAGCCTGGCTAGGCGAAAGCTCTTAGGCTGGCCATAGTGGGGGACTCGCAAATGTGCTTATGTGGCAGGTAATTAAAAAAGAGAGAGATGGTTATAGTAACATAAGTAGATACCGTAACATAATAAATATGATGCTACTATGTGTCATGCATGGCAATAAATGAGACCATCTATGATACTACTATATGATACTATGCACTATAAAGGTAGTAACATAGACTAGTAACATATGCATGTTACTAGTCTAAGTTACTCCCCATTATGACCAGCCTTAGGCTGGTCACAATGGGGAGGAACTTAGGAGTAACATCACACACTCCAATACAACTTTGCTTATGTGGCACGTATTTAATGAAAAAAGAGGTGCTTGTGGTAACTAGCTAAGTTACCGGAACATCACACACTCCAAGAAACAATGAGTCTATAACCTAATAAATACATCGTTGCATGACACTACATAGATGTTCCTACCCACTATGGAGGTAGTAACATAGTCTAGCTTATGTTCTTGCCCATTGTGACCAGCCTTAGGCGGCATCTGCGAATGTTTTGAGAAACAAGCCTTAAATTTATCATCATCGCAATAACATATCCAAAAAAACAAAAAACAACAACAACAACAACAAAGCCTTTAGTCCCAAACAAGTTGGGGTAGGCTAAAAGGGCAACCTGGTGCATGTAGCTCCCGCTTGCGCAGGGTCCAGGGAAGGGTCCGACCACTTTGGGTCTATAGTATAATATATCCAAAAATAAAATAATATTTTTAACAAAAACTGACACAAAATATTTTAACCACAATAACCAGCTCTAGAAAGTGTATACCTGCCAAAATAGAGACTGTTCCTATCAACACACAAAAAACAAAACAAACAAACGAGAGATTCGATCAGAGACACATTTAAAATCAAGCACACAGCTGAACCAAACCAGGTGCAAATGGAGATTCCAAACATGACCAAACCACAAAGGTTATAGCCAAAGGAGGTCACGTGCAGTGGTGAGAAGCAGCTGTTGTTTACAGTGTCATACGGCACTTCCTGGTCTGAGAATCTTCAGAGGGATAATTTAAGTTGAACAAAATTAAAAATTATAATAATTAAATATAGAAAATATTACGCTACTGGTTTTATGCCTCGGAAAGCCATAAAAATATCAGTCATTCAGAATCAGACGGTAATTGCAACATAAAGCTAATCATCATGGGCAGATCACTGGTGTAAAAGAAAACACTACTCACCAGCCAATACCACAACTAAGATAATGCCCAAGAAAGCATGGCGTAATCAAAATATAAAAGCCTTCTCACCCACTGGTAAATAGGCACCGAGTCAGAAGGTGTTCTAAGATTGATCGAGGTATCATCACATGATACTGACGAAACCAAGAATAAACTAAATAATTAAACTGATCTCTAATTGTTTCAGTTTTTTTTTTGAGACATTCTAATTGTTTCAGTTGTCACACAGACACAGTCGCCATGCGTTCTTCGGCGGATGCATGGATCTGGGCCAGAATATTTCCTTGGGTGATGGCAGTGACAAATTCTCTTTTACCAATAAAGGTTATCAGATGGCTCCTGTGATTTGGTCTGTTGAGCTTGAATATTTGGAATCGTCACTGCCATCACCCATGGAAATTAAGTAAATGAGAATCAAACCAACTGTTCAAAATTATTTTTGCCAAGTCAGATTTAATAGTATGTCAATCAGCACAGATCCACCTAAGAGGACCCTAAGACTGGGGCGACAAATTTGAAATCATAATCCACATAACCACACCATAGATCTACTAACCATGTTCTAAACAAACATAGTCAGTTCTAATATGTAAAAAAGCAGACTCGGAATATGAGCGGTGATACAGCAGAGCATGGCACACAACATTGCTTCTGTATTGGCAGACAAAAATGTAAAGAAATACTCCAGGCATCTTATCACATTTGGTCTGAAACTGGTACTGTCCGTCCAAATCTTATGCTCCACAAGCATGGAGTACAAATCATGAAGCATTTCAGATCCAGATTTCTTTGCCTTTTTGTTTTCTCCATGCTGTTGTTTTGTTATCAAAGCAAAGCTGTAAAAAATACAGCTTTCTCGTATTTCTTCAACCAAATATGAAGCAGAAAGTGACATAGTTTACAACTGTTGCACGTGACAACTGAGGGGCAGGGCAGCACGGGACAACTGAGTTGAACCGTTTAGTGGAAGCACCCCTACAATTTTAATCTTGTTCATAACTGGAGCATCTTTAGACTTTTCATGTGGGAGCTATAAGCCAATCGTCAAACAGAAAGATGATTTCCAGGGCCTCAGAGATCTTGGTGGTTGTGATCATCAAATGGGGTCGTTGACCCATCAAGAGTAGCAAATATTTTGATAACATCACTGGCTCCAAGGAACACACAAACAAACACAACTAAAACAAATAAGAGAAGATTGTACGAAGAGTCAGAAGTAGCTGGTTAAAGATCTCATGTTAATTACAAAACAATGGGAATCCGAATGATTTTCTTCTTCATTCTCACCATCCAAGCCAAATCAAAACAAAGACAATACGTTTTCGAAGATCAAAACAAACAGAATCTCACAATGTATACAGAATTACAGTTTCTATAACCAATCATACTCCACATGATGCTGCAAGTAACCGTGTCAGATTGAAAGTATTCTCACCACCCTTCCACCCTTCCGAGGAAGTAAGACAGGGATAACTGTATTTTTACTTGTGATCTCATCATCCACATCCATACTAATCTAAATCAATAAAAATCAAATGCCCGTACAATCTATCACTGTCGGCCATCTTGATCCATAAAGACAGAGAAAAAAAGATAACAAAATAAGAGAGGGCGGCGTGTGAATGTATGTGGCGTTTCCAGGATAAGCTGGCACAAAGGACGCCACCAATCAGGATATACCACACATTAGAGAATCGCGTGTAGCGTCTGAGACTAATCGCCATGAGGAACACAAATCATCCTCAGGAATTGGTAATGAACGCGCGTCAATCAACACAAAGAACTACAAAAAAACAGATGGATTGATTGGATGGGATCTGGACGCTCAGACAGCCAAGGGGTTGTCTGCAGATGCCGCTGAAGAGGCGGCATCAGAAACTCTAGTCCACAAATTTGTCATCACCGCTACGACCTCCCATCTGCCAATCGTCAAAAAGAAGAACAACAAACGAAACCGAATCAAAAAACCAGAGCGATGTGTAGCGGAGGGAGGAGGGGGCTATTGGGGTCAGGAGTCTGGACACAGTGTTGGTGGGGATTTATATTGAGGTCTGGACTATGGGGGTATAGGGTTCAGCTGCAAATGAGGTGGGCCAACGCATTGGCCTGATGTCGAAGGAGGTGTGAATTCCTGTCCTGGTGGACCTCAAGGTCCACTCCCCTGCCCTCCCGGGCCTGCACACCCTACAGCCAGAATGGCGCCAATGCTCCACTCTGATTTTGTTAATAATGTTTCCTATGCACCACACACGATGTCTAACATACCTAGACAGATCAAAATTATGTTTCCTATGCACCACCCACGATGTGACAAATAATCGATAAGTAAATTCAGAACGGAGGTAATATAGTACTCCAATATTAGCGAACTAAAATATTGCCAATGCGCAGGTCAGAGGTATAGTACTCCAATATTAGCAAACTAAAATATTGCCAATGCACTAAGTCTACATGACCATCACAGCAACACACACTGACATGTGGACCCGGACCCATGCATCATTGGACCAACTTAAGATAGACAGCATTGCAGGAGGACCATGCATCAAACGAATTTGTTGCGTTAGAACTTGCATTCAATAATTACATTGATTTTTTACCAAACAAATAATCAATAAATTCAGCAATGACAAAAACCAAATCTGAAGGCAGATCGATTTCCAGCCAAAAATATACACAAACAAACTACATATGGTATATCATTGCTTCTGATGCCTCTAGGTGATAATATACATCTCGTCAACAGGAATGAATACCATGGTGATAGATTGTTGAGCTGTAAGAAAATGTATTCTAGACAAATGCACCTTCATCAAGCAACAGGTCAATCAAGAGTAAAGAAAGAGGGTCAAGGAATAACAGAAGACTGAGTCAGTAGCCCTCAGGGGTTATGCTTATGATTTTCATCAAGGAAGAAAACTCAGGTCTCAAAGATGTGCCATCACTGGACAGACTCATAGAACTTAACTGAATAGAGAAGGGCAAACTAAAAATCATAAAACATATAATGATAAGCGAGAGCAATTTTGGAGAATGTTATTCGCTGCACCTCACATTTGGAAGTAGGGGAAGCGACTCAAGATCCCCATAAAGTCTACCCCTTTGGAAAAATCGAGACCCAGAGCAATTAAACATAAGGTTCAACTAATCAAGGGGCTGAGTCACATTATACGGTCTCGACATGGTGACTAAAACCAATGACGGAAATCTTGATGCGGCAAGCTGCATCTATATACATAAACAAAATTGCTAAAAATCAGACATTAGATTTTTTTTTAGTCATGAGAAATCAACCGTTTTGCATGTCTAGGATACCAAATATAGTTGAAAGCACTTCTCTGTCAAAATCTAAAATTTGATGCATTCGGGTCCTATCCAATATATAAAAAGAATAACAGGAAGAAGTAACAGCACTTCGTTGTTAACCTTCAACAACACTGCTTCTGAAACTTCAACAATCTTATCTATTTGCCCAAATCTTATCTTTCAGATACAGCTTTCCTTAGGCTTTTTATTTTCAACACATTGTTTTGTCGTCAAAGCAATGCTGTAGAAAAACTACAGAACAAATATTTTTTCAAACCAAATCTGTAGCAGAAACAAGTTGGCATCGTCAACGGGCAGCACACCTTATCTTATGCAGAATTGGCCAGTGCTATGCGCCGGCGGACCGGCGCAACGGTTCAGCCGGTCGCACCGTGCCCGTCGGATTGTGTCGTTACCCACTGTTGGATCAGGCATTTCAGAGTTTTTTGTTCCTCACCAAAATACGCATCTGATCCACAATTCATGCAGGGAAGAAGGGTAAAAGAAACAGCGGTTCCTGCTGGACAACGGCCATGGACGCATGAGACATGACTTTGAAGCATCACCGGCTCGCCGTCCTTGAAGCATCCGTTCCTCGTAGCACCCGTCCTCGCCCCGCCGGTCGCCGTCCTCGCAGCCGTCGTCGTCCCGTAGCAACGCCATCGTCGCTCGACGCTTTCATCGTTTACAGCAATTAGCCGCCTCCATCATAGCACACCGATGCAGCACCGCCCTGCCATCGGCTGAAGCTCCTGATGTCGCCGCTCGCACCATTGTTGGCATGTCGTGCCAATTGAAGCTTTTTTCAATGTCCCTTGAATCTTTTTTCGGGCCGGTTGTATTTATTTCTACGGTTTGAAGCTTTTTACCCATGGCCATTGAAGCTTTTGATGGTTGAAGCTTCCTCCTTCATCGGTTAAGCTTTTTCACAGACCAGTTGAAGCTTTTTCCCTCGCAGCTCGAATCTCTCGTTTGAAGCTTCTTCTGCTCCCCCCCCCATGGTTGAAGCTTTCTCCTTCCCCGGTTGAAGCTTCTTCTGCAGTTGAAGCTATTTTCACGCCGGTTGATAAAATTTTCCACGGTTGAAGCCTTTTTCATGCCTGTTGAAGCTTTTCTCTATGCCGGTTGAAGCTTTCACCAGCAACCCCGCCGCCAGTCGCAGGGCGTCTTGCTGCTGGTTCCAGCATTGCACGTCGACGGTTCCAACTTTTGCTCTTGCCGAATGCAACATTCACTGCTGCTGGTTCCAGCATCTCTGCCGTCGTCTCAGCTCTTATGCTTGGCTCGCATCAATGGTGAGACCAGTCGCACCCAAAGCCCCCAGCCTAGCTGTGATGCGCCGCACCGCCGTCACCCACCTCCCTCTCTTCCATCTCCGGCATGTGGCCTGCCTAGCACCATCATCGCGGTCCCTGCTCGCCACACATCCCCCGGGCGCTGCTCCCCCGCTCACACCAGCACTGCACAGCTGCACAGGTGCAGCTGTTATTCCCCACTAGCTAGAGGAGGAAGAAGAAAGCAGCATGGCTAGGGGAGGTCCTGTGGCGGGCTCTCGCCAGATGCACAAATTCTGGTCGGGATTAATGGAGGAAGAGGAGGGCAGAAGCGAGGGAGAGACGATATGTTGGGGATAAGAACAGAGGGAAAAGGCATTGGAAGGGATAAGATATGTGTGGGTCTGGCACTGGACGTACGCGCGTGAGGAAGGCGACCGGCCAAGCGTTCAGCCGGTCAGCCGTTCCTAAACGTTTACCTTCAGAATTGGAGCATCTGAAGACTTTTAATGTAAGAGCTATACAATGAATGGCAAAAATTAACATAGATGACTTCCAGTTCCAGGGCCTCAGAGATCTTGGTGGTTGTGATCATCAAATGGGGTTGTTGCCCCATCAAGAGTAGCAAATATTTTGATAACATCACAGGCTCAAGGAAAACACAAACAAACACCGCTTAAACAAATAAGAAATAATCGACTGAAGCCACATGATGGCAGATTGTATGACGAGTCAGAAGTAGCTGGTTAAAGATCTCATGTTTATTACAAATCAATGGGAATCCGAATGATTTTCTTCTTCATGCTCGACAACCAATCCAAATCAAAATAAAGACAACACGTTTTCAAACATCAAAAACAAGCAGAATCCAACAGAATACTCTTTCTATAACCAACCATACTGCACAAAATGCTTTAAGTAATCGTGTCAGATTGAAAGTGTTCTCAGCACCCTTCCGAGGAAGTAAGACAGGGATAACTGTATTTTTACTTGTGATCTCATCATCCACATCCATACTATACATAAAGAATTATCAATAAAAATCAAATGCTCATACAATCTATCACGGTCGGCACATTTTGATCCATAAAACAAAGAAAAAAAAATAAAAGAGAGGACGGCATGTGAATGTATGTGGCGTTTCCAGGATAAGCTGGCACAGAGGACGCCACCAATCAGGATATACCACACATCAAAGAATCGCGTGTAGCGTCCGAGACTAATCGCCATGAGGAACACAAATCATCCTCAGGAATTGGTAATGAACGCGCATCAATCATTCAAAACAAAGAAGTGCAAAGACAGATGGATTCGTTGGGATGAGATCTGGGAGCTCAGACAGCCAAGGGGTTGTCTGCAGATGCCGCTGAAGAGGCGGCATCAGAAACTCTAGTCCACAAATTTGTCATCACAGCTGCGACCTCTCATCGGCCAACCATCGAAACGAAGAACAAGAAACGAACCGAATCGAAAACCAGAGCAGAGCGATGCGTAGGGGAGGAGGGCGGAGCCGCGAGGGGAGGAGCTATCGGGGTCTGCGGTCTGGATGCGGCGTTGGTGGGGATTTATATTGAGGTCTGGACTATGGGGTCTAGGGTTCGGCTGCAAATGAGGCGGGCCGACGCGTCGGCCTGCTGGGCTGCCGCACAAAGGGCTAGCGCGGGTTTTGGTGGGCCGGCCGAACGGTAGGCGCGTCTCTTTCTCTCTCTCTGCTCAAGCGGCTCGTTGCTACTCCCTCCGTCCTTTAAAGAGTGTACTTCCAACTTTGTTGGAGGATCAAACTATCTCAATGTTTGACCGAGTTTGTGCAAAAATATATCAATGTTTATGAAACCAAATATGTATATGATGAAAATATATTTTATCATGAATCTAATGCTACTAATTTGATGGCATAAATGTTGGTGCATTATTGTATAAATACGGTCAAACATAAAAAGGTTTGACTTTCCAACAAAGCTGGAAGTACGCTCTTCAAAGGACGGAGGGAGTACTCCTTTGTTATCCTACACTCTTTTCTTCCCGGGTAGAACACTTGTACAGTATTACTCAATCACAATAGAATTATAATCACTCTTGTTCAACTAGATGGCATCAGGAAGACCAGACCCCAACCATGTCCCAAGCTTTCCAATGTACCTTACGCCGTCCCTTGCTTGAACCAAAATAAAAAAAAAGAATCTAACCATCCTCGTAAGATCATCACACACCAAGTAGGGAAGTTTAAATTTGTAGTTTCCCGGCGAAGGCTTCTCCCACCTTGCCGTGGGTAACACTACTTTGGCCGGTTTGCTTCATTTTTTGAGGATGGGAGTGGAGCAATCGCGACTGTTCTTAGAAACTGCAAGGGTGAGGCATTATCTGGTGTAGCTGAACCCTTCCAGAATGTGATGAATGCACAAACAGCGGAGGCTCCAGCTGTCAAACGAGGTCTCAAGATGCTATTTGAACGAGGCTGCTCTAGAGTTGTTGTGGAATCAGATTGCCTTGAGCTCGTTGAGGCACTCAAGGGTGGGTCGGACTTCTGGAGCTCTTACACGCCTATTCTGATCGATTGCTTTGATTTAGCACATAGAATTCCTTCGATTCTTTCCAGCATTGCCCGCGGGAAGCCAACAATCTGGCACATTTTTTAGCTAGATATAGTTATGAGCAAGGTAGTAGTTTTGAGTGGGTGGATGAGGCACCTAACTTTTTGTTATCGCATGTACTATCTGATGTAACCTTGCCAAGAGATGAATAAAGTATCATGAGGCTTTCCCTTCAAAAAAAGTAGGGAAGTTTAAAAATGCCCACAATATACTTAGGTTGCGCTTTACACAACTGATTTGATGAGGACTTGGTCTATATTATCCTAAGCTCTTAAAGAAATACTAGTATATTTACACTTACAACGGCAAAAGGTTTGCACGATAAATATCTTCATGTATGTCTGGGAATCAATATGGATGTCCAGATCCTGTTGTTGATCATTGCCCGGAAGGTGTTCCTGATCATGTTTGCATGCTACCGAACCTGCAAGGTCACACGCTTAATGGACAACGGTTTGATAGAGTACTAGGATATATAAGGAGCATCAGAGAAATGCATCAGAAATGTTCTAAACAATACCGGAAGTGTCTCGGTAGGTTCTAGAAATGTTCCTATAAAATCGGGAATGTCCCAGAGATACCCTGGAAGGTTCTGAAACCTTCCAAAAGGTTCCAAATGGCCATAGCGGGCTACCCCCTTGGCTGGCCCAAGTGGTGCACCCCCTTCCAGACTTGGAGGGCAAGCAAGGTGTGTGGCCTGGGTTTGGGAGGGTCTCCCTCCCTGGTCCATGGGCCCTAAAAGGGCAACCCTCCTCCAAGGCTATGCCCCCTTTCTCACCTATAAATAAAAGGGAGGGGCAGCCCTCCAAATACAAAAGTTTTCAGGTTGGGCCCTCCCTCTCTCTCTCTCTCCCTCCCTCCTTTCCTCTCTCTCTCTCTCTCTCTCCCTCTCCCTCTCTCTCTCCACCGCCAGGTTGCTCCACCTCTAACCCTCTGATTGCTCTTCGTCCTAGATGATGAAGTGATGTCGAACATTGGCATTGTACACGTGGATACTGCAGGGGGTCGTACATTCGATTCTTGACCGGGAAAATTCTTTATCGGGGCTTTATATTGGGGAACGCGGCAAATTCAAAAAATTCCCTACGATCACGCAAGATCTATCACTAGGTGATGCATAGCAACGAGAGGGGGGAGTGTTGTCTACATACCCTTGTAGCCCGATAGCGGAAGCGTTATGACAACGCGGTTGATGTAGTCGTACGTCTTCACGATTCGACCGATTCCTAGCACCGAAGGTACGGCACCTCCGTGATCTGCACACGTTCAGCTCGATGACGTCCTGCGAACTCTAGATCCAGCTGAGGTCGAGGTAGAGTTTTGTCAGTACGACGGCGTGGTGACGGTGATGATGAAGTTACCAGCGCAGGGCTTCGCCTAAGCACTACGACGATATGACTGAGGTGTGTAACTATGGAGGGGGCACTGCACATGGCTAAACAATCAACTTGTGTGTCTATAGGGTGCCCCCCTCCCCCCGTATATAAAGGAGTGGAGGAGGGGGAGGGTCGGCCCTCTCATGGCGCGCCCAAGGGAGGAGTCCTACTCCCGGTGGGAGTAAGATTCCCCCTTCCCTAGTTGGAGTAGGAGAGGAAGGAAGGGAGAGAGAGGGAAGGAAAAGGAGGGTCGGCCCCCACCCAATTCGGAGTGGGCTTGGGGGGCATGCCCTCCACCTGGCCATCTCCTCCTCTCTCCCACTAAGGCCCAGTAAGGCCCATACACTCCTGGGGGGTTCCAGTAACCCCCCCGGTACTCCAGTAAATGCCCGAACTCACCCGGAACCATTCTGAAGTCCAAACATAGTCTTCCAATATATCGATATTTATGTGTCGACCATTTTGAGACTCCTCGTCATGTCCGTGATCATATCCGAGACTCCGAACTACCTTTAGTACATCAAAACACATAAACTCATAATACCGATCATCATCGAATGTTAAGCGTGCGGACCCTACGGGTTCGAGAACTATGTAGACATGACCGAGACACGTCTCTGGTCAATAACCAATAGCGGAACCTGGATGCTCATATTGGTTCCTACATATTCTACGAAGATCTTTATCGGTCAAACCGCATAACAACATACGTTGTTCCCTTTGTCATCGGTATGTTACTTGCCCGAGATTCGATCGTCGGTATCTCAATATCTAGCTCAATCTCGTTAACGGCAAGTCTCTTTACTCGTTCTGTAGTACTTCATCCCGCAACTAACTCATTAGTCACAATGCTTGCAAGGCTTATAGTGATGAGTATTACCGAGAGGGCCCAGAGATACCTCTCCGAAACACAGAGTGACAAATCCTAATCTCGATCTATGTCAACCCAATAAACACCTTCGGAGACACCTATAGAGCGCCTTTATAATCACCCTTTTACGTTGTGAAGTTTTGTAGCACACAAAGTGTTCCTCTGGTATTCGGGAGTTGCATAATCTCATAGTCTGAGGAACTTGTATAAGTTATGAAGAAAGCAGTAGCAATGAAACTAACACGATCATAATGCTAAGCTAACGGATGGGTCAATGTCCATCACATCATTCCCCTAATGATGTGATCCCGCTCATCAAATGACAATACATGTCTATCGTTAGGAAACATAAATATCTTTGATAAACGAGCTAGTCAAGTAGAGGCATACTAGGGACTATAAGTTTTGTCTATGTATTCACACATGTACTAAGTTTCCGGTTAATACATATCTAGCATGAATAATAAAAATTTATCATGAATTAAGAAAATAAATAATAACTATATTATTGCCTCTAGGGCATATTTTCTTCAGTCTCCCACTTGCACTAGAGTCAATAATCTAGATTACATTGTAATGATTCTAACACCCATGGAGCTTTGGTGTTGATCATGTTTTGCCCGTGGAGGAGGCTTAGTCAACGGGTCTGCAACATTCAAATCCGTGTGTATCTTGCAAATCTCTATGTCCCCTTCTGACACTTGATGACGGATGGAATTGAAGCGTCTCTTGATGTGCTTGGTTCTCTTGTGAAATATGGATTCCTTTGCCAAGGCAATTGCACCAGTATTGTCACAAAAGATTTTCATTGGACCCGATGCACTAGGTATGACACCTAGACCGGATATGAACTCCTTCATCCAAACTCCTTCATTTGCTGCTTCTGAAGAAGCAATGTACCCCGCTTCACACGTAGATCCCGCCACGACGCTCTGCTTGGAACTGCACCAACTGACAGCTCCTCCATTCAATAAAAATATGTATCCGGTTTGCGACAGTCATCCGGATCAGTGTTAAAGCTTGCATCGACGTAACCATTTACGACGAGCTCTTTTTCACCTCCATAAATGAGAAACATATCCTTAGTCCTTTTCACGTATTTTAAAATGTTTTTGACCGATGTCCACTGCTCCACTCCGGGATTACTTTGGTACCTCCCTGCTATGCTTATAATAAGACGTACATCAAGTTTGGTACACAACATTGCATACATGATAGAACCTATGGCTGAAGCATAGGGAATGACTTTCATTTTCTCTCTATCTTCTGAAGTGGTCGTGCATTGAGTCTGACTCAACTTCATACCTTGTGACACAGGCAAGAACCCTTTCTTTTGACTGATCCATTTTGAACTTCTTCAAAACTTTATCAAGATATGTGCTTTGTGAAAGTCCAATTAAGCGTCTTGATCTATCTCTATAGATCTTGATGCCCAATATGTAAGCAGCTTCTCCGAGGTCTTTCATAGAAATTCTCTTATTCAGGTATCCCTTTATGCTATCCAGAAATTCTATATCATTTCCAATCAACAATATGTCATCTACATATAAGATTAGAAATGCTACAAAGCTCCCACTCACTTTTTTGTAAATACAGGCTTCTCCAAAAGTCTGTATAAAACCATATGCTTTGATCACACTATCAAAGCGTTTATTCCAACTCTGAGAGGCTTGCACCATTCCATAAATGGATCGCTGGAGCTTGCACACTTTGTTAGCACCCTTTGGATCGACAAAACATTCCGGTTGCATCATATACAACTCTTCTTCCAGAAATCCATTCAGGAATGTAGTTTTGACATCCATTTGCCAAATTTCATATTCATAAAATGCAGCAATTGCTAACATGATTCGGACAGACTTAAGCATCGCTACGGGTGAGAAAGTCTCATCGTAGTCAACTCCTTGAACTTGTCAAAAACCTTTCGCAACAAGTCGAGCTTTGTAAACAGTAACATTAACATCTGCGTCGGTCTTCTTCTTAAAGATCCATTTATTTTCTATGGCTTCTCGGGAAATTCCACCAAAGTCCACACTTTGTTCTCATATATGGATCCCATCTCAGATTTCATGGCCTCAAGCCATTTCGCGGAATCTGGGCTCATCATCGCTTCCTCATAGTTCGTAGGTTCATCATGGTCCAGTAACATGACTTCTAGAATAGGATTACCGTACCACTCTGGTGCGGATCTTACTCTAGAAGACCTACAAGGTCCGATAGTAACTTGATCTGAAGCTTCATGATCATCATCATTAGCTTCCTCACTAATTGGTGTAGGAATCACGAGAACTGATTTCTGTCATGAACTACTTTCCAATAAGGGAGAAGGTACAACTACCTCATCAAGTTCTACTTTCCTCCCACTCACTTCTTTCGAGAGAAACTCCTTCTCTAGAAAGGATCCATTCTTAGCAACAAAGATTTTGCCTTCGGATCTGTGATAGAAGGTGTACCCAACAGTTTCCTTTGGGTATCCTATGCAGACGCACTTCTCTGATGTGGGTTCGAGCTTATCAGGTTGAAGCTTTTTCACATGAGCATTGCATCCCCAAATTTTAAGAAATGACAACTTTGGTTTCTTGCCAAACCACAGTTCATAAGGCGCCGTCTCAACGAATTTTGATGGTGCCCTATTTAAAGTGAATGCATAACCCCAAAACAATAGGGTGTTGGGGAACGTAGCAGAAATTCAAAATTTTCTACGCATCACCAAGATCAATCTATGGAGTAATCTAGCAACAAGGGGAAGGGGAGTGCATCTACATAGCCTTGTAGATCACTAAGCGGAAGCGTTGCAAGAACGCGGATGAGGTAGTCGTACTCGTGGCGATTCACATCATGGTCGATTCCGATCTAAGCGCCGAACAATGGCGCCTCTGCGTTCAACACACGTGCAGCCCGGTGACGTCTCACATGCCTTGATCCAGCAAGGAGAGAGGGAGAGGTTGGGGAAGACTCCGTCCAGCAGCAGCACGACGACGTGGTGGTGGTGGAGGAGCGCGGTACTCCAGCAGGGCTTTGCCAAGCACTACGAGAGACGAGGAGGGAGAGAGGTAGGGTTGCGCCTTGGGAGAGAGAGACTCATGTGTTGGGCAGCCCCAAAACCTCCACTATATATAGGGCAAGGGGAAGGGGGAGGCACCCTAGGGTTTCCCCTAGGGGGGCAGCGGCCAGGGCAGATGGGATCTCCCCTTTGGGTGACTTGGCCCCCAAGCCAGGAGGTGGGAACCCTAGATGGGGCGCCCCAAACCCCCTGGTCACGTGGGAATAGGTGAGGGGGCGCACAACCCCTTAGTGGGCTGGTTTTCCCCCTTCCCTTGGCCCATGAAGCCCCCCAACACTTGTCGGGGCTCCCGAAATACCTTTCGGTCATTCTGGTCATCACCCGGTACCTCCGGAACACTTCCGGACTCCAAACGCCTTCGTCCAATATATCAATCTTCACCTCCTCGTGACGTCCGGGATCTCATCCAGGACTTCAAACAACATTCGGTAACCGCGCACATACCTTCCCTATAACCCTAGCGTCATCAAACCTTAAGTGTGTAGACCCTACGGGCTCGGGAACCATGCAGACATGACCGAGACATCTCTCCGGTCAATAACCAACAGCGGGATCTGGATACCCATGTTGGCTCCCACATGTTCCACGATGATCTCATCGGATGAACCACGATGTCAAGGATTCAATCAATCCCGCATACAATTCTCTTTGTCTACTGGTATGATACTTGCCCGAGATTCGATCGTCGGTATCCCGATACCTTGTTCAATCTCGTTACCGGCAAGTCTCTTTACTCGTTCCGTAACACATCATCCCGCGATCAACTCCTTGATCACATTGTGCACATTATGATGATGTCCTGCCGAGTGGGCCCAGAGATACCTCTCCATCACACGGAGTGACAAATCCCAGTCTCGATTCGTGCCAACCCAATAGACACTTTCGGAGATACCCGTAGTGCACCTTTATAGCCACCCAGTTACGTTGTGACGTTTGGTACACCCAAAGCATTCCTACGGTATCCGGGAGTTGCACAATCTCATGGTCTAAGGAAAAGATACTTGACATTTAGAAAAGCTTTAGCATACGAACTACAAGATCTTGTGCTAGGCTTAGGATTGGGTCTTGTCCATCACATCATTCTCCTAATGATGTGATCCCGTTATCAACGACATTCAATGTCCATGGTCAGGAAACCGTAACCATCTATTGATCAACGAGCTAGTCAACTAGAGGCTTACTAGGGACATGGTGTTGTCTATGTATCCACACATGTATCTGAGTTTCCTATCAATACAATTCTAGCATGGACAATAAACGATTATCATGAATAAGGAAATATAATAATAATAACTAATTTATTATTGCCTCTAGGGCATATTTCCAACATAGGGGTAAATTAGTCAGAGACATCATAGATTGCACCATATCTAATAAACTACGGTTACGACATTCGGACACACCATTTCGATGTGGTGATCCAGGTGGCGTTAATTGTGAAACTATCCCATGTTGTTTCAAATGAAGACCAAACTCGTAACTCAAATATTCTCCTCCACGATCAGATTGTAGAAACTTTATTTTCTTGTCACGATGATTTTCCACTTCACTCTGAAATTCTTTGAACTTTTCAAATGTTTCAGACTTATGCTTCATTAACTAGATATAACCATATCTGCTTAAATCATCTGTGAAGGTAAGAAAATAACGATACCCACCATGAGCATCAATACTCATTGGACCGCATTGATAATCCCCAAGTGCAGGGAATCATCGTAGCAATTTCCAAAGGTGGAAGTGATAAGTATGGAGTGTCGAACCCACAAGGAGCTAAAGGTAAGATCAATATTCTCTCAAGCCCTGTCTGCCACTGATACGAATCTACGTACACCGAACGTTTGCTTCCAACTAGAAACGAGAAATAAAACTACGTCGTGGGTATGAAGAGGATAACTTTGCATGATATCGGAGAGCTAAAATATAAAAGTAGGTGTTGTTATCATAAAGTTAGAATATATTACTAAATATTATAAATAGCGAGTGTGGAATAATGATGGATCGGTGTTGTCCTAGGCAATTGTTAACAAGACAGGTAATCACTTGTAACACCCCGGATGCAACTTTCCATATTCGTAACTCCAACTCTTGCCTTTTCCGGAGATGTGATATGATATTTCCTTCGTGGTTGGGTTTTGTCTTTTGTTTTGCATTTTGTTCATGGCATGCATCTCATCTCATAGCATCATGTGCATCGCATCCATATGCTTTCATAAAACCCGTATCCGCTCGTAGTTCCCTACTCACCCCTTGCTTTCGTTGACCGTTCCGAGACCAACTGTGTCTGCGTTTCCCTCTTGTCGTACCACCTAACATCTCTGCACACCACCGACCCCTCACGCGCGTCCGAAAGTTGTCCCGGACCCGACCCGGGCAATCGTAACCTTTGAGTCCGGATCATCCCCTAACATTTATAAAACATCTCCGTTTTCTTAGTTGGACTTCCCTAGCCATATTTTTCGTCCGCCCGATCCCGATCCGATGATCCAAATCCTCCCTCCTTTTACCTACTTGCTATATATATGAGTCTAACCCTAGTCCTGTCCCATCGATCCATCTAATCCTCCCGCTGCCACAACCCATGTTCCTCGGAAGCTTGTCCCATCGCCAACCAAATCCCCCTCGGGATCCATCCCTCACCAACCATCGCTCGCCACCAACAGCCTCCAGATCCCCTCGCCCTCCACCTCGCTCGATCCAGTGCCTTCTCGTGCTCCTCCAGCACGCCTCGTCACCGTCCAGAGCCTCCTTGTCCCCAACCAGTGTCGCCTCCGGCCTCCATCCGCCTTCAACCGCCTGCTTCGTGTGCCTGCGCCCACGAGCGTTCGAGGCAGCAGCCACCACCTCGTCCAGGACCACCTCCCCGCGCCGGCGAGCGCCACCGCCGGAGCTGCTCCGTTCCTCGCCCGAACTAGTAGGCCGTCCTCACCGCCCTGCCCCTTTTCCCTCCTTCACTGAAGCTCTCTATCTCACTGGACCCCCTCTCTTTTCTTTGTAACAGCGACGCCGCCATCTTCTTCCCGGAGGACCTCGACGAGAACGCCGCCTGCGGTACCCCCGATCTTCCCCGGCGCAACCTCGTTCCGCTGACGCCCCTGTGCCATGCTGCCATGCCCCGTCGCTGCCGGCGGACGCGTCCCGCTCGTCCCGGACCTCCCTTGCTTCGCCAAGTCCACTGCCGCCGGCAAGCCCTGCCTCCACCGCCTCGCCAAGTTCTGCTGTCGGCGCCTCCTGCATCGTGCCCTGCCGGCCTGCTGCCTCCTCTTCAGAAACGAGCAGAGCAGCTCGCCCGACCCCTCGCCCGTTGACCGATCCGGCTGGGCCACTGACACCCCAGGCCCAACGCCCCCTTCCGGATGAGGTAGAGAATCAACGTGACCGAAAGATATAGTTCTTACGATCAGATCATGGAGGAGAATATTTACATCACGAATTTGGTACGCACTTAAGGTATTGGATATGGTGCGATCTATGATGTCTCTTATCGATTTACCGCTATCATTTTGGGGATACACTCTAGAGACAGCTACATTCACTTTAAATAGGGCTCCGTCTAAATCCGTTGAGATGACACCGTATGAATTATGGTTTGGGAAGAAACCTAAGCTGTCGTTTCTAAAAGTTTGGGGATGCGATGCTTATGTCAAGAAACTTCAACCTGAAAAGCTCGAACCCAAGTCGGAAAAATGCGTCTTCATAGGATACCATAAGGAAACCATTGGGTATACCTTCTACTTAAGATTCGAGGGCAAGATCTTTGTTGCCAAGAACGGATCCTTTCTGGCAAAAGAGTTTCTCTCGAAAGAAGTAAGTGGGAGGAAAGTAGAACTAGATGAAGTACTACCTCTTGAACCAGAAAGTAGTGCAGCTCAGGAAAATGTTCCTGTGGTGCCTACACCGACTGGAGAGGAAATTAATGATGATGATCAAGGTACTTCGGATCAACTTGCTACTGAACTTCGTAGGTCCACGAGGACACGTTCCACACCAGAGTGGTATGGTAACCCTGTCCTGGAGATCATGTTGTTAGACAACAGTGAACCTTCGAACTATGAAGAAGCGATGGCGGGCCCAGATTCCAACAAATGGCCTGAAGCCATGCAATCCGAGATAGAATCCATGTATGAAAACAAAGTACGGACTTTGACAGACTTGCCCAATGATCGACGAGCGATAGAAAACAAATGGATCTTTAAGAAGAAGACGAACGCGGATGGTAATGTTACCATCTATAAAGCTCGACTTGTCGCTAAGTTTTATCGGCAAGTTCAAGGGGTTGACTACGATGAGACTTTCTCTCCCGTAGCGAAGGTGAAGTCCATCCGAATCATATTAGCAATTGCCGCATACTATGATTATGAGATATGGCAGATGGACGTCAAAACGGCATTCCTTAACGACTATCTTAAGGAAGAACTGTATATGATGCAGCCGGAAGGTTTTGTCGACCCTAAGAATTCTAACAAGGTATGCAAGCTCTAGCGATCCATTTATGGACTGGTGCAAGCATCTCGGAGTTGGAACATTCGCTTTGATGAGATGATCAAAGTGTTTGGGTTTATGCAGACTTATGGAGAAGCCTGCGTTTACAAGAAAGTGAGTGGGAGCTCTGTAGCATTTCTCATATTATATGTAGATGACATACTTCTGATGGGAAATGATATAGAACTTTTGGACAACATTAAGGTCTACTTGAATAAGTGTTTTTCAATGAAGGACCTTGGAGAAGCTACTTACATATTAGGATAGATCAAGACGCCTCATAGGTCTTTCACAAAGCACATACCTTGATAAGATATTGAAGAAGTTCAATATGGATCAGTCCAAGAAAGGGTTCTTGCCTATATTGCAAGGTGTGAGATTGAGCTCGGCTTAATGCCCGACCATGGCAGAATATATAGAAGAGATGAGTGTCATCCCCTATGCCTCAGCCATAGGATCTATTATGTATGCCATGCTGTGCACCAGACCTGATGTAAGCCTTGCCGTAAGTTTGGTAGGAAAGTACCAAAGTAATCCCGGCGAGGAACACTGGACAGCGGTCAAGAATATCCTGAAGTACCTGAAAAGGACAAAGGACATGTTTCTCGTTTATGGAGGTGACGAAGAGCTCGTCGTAAAGGGTTACGTCGATGCTAGCTTCGACACAGATCTAGATGATTCTAAGTCACAAACCGGATACGTGTATATGTTGAATCGTGGAGCAATAAGCTCGTGCAGTTGCAAGCAGAGCGTCGTGGCGGGATCTACATGTGAAGCGGAGTACATGGCAGCCTCGGAGGCAGCACATGAAGCAATATGGATGAAGGAGTTCATCACCGACCTAGGAGTCATACCCAATGCATCGGGGCCGATCACTCTCTTCTGTGACAACACTGGAGCTATTGCCCTTGCCAAGGAGCCCAGGTTTCACAAGAAGACCAGGCACATCAAGCGTCGTTTCAACTCCATCCGTGAAAATGTTCAAGATGGAGACATAGATATTTGCAAAGTACATACGGATCTGAATGTCGCAGATCCGTTGACTAAACCTCTTCCGCGAGCAAAACATGATCAACACCAGAACTCTATGGGTGTTCGATTCATCACAATGTAACTAGATTATTGACTCTAGTGCAAGTGGGAGACTATTGGAAATATGCCCTAGAGGCAATAATAAAAGAATTATTATTGTATTTCCTTGTTCGTGATAATTGTCTTTTATTCATGCTATAATTGTATTATCCGGAAATCGTAATACACGTGTGAATACATTGACCACAACATGTCCCTAGTGAGCCTCTAGTTGACTAGCTCGTTGATCAACAGATAGTCATGGTTTCCTGACTATGGACATTGGATGTCATTGATAACGAGATCACATCATTAGGAGAATGATGTGATGGACAAGACCCCAATCCTAAGCATAGCACAAGATCGTGTAGTTCGTTTGCTAGAGCTTTTCCAATGTCAAGTATCTTTTCCTTAGACCATGAGATCGTGTAACTCCCGGACACCGTAGGAGTGCTTTGGGTGTACCAAACGTCACAACGTAACTGGGTGACTATAAAGGTATACTACGGGTATCTCCAAACGTGTCTGTTGGGTTGACACGGATCGAGACTGGGATTTGTCACTCCGTATGACGGAGAGGTATCTTTGGGCCCACTCGGTAATGCATCATCATAATGAGATCAAAGTGACCAAGTGTCTGGTCACGGGATCATGCATTACGGTACGAGTAAAGTGACTTGCCGGTAACGAGATTGAACAAGGTATTGGGATACCGACGATCGAATCTCGGGCAAGTAACATACCGATTGACAAAGGGAATTGTATACGGGGTTGCTTGAATCCTCGACATCGTGGTTCATCCGATGAGATCATCAAGGAGCATGTGGGAGCCAACATGGGTATCCAGATCCCGTTGTTGGTTATTGGCCGGAGAGCCGTCTCGGTAATGTCTACGTGTCTCCCGAACCCGTAGGGTCTACACACTTAAGGTTCGGTGACGCTAGGGTTGTAGAGATATTTGTATGCAGCAAACCGAAAGTTGTTCGGAGTCCCAGATGAGATCCCGGACGTCGCGAGGAGTTCCGGAATGGTCTGGAGGTAAAGAATTATATATGGGAAGTCGAGTTTCGGCCATCGGGAAAGTTTCGGGGGTCACCGGTATTGTACCGGGACCACCGAAAGGGTCCCGGGGGTCCACCGGGTGGGGCCACCCATCCCGGAGGGCCCCATGGGCTGAAGTGGGAGGGGAACCAGCCCCTGGTGGGCTGGTGCGCCTCCCCTTGGCCCCCCCTGCGCCTAGGGTTGGGAACCCTAGGGGAGGGGGCGCCTCCACTTGTCTTGGGGGGCAAGGCACCCCCCTTGGCCGCCGCCCCCCTTGGAGATTCAACCTCCTAGGGCCGGCCTGCCCCCAAGGGTCCCTATATAAAGAGGGGGAGGGAGGGCAGCCGCACCCTTGCACTTGGCGCCTCCCTTCCCCCTTGCTACACCTCTTCCTCCCGCAGACGCTTGGCGAAGCCCTGCCGGGATCCCTGCTGCATCCACCACCACGCCGTCGTGCTGCTGGATCTTTATCAACCTCTCCTCCCCCTTGTTGGATCAAGAAGGAGGAGACGTCACGCTGACCGTACGTGTGTTGAACGCGGAGGTGCCGTCCGTTCGGCGCTAGGATCTCCGGTGATTTGGATCACGACGAGTATGACTCCCTCAACCCCGTTCTCTTGAACGCTTCCGCTCGATCTACAAGGGTATGTAGATGCACTCCCATCTCTCGTTGCTAGATGAACTCATAGATTGATCTTGGTGAAACCGTAGAATTTTTTTATTTTCTGCAACGTTCCCCAATAGTAGTATTGTTTGTTGCACTTTGCCATGCCATGCCTCATTAACCGGACATGCATCATACTTGTTTGTGCATCATGTCATGTTTATGCTTGTGTGTTTACTATGTTGTTTGCTTCTTTCCGGTTGTGCTTCTTCTCGATAGTTCCTGTTTCGTCGCGATCGTGAGGATTCGTTCAACTACGCTTGGTTCGGCTTCGCCCGTTCGTCTTCTTCCTAGCGGGATTTCAGGCAAGATGACCGTCATCTTGGATCTCACTACTATCATTGCTATGCTAGTTGCTTCATTCTATCGCTATGCTGCGCTACCTATCATTTACTCTTCAAGCCTCCCAAATTGCCATGTCAGCCTCTAACCTTTTTCACCCTTCCTAGCAAACTGTTGCTTGGCTATGTTACCGCTTTTGCTCAGCCCCTCTTATAGCGTTGTTAGTTGCAGGTGAAGTTGAAGATTGCTCCATGACGGACAGGATTATGTTGGGATATCACAATATCTCTTATTTAATTAATGCATCTATATACTTGGTAAAGGGTGGAAGGCTCGGCCTTATGCCTGGTGTTTAGTTCCACTCTTGCCGCCCTAGTTTCCGTCATACCGGTGTTATGTTCCTTGATTTTGCGTCCCTTACGCGGTTGGGTGATTTATGGGACCACCTTGACGGTTCGCTTTGAATAGAACTCCTCCAGCAAGGCCCAACCTTGGTTTTAACATTTGCCACCTAAGCCTTTTTCCCTTGGGTTCTGCAGACTCAAGGGTCATCTTTATTTTACCCCCCCTGGGCCAGTGCTCGTCGTGAGTGTTGGTCCAACCTGTCAGCCACTGGTGGTCACCAGGGGCAACTCTGGGCTGGCCTACCGGAAGTTTGGACAATCCGGTGTGCCCTGAGAACGAGATATGTGCAGCTCCTATCGGGATTTGTCGGCACATTCGGGCGGCTTTACCATTGTCGAAATGTCTTGTAACCGGGATTCCGAGTCTAATCGGGTCTTCCTAGGAGAAGGAATATCCTTCGTTGACCGCGAGAGCTTGTGATGGGATAAGTTGGGACACCCCTGCAGGGTTTAAACTTTTGAAAGCCGTGCCCGCGGTTATGTGGCAGATGGGAATTTGTTAATGTCCGATTGTAGAGAACTTGACACCTGATTCGAATTAAAACGCATCAACCGCGTGTGTAGCCGTGATGGTCTCTTTTCGGTGGAGTCCGGGAAGTGAACACGGTTTTGGGTTATGTTTGACGTAAGTAGGAGTTCAGGATCACTTCCTGATCATTGCTAGCTTCACGACCGTTCCGTTGCTCTCTTCTCGCTCTTATTTGCGGATGTTAGCCACCATATATGCTTAGACGCTGCTGCAACCTCACCAGTTTACCCCTTCCTTACCCATTAAGCTTTGCTAGTCTTGATACCCATGGTAATGGGATTGCTGAGTCCTCGTGGCTCACAGATTACTACAACAACAGTTGCAGGTACAGGTAATGCGATGATCATGATGCGAGAGCGATGTCTGCTTGTTTTGGAGTTCTTCTTCTGCTTCTTCTTTGATCAGGGGATAGATTCCAGGTCGGCAGCCTGGGCTAGCAGGGTGGATATTGTTTGGGTTTCTGTTTGTGTACCATCCGTAGTCGGATGTTGATCTCTTGTATGATGTTGATGTATTCTTGGGGCGTTTGTGCCTCATGTATGTATCCCTAACTATTATGTAATGGTTTGATGTAATGATATCCACCTTGCAAAAGCGTATTCAAGATGCGCTTCTATCCTTGGTGGGACCTTCGAGTTCCTTTAGGATAGGGTCGCATCTTGGGCGTGACAAGTTGGTATCAGGGCCTCGACCAACCATAGGAGCCCCCTTGATTGTTGGCCGTTGTTGAGTCTAGAATAAAACTATTTTGAATCTTAGGATTATATATATCGGAGAGTAGGATTCTTTTTACTCCTCAGCCCCCTTCGTTGCTCTGGTGAGGACTCTCGACGTAGATATTTTATCTTTCCTCTCCTCAAATTTTACTAAATTTTTTTAGGATCACGCGGGTATCTTGGGATTGTTCCGATATTCTTGTGACGAGAACATTGTTCTTGGTGCCTCCTGACATTTAGGGGTTGTGGCAGTGTCCCGGGGAGTTGAGCTCCGAGGTGTTGTCATCACAATTTTATCGTTGCAGTTCTGGAATACCTGAGTTTTGCCGACATCGAAAATTTCTTTTATGCAGTTGTTGGTGAGATAACCTCGATGCCACATAGTACTGGGGAGTTCAGGAGTATTGCCATAGCTCGTATAACGGATGCTTTTCGAAGGTTGAGGTACATGATTTCCGGAGTTTTCTTGGTTATGTGTTGACGGATGGATACGGCTGGATGTAGGGATTGTTAGTTTGGGTGAGATATATTGCTTCCCCTGTATCCCCAACACCAGATTGCATAACCAGAAAGTTTCGGGAGTTTTATAGGTGGGAATTCAAGTAGCTCCTAGAATATCTTTCCGACAGATGCATGATATGGGATTGGGTAAATCTCTATCATATGTATTTGTTCCGGCTTATTTCTGAAGCCAATCCTTTGTTTTGTTTTGAGTTGTGGTATTTGAGTTGCTTCAATGTCAAGTGTTGATTCCATACCTTTCAAGCGGTGTTCTCATATTTCTATGTGAGTGCTAATCCTTTTGATCATCGAGATTGTCATGTCAATTCTTTCCAACCGGTGTGCTTCTCTTCAAGTGAATCCGATCATTTCAACATTTGTGAGATCAATTCTAAGTTTTTCTCAGCGGTATCTGTTTCATCCGTCCCCAAGTTGCCTTTGTTTTCCCGCCCTCCCACCCTTTTTCTTCAAGGACTCAAATTTCTTAATCATGTATCCTTTTATTTGTGGGAAGTCTCTTCATTCTTTTCTTTCAATGTTCTTATCCGGTGATTTCCCATGAAGATGCTCAACAGTTTCAAGTTCATCATCCTTCATTGTTGTTTCTTCTCCGGCGGATCCAATTCAAGCTTTCGATATTCATCATATTCATTTCCTCGTTTCTAATGCTTTCTCATGTCGATGCACCTCTTAATCATTCACTTCTTCCTATTCATTTGTTCTGGAGTGCTGAAGATATCTCACAAGACTTGTGTTTCCATTCTCAATCCATTCAAGATATTTCGAGGTTGTTATCTCATTCAAGACATTTAATTCAACCGGTGCAATCTCTCTTCTAAATTGTTCAATGGTGTATCTTCTGAGTGGGCCCTAACCCACATGTCTTTTTCCAGGATCCTGCCTGACTTTTCTAATTTATCTAGAGCGATTCTCAAATTCTTGCAAAGTGTGACGTAAGAATGGATTCCATCAGTCATATGCCTTATCCAAGATTGTTTTCAAATTCTTTTCATCGTTGATTCAACCTTTCTATTCTTCATTTCGGAGTATCTCAACAATTCATGGTGGTTCTCATCATCTTTCTCAACATTTGAAGACCGAAGAAGAATTTCTCCTAAATCTTGGTCCGTTCTCTTGAAGATTCATAGTTCTAGCTTATGTCATCCTCTCATAATTGTTTTTGATTGTGAGAATTCTTTTGAACCATCCGACGCATTTCAGGAGTTGCTTCCTTTCTTGATAATCCGAATGCCATCATTTCTGAATATTACTCATTCTCAACCTTCAACTCTTGTTCTCCAAATCTAACTGGTGCATCATTCAAGTATTCTCTAATCAGTTCGTGATCTATTCGTTCACTTGTATCTAAATTCTCTCAAGCATCTTCGTTCATTTTCCAATTCTTTCTGGTGATGTGTTCGTTTTCTTCGTTTGTTATTTTAATCCTTACGGTGGTTTGTCCAACATCCCTCTTCTGTTGTTATCATACCAATTCATTCGCTCTTTCCAAATCCTACCGATGGTTCATGGAAGACCTTCCCAAGTTGCGCTATTTCTCTCTTCAATCTTTTCAAGAAGAATAAGTAGTATGCCAAGTCCGTTGCTTGTCATCAATTTATATTGGTGAATGATACACATAACATAATTCTTATTCTTGTTTCATCCAAGTGATTAATTCCTCTTCCGGAGTTCCAAGTTTTCCGCATTATCTCGTCATGAAGCTCCATCTAAATCATCGCAAGGCTTCACCTTGTGTTCTTAATTTGTTTTTCTTTTTATCCTCCTTTTATTACTGGAGTTCTTCATGGAGGCTCTACATGGTGGTTCGTGAAGGATTCCTTTCATTCTTCAATTGTTCTTCAAGATTTCTTTCGAAGTTATGATCCTCCAAGCCATAATCAAAGATAAACATGGTGCTCAACACATGTTTTGTTTTGAGGAGTTCAAGCATTCTTCATCTTGCATTCCGAAGTGCAATCCTTTCTACCTTATCTTTTGAGATGGTGTTATGTCATCCTTGGCAATTTCTCCTCGTGCTTCATGATTCACAAGTTGTCAGGAATGAGTTAATTAAATCCATCATTTTCTCTTCATTCAAGAGATCTTTTCGACCAATCAATCTCTTTGTTGGAGTTATCTTGGGTTAGTTTTCACCTAAAGCCTTCCCTAAGGAATGTTGCTCATTGTGGTGACTATCAATGATCCAAGTTTTTCTCTTATCCTCTCGGCGAAAGGAGTTGTCATCTCCTTGTTGACCTCAATCCAATCTATTGTTTCCGTTAGTGGCAGAATTTCGCCTCAATTTTGAGAAGTTTTCCATAAGCCCACTACAAGCTTATTCGTTTCGTTGTTGGTTTTTTCTAACAACTCCGTTATAACCTTATGAGAAGGGTGCTTTCCGAGCTCATTTGTGGCAGAAGTTGGTATTTTCTTCTCCATTCTGTTATTCCAATGATCTATCTTCTATTCTTTCTTCCGGAGGCATTGTGATGTTGCTCTTTTCACTCATCATCTCGAATTGTGAGGATCATGTTCTTTTCGTGCTTATCCATTTAACCGGAGTGTTGTGTCATCTCTTCAAGTTATTTTCATCTTATCAAGTCTTGCATCTCTTTTCAACTGGACTGTTGTCCGAATTTGATCTTGCCTTGTTCCTTGTTTATCTCGTTTCAACCAGAGTGGTTCCAATTCCTTCTTGTCCATTGTACTCGACATTCATAGCTTTGCAACTCCAAGGTTCACATGGTGTTCCTTGTTTCTATTTTCTACCGCAGTGCTCTCAATTGTGTTCAACTCCGTTGTGTTCTTTCTTTCAACTTTTCAACCTCTCAAGATTCTTTGGTTTCACTCATTTGTCAAAGAAGCAACTTGGTTTTACCTCTTCTCTCTCCCTCTTCCGTTTTTCTCCGGTGCCATCCTAGATCTCGGGACGAGATCCTCTTGTAGTGGTGGAGTGTTGTAACACCCCGGATGCAACTTTCCATATTCGTAACTCCAACTCTTGCCTTTTCCGGAGATGCGATATGATATTTCCTTCGTGGTTGGGTTTTGTCTTGTGTTTTGCATTTTGTTCATGGCATGCATCTCATATCATAGCATCATGTGCATCGCATCCATATGTTTTCATAAAACCCGTATCTGCTCGTAGTTTCCGACTCACCCCTTGCTTTCGTTGACCGTTCCGAGACCAACCATGTTTGTGTTTCCCTCTTGTCGTACCACCTAACCTCTCTGCACGCCACCGACCCCTCGCGCGCGTCCTAAAGTTGCCCCGGACCCGGCCCGACAGTCGTAACCTTTGAGTCCGGATCATCCCCTAACATCTATAAAACATCTCCATTTTCTTAGTTGGACTTCCCTAGCCATATTTTTCGTCCACCCGATACCGATCCGATGATCCAAATCCTCCCTCATTTTACCTACTTGCTATATATATGAGTCTAACCCTAGTCCTGTCCCATCGATCCATCTAATCCTCCCGCCGCCGCCACCCATGTTCCTCGGAAGCTTGTCCCATCGCCAACCAAATCCCCCTCGGGATCCATCCCTCACCAACCATCGCTCGCCACCAACAGCCTCCAGATCCCCTCGCCCTCCACCTCGCTCGATCCAGCGCCTCCCCGTGCTCCTCCAGCACGTCTCGTCGCCGTCTAGAGCCTCCTCATCCCCAACCAGCGTCGCCTTCGGCCTCCATCCGCCTTTAACCGCCTGCTTCATGCGCCTGCGCCCGCGAGCGTCCGAGGCCGTAGCCACCTCCTCGTCCAGGACCACCTCCCCGCGCCGGCGAGCGCCACCGCCGGAGCTGCTCCATTCCTCGCTCGAACCAGCAGGCCGTCCTCACCGCCCTGCCCCTTTTCCCTCCTTCGCTGAAGCTCTCTATCTCACTGGACTCCCTCTCTTTTCTCTGTAACAGCGAAGCTGCCATCTTCTTCCCGGAGGACCTCGACGAGAACGCTGCCTGCGGTATCCCCGATCTTCCCCGGCGCAACCCCGTTCTGCTGACGCCCCTGTGCCATGCTGCCATGCCCGTCGCTGCTGGCGGACGCATCCCGCTCATCCCGGACCTCCCCTACTTCGCCAAGTCCACCGCCGCCGGCAAGCCCTGCCTCCACCGCCTCGCCAAGTTCCGCTGTCGGCGCCTCCTGCATCACGCCCTGCCGGCCTGCTGCCTCCTCTGCATCGCGCCGCCGTGCCTGGCCCCTGCCTCGACCTGCTGCTGTTGCTGTTCTTCAGAAACGAGCAGAGCAGCTCGCCCGACCCCTCGCTCGTTGACCGATCCGGCTGGGCCACAGCCACCCCAGGCCCAGCGCCCCCTTCCGGCCTGACCTCACCACCGACTGGGCCGAGCCCATGGGTGAGCAGCCCCCTCCAGCCCTCTCCTGTGCATGTTGGGCCAGCCAGATTCGGCCCGCATCGTTTTTTTCCAGTTCTGAATGTTTTAGCAATTTTATCCAGACACTGCCAGTTTTACAGGAAAGACCCTCATCTTCATGCATTTAATAACTCCAGAACCATGCATCATATGTAAAAACTTTAAACATGTAAAATGCTTAGAATTTTGTGTAGATTAATAATATGTCACTTTCATCCATGTTTAAAATGTTTAAAATGCTATTTGTTTAAATTTGCTCAAATGCCATGCTAAAATGATTTATTTCATAACTAAATAACCGTAGCTCCAATTTTAATAAACTTTATATGTAAACTAGAGAAACAGGCGCGCTCTGCCGCGCCGGGGAATCGTTGCATTTGGTCTTTCTGTTTGAATGACTCAATGTCCATTTGAATAACTCAGGGGATTTTAACCTTCAACTGTCCTTCTTCATTGGGTTTAGAACATATGAGATTCATTAATAATTTTCACACATGTACTACAATTTTTTTACAAAAGTATAAGGAAAATGTTTGCTTTCAACCGACTGACTTCTAGAAGAAACCAACCGCGTCGCTTGGACACCACGTGTTCTGGTGGGGCCATGCACGGGGGCACCGCTTATGCCCTAGAGCCACTCGTTTCCCTACCTTATCTTTTGGCGTTCGTCTCCTACCTCTATCATTCCTCATCTCTCCGCCCAGAGTAGCACACGCGACCCGTGTCGGTTGCGGGTACTGGACCTCGCCGCGCTTCCCACCATCCTCCGTAGCACCACACGAGCACTTCCGTCCTAGCAATAGCGCAGGGAATCCATTTTCGAAGCACCAGCTTTGCAGCTATGGATGGAGGAGCTCCTCAATCTCTTCGCAGCAGCAGCAGCAGCGGTCGGCGACTCGCCACCGGCCCCGCGGCAACGACGATGAAGCGATGTGGTGCGGCAATGTTGCAACGAGGGCGCGACAAGTTGGGCAGCGATGCCGCATTGAATCATGCGGCCTGAGAGTGCTGCGGGGAGGGCACATCGAGTCTGGCGCCGATGTTGCATTGAACCGCGTGGCGGCACTACAGTGAAATATCGTTGGCAACCACCGGATGCTACATGGAGCACAGTGCGCCGGCTTTGGTGCTGCAGTGAAGCATCACCGGCAGCGTCAGCTGCTGCGATGGAGCACAGATGCAACATTCTCACGCAGGCATCGACACTGCAGTGAAGCATCACCAGCGGTGTCGGGTGCTGCGATGGAGCGTCGCCGTGCCGGTGTTGTCGCTGTAGTGGACCGTCTGCAGCGGGTACCCGTGCTTCGATGAAACGCTCGCGAGCAGCTACCCGTGCTCCAATGCAGCGCTTGCCGGCGACTCCGCTGCAGTGAAGCATCACCGGCGACGGTGGCTGCTACAATAGAGCGATGTCGCGCCGCTGTTGTTGTTACTGTGAAGCATCGTGGGCTGCTACCCGTGCTCCGACCAGGTGCACGTCGACAGCTCTATCGCGAGTGAGCGGCCGGGCGTGGCTGTGACGGTTGTACGTTGCAACGCATTCTACATTGCAAATTGCAAAGGTCTATCGCGATCGAGCACCCCATGTGGCTTATATGGCACATGCATCCTACCGTTGAGATGCGACCGATCTGACGGCTCTCCAGACGGCTTAATTTTGGATCAAATCAACCGCTGATTTGTAACAGCCGCCGAAGTATAATGTGCACATTCGGCCAAGCATTTCACAAAAACAAGACAACACACCACATCAAACCATCTTCCCATTTTTTTATCTGCATATGTTTTTATTTCCACAAATTGGTTGGATGAGGTAATATGGCAAACCAGAGTATCATGTGCATAATCTTCAGGTTGGGACAATGCAGAATAAATACATTTTGGATGAACTTTAAATTTGGTGAATCAGGTGCTTTTGAACTTCAAACCTCAGCATGGATTTAATTTGTAAAGAACGCCATCCAACTGATAATGGAAGAGCACACGAATTGAAAACATGATTTCACTAACAAAGCATGCTTAATCTTTTACAACTAAGGATGCCAACATGTATGAAATCAACCAAATCTTGAAAATAGATGGCTCACGTATACAAGAAAATGGGGCGTATTCTTCCAACTGTGTCATGATATGCACTCTTCCACAGTTTAGCAAAAAAACAGTGTGGTTGTTGACCACTAGATAAGAGATAATACACTTTCTTCATCTCCATAGGTTAGCATTCACCACCCGACATCACATAGTCTGATGAATCTAGTAACAAATTACCAATATGTCTATCTGTTTTTTATACAATGAATGCCAATCATATCCATGATTTAAACTAAATATACAACCACAACTACTATCTTATCTGGAATCAATTTCAGACAAATATTACAAATCCTTACAGGAGCATGGACAAATTGTATGTTTATACATAACAGTAACAGGTAAAAACTTTGTCAATACTCCGTCATGTACCAAGATCGTCAACTAAATGAACTCCGTCATGAATCACCTAGAAACCATGTATTCTTCATTTTAACATGTGTGAAGTACCTCTTATTTTCTTGGACGGTCGTCACTTAACTTGTATGGCAAATAGAATGTGTTCATGTCGTATATGGTGAACCGCCCATCTGTCCAGTTTGGAATATCTCTTGCAATCCATCCATCTTTGGACTACATACACGTACATGATCCTACATCTCCAGATCTCTAGTTAAGAGGAAGAATGACGCAAAGGGTGCTATCAAACAAATGAAATATGGAAGAGAAAAACAGTACGTACCAAAAATCAGTAGATGTGTCTTTCTTTTCCCAATCCACCTCTATTCATTTGTCTGGTATTAGTTCCTGAAGCTCCTGGAAGAAATTAAACACTCATTACTTTGTCGTGTCAATTTAAAAAACAAACGTGAGTCCATACCACTGCCTTTTGTGGTTCTGTCTCTTCCTGCCACCATTGAAGCTCTAGTAGCAGTAGAGATTCTCCCTTGTAGCGGTCAAATTCGTGCCGTAGGTAGAAAAACATGCCCACCGCTGGCAGCGCTGTATGTCGATCGGAGGCATCAGTCAACTCGACTACTCGAGTACACCTCCATATTATCTGAACATAAACTCAAAAATCAAGGATTATCTTCAGACGCGACCTTCCCTGTGGCCGCTCCCTATTCTTAGATTTCAACTAAACAATATAAATTATTGGCATGTATACCCGACGAACAAAAGGCACATACCTAAACTTAACTAATCGGCCTCTCCCGCTGGACAAACATACAGTGATCCAGCACAAATAACCGCAATACAAATGAATTGTAAGCACAAACAGATCTTCTCAGCTCCAACCAAGTTCAGTTCAGAGCTCAAGACTAGGGCTGGACGCTCGAGCGAGCTTTTTAGCTCGGCCCGAAATTCGCTCCAGCTCGGCCCGACTCAGCTCGGCCCGACATGAAAATAGGCTGAGCCGAGCTGTGAATATTCGACTCGTTCGGCGACCAAGCCGAGCCGGTTTCCGCTCGGTCCAGCTCGGTGGCCCAGATTTCTTTTTTCTTTTTTGAAATTTTACAGCCCAGTGTATACACTAAGCAGCTTACAGAACAGCCCAAGCCCACTACGAAGCACCCCCGACTAACCCTAGCGAGCTCTGACCCACAAATTCCTTCACCGCGCCGCCGCTCTCTCCATAACCCGACGAAGTCGTCGTCCTCCTTGCCGCGCCCAATGTTGGACGACGTTCTCTCGGCACCACCGGCAGACGTGCCTGTTCGGCTCCGCGTTGGACGTCGCCGTTCGTCGCTCCCGAGGTTCATCGCCAAGCTCGCGGCAGTCCCTAGTGTGGCCGCCCCAAGCACAAGCAGGTATGACTTCCATGGCTCCCTCCGGCGGCGCGCATGCACTCACCGACGACTAGCACGCACACTTCACGCATGCACTAGCACTAGCTGACTCACGCACGCATGCACTGCAGCACTGGCACACTGCATCGCCGCGCACCCATACAGCAGGGCACTTCCGTTCAAAAAAAATAATACAGCAGGGCACCCACGAGCCGCTCGGCCTGAACCGAGCCAGAGGCAAGGCGAGCCGAGCCTCCAAAACCAGGCTCATTCGACCAGCGAGCCGAGCCGAGCTTAGCTCGTTCATGGCGAGTCAAAGGCAGGCTTGGATCAAGCTCGGCTCGGCTCGGCTCATGTCCAGCCCTACTCAAGACCATCACGCAAGAGCTCCACACGACTAAATCACAAAAATATGTCACCTTAATCAGTTCGATAAAATTGCATCTATTACCTCTTGGTCGAGACGGTTGGCAAGGCACGTAGTTAGGATCGTGAGCCATGGTCGACCTCGGAGGCGATCAGACACGGTCGGCCAGGCCTGGCTGCTATGAAATCAAGATGCCATGGATACATGGGCTATCTTGCAGATCAAGAAGGGAAGGTAAGCACAGTCCCGTCGCGTCGTTTCAAGCCCAAGAAAAATAAGGGGAATGCCGAGGAGGCCGCGCAGAATGGCCTGAGGCGGAGCAGGGGAAGAGGAGGGCAGCGGCGCGACCAAACGGGAAGAGGGGCGGCGGCGGCTAGGAGAAAAGCGGAGAGACCACGACTCCACGAGAGCTAGGGCCGAGGGAGTTTTGACCAAGAGGTCGGTTGCATGAGATTTTTTCTTTCACAGGTATATACGTCGGTTGAGTTATTATACAAAAATCCACACCACAACCTTTCCTTACAGACTGGGTCCACCCCTAAGTAAAACGCTCGAGGGCTGTGAACGCTCTATTTCTTGGGAGCTTAGTAACTAGAGTGATGGGGTAGAGCCGGGACGGATCCGCCCCTTACGGTGGCGGTTGGCGTAATTACCGGAAGGGCGATCACGAGGGCGAGCGCGTGGGGTGCTAGGTTCCTGACGGCGGTGCGGCCTAGATCGCCGTTCCTCATCCTCCCTGGAGGTGCCGATCTCCTCTGAACCCATCCATCGACATAGCAGTAGTCCATCAGCCCATCCCATCCACGATAAGCCTTCTGCGTACTAGGGATCACGGTCGTACACCACAGAGTCTGTCCCTAGGGTTCTGCTTCTAGAGGTGTGGAATCGGAGGGGAGGAGATGGAAGCAGTTGAGGGCCTGATGAAGGGCTTGAAGTTGTCGGAGGCGGAGAAGAGGGGGCTGAAGATCGGGGAAGTGGAGAAAGGGAAGGCAGTTGACTGGGCGCCAGATGAGCCTCAGGCGATGGGTAAACTTTTTTCAGAGAAACTTGCGCATGCTAGTGTGATTGGGCAAACCCTAGGGAGGATATGGTGCCCCATAAAAGGTCTGGATTGCAAGGAGGTGGAGTCCAATGTTTTCCTCTTTACCTTCCGGCAACCGGCGGGCTGGAGGCGGGCACTAGAGGAAGGTCCATGGTGGTTTGACAAGGAGCTCCTAGTAATGGAGGAATTCGACCCAGAGAAGACAGTCGATGAGTACGATTTCAACCTGATCCCAATATGGTTTCGCATCTTCGGGCTACCACTCGGGCACATGAAAAGAACCACCGGGGAGAGAATTGGTGCCGGCTTCCATGAATTAGTCGATGTGGATGTTGGGCATGATGGGAGAGCTGTGGGGAAGTATCTCAGGGTGAAAGTTAAACTGAACATTACCGAACCAATCCAAAGGGGCTTTGTGCTGGACCGAGAGAGGAGAACAGATGGCAATATGATAGTGGAGGTAGTGGATGGAGAAGAGAACAATAGGAAGGAAATGAAGAAAGAGCTGACCTGGTGCAGATTTGAGTATGAGCACATGCCAGATTTTTGTTACACTTGCGGGATAATTGGACACGGAGAGAAGGAGTGCAATATGAAACCTGTGAGAGGTGAAGCACCCCAGTACGGCCCATGGATGAGAGCTGAGGAAGGTCACAAAAAAGAGGAAGGAGGGAGAAATAGATGGAACGAAGGGCGACGTAGTAGCAGTGGTAGGAGCTTGAGTGGAGGCAGGGGGAGTAATGGGAATAGCTATCAAGGGGAACGCAGACAATACAGTTGGGGGAGAGGCTCGGGTGGACCAGGTAGCGATGCACCTTCTTGGAGGAAGGAAGGAGTGGCATCAAGAAGTACCGAGAAGGTAGCAGGAGAGGAGGAGAAGGAAGTAACAAGTCCGCTTAAGCTTGCAAGTAGGAATGACAAACAACTGGGAGGGGGCGTGGGGAGAGCTCTCAAGTTTGGGGCAGAAACGAAGAACCTGCAGGAATGTGCACCGGCGAAGCCAAATATGCTGATAGATACTAAATCCACTGGTGCAGAACTTGATGCCGCATCTAATGAGAGAGAGGTAGGAAGGGAGAAAGGCCAGGATAAAATGGAGAGTGTAGGCCAATTGGGGTCACGTGGTGAGGAAAAAAAAGAAAGGAAGGAAGGGAAGAAGTTTAGGAGAAGGGAAAGAGTAGGAAGTGATATTCAGCATGACAATCTAGGTGTTAAGCTTGGAAAGAGGGAAGGTGACAGTATGGAGGTGGATGAACCAGCCTTGACCAAGAAGAGCAAGGCAGAGGGCAGGGGAGGGGACATTAGTTTGGAAGGACAAGTGGCAAGTGTTGTCTGTTCAGTAGAGGGTACGCAGAACACAAACATATCGACCGGGTTGCAAATGCAGCCCCGCCGGGAACAATGAAACTCGTAAGTTGGAACTGCCGGGGACTCAGGAACGGCCCGGCAGTTCAATCTCTTCTCGAGCTGGGAAGAACGGAGGAGCCCGACATTTTATTTCTGTGTGAGACTAGAATGAAGGAGAAGGATTTGGGAAGGTTTAGGTGGTTGTTGGGGCTCGCCAACATGGTTGCGTGGAAGGATGAAGGGAGTGGAAGAGGGGTGGCGTTGTTCTAGAGGAAGGGAGTCGATGTCACTCTACGTTCATATGGGAGGAGGCATGTAGATCTAGATGTAGCCAGAGAGGATGGAACGATTTGGCGCCTTACCGGGGTGTACGGAGAATCTGAATTGCAGAGGAAGATAGAAACATGGAAGCTTCTGAAAATTCTCAATCAGCAACATCAAGGACAAAGGCCGTGGTTGTGCTTCGGGGACTTCAACGAAATTCTAGCAAGCAATGAGAAGGTGGGGGGTGTTGAACGGCCACAGCAGTACCTTGATGCGTTTAGGGAGGCGTTAGACCATTGCAACTTGATGGACATGGGGTATGAAGGAGATGTTTTCACTTGGAGGAACCATTGCAAGGAGATGCAGACTTATATTTGTGAGCGGCTTGATAGGGCAGTAGCAAACAAGGAATGGTGTGATATGTTTCCACAGTCTGTAGTCATCAACGGGGAACCGAGACACTTGGACCATCATCCGATAATTGTGCAGTTGGAAGGGGTTGACAAGAGGTGGAGATCCGGAGATAATAATTTTAGGTTTGAGGCTAGGTGGCTGCAGGAGGAGGGGTGTGAGGAGGTGATCAAGGAAGCATGGGAGAAGAGCTTGAGTGGAGAAGGAGGGAGTGTCACCCAGGCCTTAAAATCGGTGGCATCAGAGATGAGCACCTGGAGCAGAGAAGTGGTGGGTGAACTGGAAGGGAGGATTAAGAAGGCACGAAGGGAGCTAGAGAGGTGTATGAAGGAGCCGGTGTTAGAAGGAAAAATCAGGGAAGAAGCGAGACTCCGTGCACTAGTTCACGACCTCAAGGAGAAGAAGTACACGAAGTTGAAGCAGAGAGCTCATATGTGGTGGCTGAAGGGGGGCAATCATAACATCAAATATTTGCAATTTGTCGCGACAACAAGGAAGAAAACAAATAGGCTCAAGGAGATTAGAAGGGAGGATGGCACTGTAGTAGAGGAGGGAGAGGACTTAACTAACTACGTGTGCTCATTTTTTCAGGAACTGTTTACGTCCTCAAACCCCCACCGTTTGCCCGAATTTCTTGACAAGGTCCAGCCGCGGGTGACAGCTGACGTGCATGCAACCCTAGATGCAGCGTTTACTCGGGAAGAAGTCAAGGCGGCGCTGGACCATATCGGTGACCTCAAGGCACCGGGGCCTAATGGGATGCCGGCAGTTGTTTTCAAGCGCCATTGGCACCTTATGGGGGACAAGATAGTGGAGGAAGTGCTAGCTGTACTGAATGGAGGAGAAATCCCGGAAGGATGGAATGATACAATGGTTGTGCTCATACCAAAAGTCAAAAACCCGAGAAGAATCAAGGATTTAAGGCCTATTAGCCTCTGCAATGTGGTGTATAAGTTGGTATCAAAAGTCATTGCGAACAGATTGAAGATAATCCTCCCGGACATCATTTCAGACAATCAAAGCGCGTTTGTGCCAGGAAGACTCATCACGGATAATGTTCTTATAGCATACGAGCTATCCCACTACCTGATGAACAAGAGAACTGGAAAGGTTGGATATGCGGCAGTCAAAGCAGACATGAGCAAAGCCTATGACAGGGTAGAATGGTGCTTCTTAGAGGCCATGATGAGCAAGCTAGGCTTCAAAAGAAGTTGGGTTGATCTGGTAATGAAATGTGTGAGGACCGTGCGCTATCAGATTAAGGTTAATGGTACACTTACTCAACAGTTCAGTCCGTCGAGGGGCCTTCGGCAAGGAGATCCGGCGTCCCCCTATCAGTTTGTCATTTGTGCGGAAGGGCTATCAGCAGCGCTGATGGACGCAGAACGGAAGGGTGCATTGCATGGAGTTAAGATCTGCCCAAGGGCGCCGTGCGTCCCACACCTCTTTTTTGCAGACGATTCCATGTTGCTAATCAAAGCGGAGCAACGTGAAGCTGCGGCTCTCCACGATGTTCTACAATTGTATGAGGACTGCTCCGGGTAGTGCATCAATATGGAGAAGTCCGCAATAATGTTCAGCCCCAACACGGATGACGCTGGAAGGGTAGCGGTGAAGAGCACCCTAGCTATCCAGAGTGAGAATTGGAATGAGAAATACCTCGGCCTCCCAGTTCATGTAGGGTGCTCAAGAAGGCGGGCATTCAGTTGCATCAAACGTAATTTGTGTGGGAGAGTTAATGGATGGCAGGAGAGACTTCTAGCAAAAGAGAGCAAAGAAGTGCTTGTGAAGGGGGTGGCTCAAGCCATACCCGCGTTCGCCATGTCATGCTTCGACCTCACTAAAACCTTTTGTGCAGAATTGAATACACTGATGGGCAAGTTTTGGTGGAGCCAACAAGATAAGCAAAATCCGATGCATTGGATAAGTTGGGAGAAGCTAGCTAGGCCGAAAGCAATGGGAGGATTGGGATTCCGAGATATGCATAGCTTTAACATGGCGATGCTATCTAGACAGGGGTGGAGGCTACTCCAGAACCCCACCAGTCTCTGTGCAAGGGTTCTACAGGCTAGATATTTCCCTAGAAAATCAGTTCTTGAGGCTCAAGCACACGATGGAATCTCTTATTCGTGGCGAAGCATTTTGCAGGGAGTGGATCTTGTGAACCAAGGATATTAAGAGGATCGGGGACGGATCCACAGTGCACATCTGGTCGGACCCTTGGATACCCAGATCATGGTCAAGGAGGGTTATCACGCCAAGGGGTGCAAATCTCCTCACTACGGTTAATGAACTAATTAACCCAGAGATGGGTAACTGGGACGAGGTGCTTGTCCGAGCCACCTTTTGCGAGGAGGACGTGAAACAGATTCTGAACATTCCCCTCCGGGAGGGGGTGGATGATTTCAATGCTTGGCACTTTGATACGAAGGGAGAATTCTCTATCAAGAGTGCCTATAAGCTGCACGTTGAGTTGGGGAAACAAGCACTATCAGGAGCGCCTGGGTCGAGCACTGCCGGCGTGTCGGTGTACTAGAGTAGGTGTACCCTATTACCCCAAACTCGTGCACGGGCAGTTGCAGCGCCCCGCGGCAAGGCTTGCCGGCTGACCGCCAGGACCCTCCGTGGTTCCCTTGAAGACCATTCAAGAACGAAGTACTCAAACCAAGGCCCCGGCAAGAGGAGCTTGCCGGGAAGGCCAACCAAGGCCCCGGCAAGAGGAGCTTGCCGGGAAGGCCAACCAAGGCCCCGGCAAGAGGATCTTGCCGGGAAGAGACAAGAACCCGGCAAGAGGAGCTTGCCGGGAAGGCCACTCAAGGCATACCAAGAAAGCTTGCCGCGACGCGCCCTGCGTCCCGGCAAGATCCGGCGAGCGACAAGCTTCCGGACGCGACAAGACGACGGCCGCGGCAAGGAGCTTGCCGCGGGAAACCCCCACTTCGTGCCCGCGCTCCAGCACACCTGCTAACGTGTCGCTCTGGGACTCTCCCAGGCACGCGTGGCAGGAGGCCGTGCAGCTAGGGGTACGTGGTGGCAAGCGGAGATGAAGAGAAGCCCATCGTGGCAAACGGTGGCACTCCTAACGATCACCTTTTGCACTGTTTAGGAGACTCAGACAGGCATTTAATGCCCTTGTCCCCTGCCGTCAGAGTTAGGTAGGGCGCACTGTATCCACAGTAGCGGTAGCTGCACCTACCGCATCGTTTTCCATTTTTACCCTTCTTGTCTACGTTGCCCCCTGTCGGTGACCCCTTGAGAGTATAAAAGGAGGCCCAAGCGCAACGTAGAAAGGGTTGGAAGGTTCGGAGGTTCGGCCAGTTCGGCTCATTCAACACCAGGAACACTCTCACGCTCAGTCCGGCAGCGTCGATCGCTCCTGAGCAAGAATCTAATATACACAAACAAGCAGCAGTAGGGTTTTACGCATCCGTGCGGCCCGAAGCTGGGTAAAATCGCCCGCGTGCACTGCCTCGATCCACTCTTTGTGCGCTCTCCGCCCCCCGCCGAACCGAAAGGGGCCCTGTCCCCATAGGTGTTGGTGGGAATCAGCATCGCCCCCGACATCTCTGGCGCGCCAGGTAGGGGGCGTCGAGATCGTGCGAACCCGATCCGGCGTGCACGCAAGCTAAATCTTCATCGTCATGGCTCCCAAGGAGCGGGCGAGCAAAAGAACGACGCCAGTGCGGCGACGGGAAAAGCTAAGTCATGCAAAACTTTAGATATTCCCTTACTATATAAGGTTATCCGCCTCGGAGATCTTGTTCTTTGTACGGAAAACCTGTGCGCGGAGGAATCAACTCGTAGCTAGTCGCGCCCTTACTTTGTTTCGAGTCCGCTCAACAACTTAAGTGAGCTGCTAGCGCCCTTACTTTGCTTTGAGTCCGCTCAGCAACTTAAGTGAGCCGCTAGCGCCCTTACTTTGTTTTCGAGTCCGCTCAACAACTTAAGCGAGCTGCAACTAGTTGCGACAAGATTGCTTGTCGGTAGCAACCCTGCCAGTAGGCTGCTGAAGTTCCGCACTCGGCGCTCGCGGCAAGGGTGCCTGCACCGGCAAGTTTCCCTAGAAAGCGTAGGGTGGACGTACAAAGAGAGGTTGAACAGGAAGATAGCATGCACTATTTATTTGAGATTTCTGCATAGACCTGTATGCCGAGGAGCCTTCTCGGGGCTAGTTGCGCTCCATGTTGCCTCGAGTCCGCTCAGCAACTTGTGCAGTTGCGCTAGAACCAAGAAGGTAAACCTTTCCGGGAGGCGTTGTTCCCGAATAGCCGCTAAGGGCCCGTTCCCTCAAGCGCTACTGGCTGGATCGTACGCACCGGAAAGCATTCCAGCAGGCATAGGGAATATACAGCAAAAGTCAAAATTTGCAAGCAAGTTAAGTGCACTTCGGATGCTAATCACTTGCTATGTTTGAACGCAGTTATGGCTCGGGGGCTGGCAATGCCCTTAGGGCCAATCTTTTCGGCGTCAAAGAACGACGAAGTTCTCCGCCCTAAGCCTTTCCGGCAACGATCTTGCCGGAAGCCGGCGTCAAGAACGACGAAGCTCTTCGCCATAAGCCTTTCCGGCAACGATCCTGCCGGGAGCCGGTGTCAAGAGCGACGAAGTTCTTCGCCCTAAGCCTTTCCGGCAACGATCTTGCCGGAAGCCGGCGTCAAGAACGACGACACTCTTCGCCATAAGCCTTTCCGGAAACGATCCTGCCGGGAGCCGGTGTCAAGAGCGACGAAGTTCTTCGCCCTAAGCCTTTCCGGCAACGATCTTGCCGGGAGCCGGTGTCAAGAACAATGGAGTTCTTCGCCAAAAGCCTTCCTGGCAACAAGCTTGCCGGAAGCCGGCGTCGAGAACGTCAAAGTTCTCTGCTGAAGATAAAAGCCTTCCTGGCAACGAGCTTGCCGGAAGCCGGCATCGAGAACGTCAAAGTTCTCTGCTGAAGATAAAAGCCTTCCTGGCAACAAGTTTGCCGGAAGCCAGCATCGAGAACGTCAAAGTTCTCTGCTGAAGATAAAAGCCTTCCTGGCAACAAGCTTGCCGGAAGCCGGCATCGAGAATGTCAAAGTTCTCTGCTGAAGATAAAAGCCTTCCTGGCAACAAGCTTGCCGGAAGCCGGCATCGAGAACGTCAAAGTTCTCTGCTGAAGATAAAAGCCTTCCTGGCAACGAGCTTGCCGGAAGCCGGCATCAAGAACGTTGAAGTTCTCTGCTGAAGATAAAAGCCTTCCTGGCAACAAGCTTGCCGGAAGCCGGCATCGAGAACGTCAAAGTTCTCTGCCGAAGATAAAAGCCTTCCTGGCAACAAGCTTGCTGGAAGCCGGCATCGAGAACGTCAAAGTTCTCTGCCGAAGATAAAAGCCTTCCTGGCGACCAGCTTGCCGGAAGCCGGCATCGAGAACGACAAAGTTCTCTACTGAGGATAAAAGCCTTCCCGGCAAGCCAGTATCGCTGGGGGCTGTGAGTGCCAAGAATCGTCCACGGCAAACCAGAGTTGCCGGGGGCTGCAATATCAGATAAGTCTTTCATCCCTCATCATGCATCCTCTTATGGACTGGGGAATGTGAAACCACGTTTCTTCCTGGAAACTGTCGTGCTCCCTCGACTCTAGGCCCTGGGGCTCGTTCTCGGGGCCAAGTTTGGTCGTAGTCGCGGCAGCAAAGGGATGAAACGAGGAGACCGCACCCACCTCGTTCCTGCCTCCGTTGAAAGCGTGAGAAAGGTTGAGCGACGTGGGAAGGCGGCAGGGCCTGTTGCCGGGAGATGAAATGTCTGTCCGAGGGATACCAAGGATTTGCCCCTTGGCGTGGGTGTAACTCGCGAGACAAATAACCCGGCAAGCATTCCCCTTTTCATTAAAAAACATCCCACTCAGGTACAGTCCATAGAGGATGAAAAACATGAAAGAGAGGATTACAAGTTCTAGATATAGCTAAGGCCCGAAGGCTTACAAATTAAAAAGATAAGGTGCTCGTAATCCCTTTCTTGTCCCTCTTTTCAGGAGGCAGGTCAAGGAGGCGAAAAGGGCAAAAGGAGTGCCTAGGCGAGCTACGGGTGCCAGAAGACACCAAGGGAACATCCCGGGGGCCGTCCGAAGGCTGGACGGCGACGGCGGCGCCGGAAGCGGGTCTCGAATACGGGGCGACAGGACGTCAGCACGCTGTCGAGGGCACCACGCCCTCGTACTCCGGCTTGACGGCCTTGTCGCCTGCCCTCTTCCCCTTCCACAGCCTCCCTACGCCAGCCGCCCAAGGAGACGACCCCGGGGAGTTCAAGAAGCCGGCGACACGGATGATGGAGTCGCCGGTGCCGCGCAAGGCGGCGCCCGACGCCTAGTTGGACTCGCTACCCCGCCGCCTGCTACCCTCGTCGTCGTTGTCGCTCCCCTCCTCGTCGCTCTCGCTCGAGGAGGAGCCTTCACTGTCGGAGGAGCTGTCCACGCAGCACTTCGCCCGAGTGCCGAAGCACCCGAAGGCCTTGACGGAGAGGAGATCGCCCTCCATCAACTTAAAATGGAGGGTAAACCCCTCCGTCAAGCTGTGGATGCGGGCGAACGTCTTCCACCCTCGATCAAGATACATCACATTAGGGGCTGGGAATGCAACACGGACTCGCGTGCCGTTGATCCCACAGCCCCTCATGTGCAATCTCAGCGTCTCGGGCGGGTCCACTTCCATCGCGCGCGCAAACGGAGCTGGAAGCCGGAGGCGACGACGAGGCGCCCGGCGCAGCCTGACGAAGAACTCGCAAGGGTCGTCCCCTATATGGACCGCCGTGGGGGGAGGAGCCGCCGGCGAAGGTGAAGCTGACGCACCGCCCCGTCCGCCTCTTCCCCGAGCACCTCGACCTCGTCCTCGACCTCGTCCGCGGCCTCGCCCCCTCCCTCTTCCCCTTACGGCTGGCTCTACCACCACGAGCGCGGAAGAGGGAGAGATGCGCTGTTTGGCGGCGACCCTCACCGCCACCGATGAAGGGCCTGGGTTCCCTTTCTCCATGGCAGATGAGAGAAAGGGGAGCAGAAGCTGAAGAAAGGAGAAGATGAGAGAGTGCGGGTTTCTATGCTCCCATCCCGCTCTTTATAAAGGAGCGAGGTGGGGCTCGGCCGCCCCGCTCAGCGAATCAAGGCACGGGAAGGGCAGGGAGTCGGGGCCAACCCGCTCGCGACGGCCCAGTTTCCCACTCCACCGTTCGTGACCCCAAGCGCATGAGAGCCGCGTGGCGGGGATGCAGAACTAAGGCGACAGATGAGGCGGCCTCGCTCCACCCCGTGAACGCGGGGAGTGGACGTCCCGAAAACCGCGCACCGGCCCTGTCCAGTAAATGCACCACGCCCTCACACCTACCTCCGTTTAAGGAGGAGGGCGTGAACCGTCTCCATCATCGTGGCCTGACGCATGCTCGGGGGGCTTAGCCCCACGCACGCCACCCACGATCTCTCCCACGACGCCGCGTTTGACGCGTGCCGTTCTGGGCGTGCACGGTGGGAGCGGAGTTAGATTCGGTGTGACCTAGGCCGCGCGTGCCCGTGCACTATTTTGGGCCTGGCCCAACAGCGCTCGGCACCATGTATGGCCCAGGCCCGAGGGCTCCTATCGGTGTACTAGAGTATGGGTACCCTATTACCCCGAACTCGTGCACGGGCAGTTGCAGCGCCCCGCGACAAGGCTTGCCGGGTGACCTCCAGGACCCTCCGTGGTTCCCTTGAAGACCATTCAAGAACGAAGTACTCAAACCAAGGCCCCGGCAAGAGGAGCTTGCCGGGAAGGCCAACCAAGGCCCCGGAAAGAGGATCTTGTCGGGAAGAGACAAGACCCCGGCAAGAGGAGCTTGCCGGGAAGGCCACTCAAGGCATACCAAGAAAGCTTGCCGCGACGCGCCCTGCGTCCCGGCAAGATCCGGCGAGCGACAAGCTTCCGGACGCGACAAGACGACGGCCGCGGCAAGGAGCTTGCCGCGGGAAACCCCCACTTCGTGCCCGCGCTCCAGCACACCTGCTAACGTGTCGCTCTGGGACTCTCCCAGGCACGCGTGGCAGGAGGCCGTGTAGCTAGGGGTACGTGGTGGCAAGCGGAGATGAAGAGAAGCCCATCGTGGCAAACGGTGGCACTCCTAACGATCACCTTTTGCACTGTTTAGGAGACTCAGACAGGCATTTAATGCCCTTGTCCCCTGCCGTCAGAGTTAGGTAGGGCGCACTGTATCCACAGTAGCGGTAGCTGCACCTACCGCATCCTTTTCCATTTTTACCCTTCTTGTCTACGTTGCCCCCTGTCGGTGACCCCTTGAGAGTATAAAAGGAGGCCCAAGCGCAACGTAGAAAGGGTTGGAAGGTTCGGAGGTTCGGCCAATTCGGCTCATTCAACACCAGGAACACTCTCACGCTCAGTTCGGCAGCGTCCATCGCTCCTGAGCAAGAATCCAATATACACAAACAAGCAGTAGTAGGGTTTTACGCATCCGTGCGGCCCGAAGCTGGGTAAAATCGCCCGCGTGCACTGCCTCGATCCGCTCTTTGTGCGCTCTCCGCCCCCCGCCGAACCGAAAGGGGCCCTGTCCCCATAGGTGTTGGTGGGAATCAGCATCGCCCCCGACACGGCGCGGGACAGCTGGAGAGATACGAAGATCCGACCTGGAAACGCATATGGAAGATGCGCTGCCCTGTCAAGTTGCAGATGTTTGTTTGGCGAATGAAACACCAATCCTTGGCACTCTGCACTAATCTGACAAGGAGAGGCATGAAGTTGGAAAGCTCGCACTGCTTTCTTTGCAATCGCGCAGAGGAAGATGGGGCACACTTATTTATTAGATGCAAATTGGTGAAGGAGGGATGGAGGGCCATGGGACTGGAGAAGGAACGCATGCAGCTCGAAGATCTCAGGGGGGTGCATGTAATGCTTGACAAGTTGTGGGAGTTAGAAGAAAAGAAGAGGCTTCTCATAGTAATATTCTGGTGGCACTGGTGGAACAATAGGAATAAAAAACGGGAGGGGGAGCAGACTGTCCAGATTACGGAGATAGTTCAGCGAGCAAGATGCGATGCATTGGAATATGAGGAGCTGTACAACAAGTCAGACAGAGCAGCCCCAATCGCATGGGTACCACCCGACAATGATGAAATTAAAATTAACCTTGATGGGGCCTTTATGCCAGGAGGAAGCATCGGAGGATGGGGCGTCGTGGCCAGGGATGCCGCAGGACATGTGATCATAGCTCGGGCGGGCCATCTCGAGCATACAGCTGAGGCCTTTGCTGCCGAGGTAGGGGCAATGGCCGCGGCGGTGGCGACAACGACTGACCTTGGTGTCATCAGAGTCATCTTTGAAACGGACTCGCAATTGCTCGCGGATGCTTTGGACATCGGGAGAGCGGACTCTTCATCCTATGCTGCAGCTATCCAAGACAAAAAACTCCAGCTTAAGATGTGGTTTTCGAAGTTCACTATACGAGCCTGTCGCCGGGAGGCGAATTATGTGGCACATGAACTAGCTCAAATAGGTCGCATGTACTTACCCAATATTTGTATGGAGTGGGACACCACTGTACCGCCCACCGTGGCTTACCGTGTGTTGGGCGATATGCCCAGCAACCGTTGATTTATAAAGCTTTGCTTTGCCTTAAAAAAGTGATGGGGTAGAAAAATGCCTAGTTTAACATGATGCACTCATCTTGCATGTTTAACAACTCTTAAATATGTTTTAGGGCAGAACAGTACCAAATTCGAAATATGCATATGAGGATTTTCCGGAATTTGTTGTTTGTTGTTTCCGGCCTCATTTAAACTTGCCTAAATACTTAGTTTACTTATGTTTCACCTCTTCCATGTTAACCAACATTTAATCTTGTCTTGTCCATAACCAAGATTAAACTAAATATGTCAATGTGGTGTTTTGTCAATATGCAACTCTTTGCATATTGAGCTCCACTTAACTTGTAGTATTGTTTGTTGCACTTTGCCATCCCATGCCTCATTAAACCGGACATGCATCATACTTGTTTGTGCATCATGTCATGTTTATGCTTGTGTGTTTACTATGTTGTTTGCTTCTTTCCGGCTGTGCTTCTTCTCGATAGTTCCTGTTTCGTTGCGATCGTGAGGATTCATTCAACTACGCTTGGTTCCGCTTCGCCCGTTTGTCTTCTTCATGGACTCGTTCTTCTTCTTAGTGGGATTTCAGGCAAGATGACCGTCATCTTGGATCTCATTACTATCATTGCTATGCTAGTTGCTTTGTTCTATCGCTATGCCGCGCTACCTATCATTTACTCTTCAAGCCTCCCAAATTGCCATGTCAGCCTCTAACCTTTTTCACCCTTCCTAGCAAACCGTTGCTTGGCTATGTTACCACTTTTGCTCAGCCCCTCTTATAGCATTGTTAGTTGCAGGTGAAGTTGAAGATTGCTCCATGACGGATAGGATTATGTTGGGATATCACAATATCTCTTATTTAATTAATGCATCTATATACTTGGTAAAGGGTGGAAGGCTCGGCCTTATGCCTGGTGTTTAGTTTCACTCTTGCCGCCCTAGTTTCCTTCATACCGGTGTTATGTTCCTTGATTTTGCGTCCCTTACGCAGTTGGGTAATTTATGGGACCCCCTTGACAGTTCGCTTTGAATAGAACTCCTCCAGCAAGGCCCAACCTTGGTTTTAACATTTGCCACCTAAGCCCTTTTCCCTTGGGTTCTGCAGACTCAAGGGTCATCTTTATTTTACCCTCCCCCGGGCCAGTGCTCGTCGTGAGTGTTGGTCCAACCTGTCAGCCGCCGGTGGTCACCAGGGGCAACTCTGGGCTGGCCTACCGGAAGTTTGGACAATCCGGTGTGCCCTGAGAACGAGATATGTGCAGCTCCTATCGGGATTTGTCGGCACATTCGGGCGGCTTTGCTGGTCTTGTTTTACCATTGTCAAAACGTCTTGTAACCGGGATTCCGAGTCTGATCGGGTCTTCCTTGGAGAAGGAATATCCTTTGTTGACCGCGAGAGCTTGTGATGGGCTAAGTTGGGACACCCTTGCAGGGTTTAAACTTTCGAAAGCCGTGCCCGCGGTTATGTGGCAGATGGGAATTTGTTAATGTCCGGTTGTAGAGAACTTGACACCTGATTCGAATTAAAACGCATCAACCGCGTGTGTAGCTGTGATGGTCTCTTTTCGGCGGAGTCCGGGAAGTGAACACGGTTTTGGGTTATGTTTGACGTAAGTAGGAGTTTAGGATCACTTCTTGATCATTGCTAGCTTGACAACCATTCCGTTGCTCTCTTCTCGCTCTTATTTGCGGATGTTAGCCACCATATATGCTTAGACGCTGCTGCAACCTCACCACTTTACCCCTTCCTTACCCATTAAGCTTTGCTAGTCTTGATACCCATGGTAATGGGATTGCTGAGTCCTCGTGGCTCACAGATTACTACAACAATAGTTGCAGGTACAGGTAATGCGATGATCATGACACGAGAGCGATGTCTGCTTGTTTTGGAGTTCTTCTTCTGCTTCTTCTTCGATCAGGGGATAGGTTCCAGGTCGGCAGCCTGGGCTAGCAGGATGGATATTGTTTGGGTTTCTGTTTGTGTACCATCCGTAGTCGGGTGTTGATCTCTTGTATGATGTTGATGTATTCTTGGGGCGTTTGTGCCTCACATATGTATCCCTAACTATTATGTAATGGTTTGATGTAATGATATCCACCTTGCAAAAGCGTCTTCAAGATGCGCTTCTATCCTTGGTGGGACCTTCGAGTTCCTTTGGGATAGGGTCGCATCTTGGGTGTGACATCACTATTGCAATATCATATGAGGGAGAGGCATAAGCTAACATACTTTATCTTCTTGGATCATATGCGCTTATGGTTGGAACTCTAGCAAGCATCCGCAACTACTAAAGGTCATTAAGGTAAAACCCAACCATAGCATTAAAGCATCAAGTCCCTTTATCCCATATGTCGTGACCCACTTATCCGTGTTTATGCTTCTGCCACTCAAGCAACACAGACAATAAGTAAACCATGGACATATTGCAACACCCTACAGCGGGAATCCCTCACGCTTGCGCGACACGGAGGGCACCATAGGACAATAGCAAAATAAAACATACAACTCATACCAATCTAGATCATCAATCAACCCAAAGACAAATGATATCTACTCAAAACATCATAGGATGGCAACACATCATTGGATCATAATATGTGGCATAAAGCACCATGTTCAAGTAGGGATTACAGCGGGGTGCGGGAGAGTGGACCGTGTAATGAGATGAGGGTGGTGATGATGATGGTGATGTTGATGAAGACGATCACCGCGGCGATGATTCCCCCATCGAGAGAGAGGAGGAGAGGTTCTCCCCCTTGTGCTTCCTCCTCCATGGCCTCCCACCGGATGGGGGAGAGGTTCTCCCTCTGGTCCTTGGCCTTCATGGCGATGATGGCCCCTCGGGATCCTCCTTCGTGGCCTCCGGTGATGATGGACCCCTCCGGCAGGGTGCCAGAGAGGGCCTAGATTGATTTCTCGTGGCTACAGAGGCTTGCGGCGGCGAAACTTTCGATCTAGGTTATTTCCCGAAGGTTTCTGTATTTATAGGAGGAGTTTGCGTTGATTTCACGTCAGGGGGGCCCTCGGGGAGTCCACGAGGCAGGGGGCGCACCCCCCACCCTCGTGGAGCCCACGGAACTCCCCTCCGGTAGATTTTTGTTCTAGTATTTTTCATATTTTCCAGGAAAAATCTCCGTTGGTTTTCAGCGCGTTCCGAGAACTTTTATTTCTGCACAAAAACAACACCATGGTAGTTCTGCTAAAAACAACATCAGTCCGAGTTAGTTCTAATCAAATCATACCAAGATCATATAAAACTATTGTAAACATGGCATGAATACTTCATAAATTATAGATACGTTGGAGACGTATCAGCATCCCCAAGCTTAATTCCTACTCGTCCTCGAGTAGGTAAATGATAAAAGAAATAATTTATGAAGTGTGCATGCTAGCAAATGCATAAGTTTGATCAATGATAATTGCAGTCACCTTTTCTAGCATCATTATATGTCATAACAGTAGCTCATCTCATAAAACTTTTCATGATCAAGTAACAAGCTATTCACATGTTAATGTATAGATCATAAACTTTCCTGAAACTAACAAACTATATTCTCAGTCATCAAACAATTGCAATTCATCTTATTTTCGGGAAGGTTCTATGTATGAGCTTTAATTTCAGCAAACTCCACATACTCAACTATCATTTAATCTTTTACAATTGCTAACACTCATGTGATATTTATGGGTTCAAAGTTTTAATCAGACACAGAGAAAGATAGGGGCTTATAGTTTCGCCTCCCAACCTTTTACCTCAAGGGTAATGTCAACAGTAATAATATATGAAAACCTACATCCAAGTGGATATATCTATCCAGATCGGTCCAACACAAAGTGCTTGCCAAAGGAAAAAGTGTAAAAAAGGAAAGGTGATGATCACCATGACTCTTGTATAAGGGTAGAAGATAAAAGTAAAAGATAGGCCCTTCGCAGAGGGAGGCAGAGGTTGTCATGCGCTTTTATGGTTGGATGCACAAAATCTTAATGCAAAAGAACGTCACTTTATATTGCCGCTTGTGATAAAGATCTTTATTATGCAGTCCGTCGCTTTTATTTCTTCCCTATCACAAGTTCGTATAAAGCTTATTTTCTTCACACTAATAGATCATACATATTTAGAGAGCAATTTTTATTGCATGCACCGATGACAACTTACTTGAAGGATCTTACTCAATCCTGAGGTAGGTATCATGGACTGTCATGGCAAAACTGGTTTAAGGGATGTTTGGAAGCACAAGTAGTATTTCTACTTGGTGCAAAGAATTTGGCTAGCATGAGAGGGAAAGGCAAGCCCAACATGTTGAATGATCCAAGACAATATAAGGTTTCGGATATAAGAAAACATAACCCATTAAGTTGTCTTCCTTGTCCAACATCAACTTTTTAGCATGTCATATTTTAATGAGTGCTCAAAATTACAAAAGATGTCCAAGATAGTATATTTATATGTGAAATATCTTTTCCTTCAATATTCTTTCATGAATTGTTCAAGTGACCAATTCTGCGTTTGCTAACTTTCAATGAGTTTACTACCTATACTTATTATGTGTGAAGTCATTACTCTCCATGTTATAAGCATATGAAATGTATATAAATTCAGATTTATAATATTAAATTCATTCAACCATTTACTCATAGGATATACGTGAAGCATGTGAGCAGATGACAAACTACTCCAAAAGATATAAGTGAAGAACACTGAGTAGTCAAATAATTAACTAGCCATGGATTCAAGATTTCAGATCCAAATATTTTATTCAAACAGCAAGTAAAATTGAAAATACACTCCAAGCAAAACACATATCATGTGACGAATAAGAATATAGCTCCGAGTAAGGTATACCGATAGTTTTGAAGACAAAAGAGGGGATGCCTGCTACGTCTTGAGCTTGCGTTGGTTTTCCTTGAAGAGGAAAGGGTGATGTAGCACAGTAGCGTACGTATTTCCCTCAGTTTTTGAGAACCAAGGTATCAATCCAGTAGGAGGCTCCTCACAAGTCCCACGAACCTACACAAACAAACAAAGAACTCACAACCAACGCGATAAAAGGGGTTGTCAATCCCTTCACGGCCACTTGCAGAAGTGAGATCTGATAGAGATAATATGATAAGATAAATATATTTTTGGTATTTTATAATATAGATGCAGAAAATAAAGATGCAAATAAAAGTAGATTGAAAACTTATATGATAAAAGATAGACCGGGGGCCATAGGTTTCACTAGAGGCTTCTCTCAAGATAGCATAAGTATTATGGTGGGTGAACAAATTACTGTCGAGCAAATGATAGAAAAGCGAATAATTATGAGATTATCTAGGCATGATCATGTATATAGGCATCACGTCCGCAACAAGTAGACCGACTCCTGCCTCCATCTACTACTATTACTCCACACATCGACCACTATCCAACATGCATCTAGAGTATTAAGTTCATAAGAACAGAGTAACACATTAAGAAAGATGACATGATGTAGAGGGATAAACTCAAGCAATATAATATAAACCCCATCTTTTTATCCTCAATGGCAACAATACAATACGTGTCTTGCAACCCTTTCTGTCACTGGGTAAGAACACCACAAGATTGAACCCAAAGCTAAGCACTTCTCCCATGGCAAGAAAGATCAATCTAGTAGGCCAAACCAAACCGATAATTCGAAGAGACTTGCAAAGATAACTCAATCATACATAAACGAATTCAGAGAAGATTCAAATATTATTCATAGATAAACTTGATCATAAACCCACAATTCATCGGATCTCGACAAACACACCGCAAAAAGAGATTACATCAAATAGATCTCCACAAGAGAGGGGGAGAACATTGTATTGAGATCCAAAAAGAGAGAAGAAGCCATCTAGCTAATAACTATGGACGCGAAGGTCTGTGGTAAACTACTCACAACTCATTGGAGGGGATATGGTGTTGATGTAGAAACCCTCCGTGGTGGATTCCCCCTCCGGCAGAACGCCGGCGACGGCTCCAAGATGGGATCTCGTGGATACAGAAGGTTACGGTGGTGGAAATATTTCTTTGATGGCTCCCTGGATGTTTTTGGGGTATGTAGGCTTATATAGGAGGAAGAAGTACGTCGGTGGCCGCCCGAGGGGCCCACGAGATAGGGGGGCGCGCCCTGTAGGGGTGGGCGCGCCCCCACCCTCGTGGCTGCCTCGGATGCTTCTTGACTTGCACTCCAAGTCCTCTGGATCACGTTCGTTCCAAAAATCAAGCTCCCGAAGGTTTCATTCCGTTTGGACTCCGTTTGATATTCCTTTTCTTCGAAATACTAAAATAGGCAAAAAGACAGCAATACGCACTGGGCCTCCGGTTAGTAGGTTAGTCCCAAAAATGATATAAATGTGTAAAATAAATCCCATAGACATCCAAAACAGGTAATATAATAGCATGGAATAATAAAAAATTATAGATATGTTGGAGATGTATCAATGCCTTCCGGGGCATCCCTAAGCTTAGGCGCTTGAGTCTTCCTTGAATAGTACCTTGGGGTGCCTTGGGCATCCCCAAGCTTAGGGTCTTTCCACTCCTTATTCTCCTCATATCGATATCTCACCCAAAGCTTGAAAACTTCAATCACATAAAACTTAACGGAACTTCGTGAGATAGGTTAGTATGATAAAGAGTAAACCATTCACTTTGGTACTGTCAAAGACAAGTTTCATAATTGTTCTCACACAATGCCTACTGTACCATACCATTTCTACAATTTATATTGAGAAATATAAGCCATAGAAACTAGAAAACAAGCAAACAATGCAATGAAAATAGAATCTGTCAGAAACAGAACAGTCTGTAGTGATCTGAACAGAAACCATACTTCTGCTACTCCAAAAATTATGAGATAAACTGGTGGACGTGAGGAATTTGTCTATTAATCTTCTGCACAAAAAAATCAACTCAAAATCACTCTTCTGTAAAAAATGACAGCTAATCTCGTGAGCGCAAAGTTTCTATTTTTTACAGCAAGATCACATTAACTCTCACCCAAGTCTTCCCAAAGGTCTTACTTGGCACTTTATTGAAACAAAAAGCTATAAAACATGATTACTACAGTAGATTAATCATGTAAACACACAAAAATAGTAAGGGTAAATATTGGGTTGTCTCCCAACAAGCGCTTTTCTTTAATGCCTTTTAGCTAGGCATGATGATTTCAATGATGCTCACATAAAAGAAGAGAATTGAAACATAAAGAGAGTATCATGAAGAATATGACTAGCACATTTTAATATACCCACTTCCTATGCCTAGGGATTTTGTGAACACATAATTTATAGGAACAAGAATCAACTAGCATAGGAAGGCAAAACAAGTATAACTTCAAAACTTTAAGCACATAGAGAGGAAACTTGATATTATTGCAACTCCTACAAGCATATATTCCTCCCTCATAATAACTTTCAGTAGCATCATGAATGAATTCAACAATATAACCATGACACAAAGCATTCTTTTCATGATCTACAAGCATAGAATTTTTCTACTCTCCACATAAGCAAAATTCTTCTCATTCGGAATAGTGGGATCACTAATTCCTAAAGTTGACACTCTTCCAAACCTGCTTTAGATGATAGTATTATTCATACTCCAAAAGATATAAGTGAAGTTCATGGAGCATTCTACAATTAATATAGACTAACCAATATCCAGGCTCAAAATATATAAGTGAAGCACACTAAGCATTCTATAAAACCATACTCAAAAGATTTAAGTGAAGCACAAAGAGCATTCTATAAGGTCATACTCAAAAGATATAAGTGAAGCACATGAATCATTCCATAAATTGATGAAGGGACATCTCATACTAGCATGGTTCTCAAAGAAAAAGAAAAACACAAAGGACACAAATCATGTGAACAAAACAAAAACCAAGGTATATTGATAATTGTTGAAGAAGAAAGATGGGATCCCAACCGGGGCATCCCCAAGCTTAGATGCTTGAGTATCCTTGGAATATTTACTTGGGGTGCCTTGGGCACCCCCAATCTTGAACTCTTGCCTCTATTTATTCTTCTCACATCAGTAACTCCTCGTTCTTCGAACACTTCATCCACAAAAAACTTAACGAAAACTTTGTGAGATCAGTTAGTATACTAAAGCAAATCACTACCTTCAGGTACTGTTGCAAACTGATTCCAATTTCATATTAGCACTTTATCTACTGTATTCCAACTTCTCTATGGTTCATACCCCCCGATACTATGTTCAAATATGCCCTAGAGGTAATAATAAAATGGTTATTATTGTATTTCCTTGTTCATGATAATTGTCTATTATTCATGCTATAATTGTATTGACTGGAAACCGCAATGCATGTGTGAATACATAGACCACAACATGTCCCTAGTGAGCCTCTAGTTGACTAGCTTAGATCGTTGATCAACAGATGGTCATGGTTTCCTGACCATGGACATTGAATGTCATTGATAACGGGATCACATCATTAGGAGAATGATGTGATGGACAAGACCCAATCCTAAGCCTAGCACAAGATCGTGTAGTTCGTTTGCTAAGAGCTTTTCTAATGTCAAGTATCATTTCCTTAGACCATGAGATTGTCTAACTCCCGGATACTGTAGGAATGCTTTGGGTGTACCAGACGTCACAACGTAACTGGGTGGCTATAAAGGTGCACTACGGTTATCTCCGAAAGTGTCTGTTAGTTTGGCACGAATCGAGACTGGGATTCGTCACTCCATGTGACGGAGAGGTATCTCTGGGCCCACTCGGTAGGACATCATCATAATGTGCACGATGTGATCAAGGAGTTGATCACGGGATGATGTGTTACAGAACGAGTAAAGAGACTTGCCGGTAACGAGATTGAACAAGGTATCGGCATACCGACGATCAAATCTCGGGCAAGTACTATACCGGTAGACAAAGGGAATTGTATACGGGATTGATTGAATCCTTGACATCGTGGTTCATCCGATGAGATCATTGTGGAACATGTGGGAGCCAACATGGGTATCCAGATCCCGCTGTTGGTTATTGGCCGGAGAGTTGTCTCGGTCATGTCTGCATGGTTCCTGAACCCGTAGGGTCTACACACTTAAGGTTCGATGACGCTAGGGTTATAGGGAATAGATATACATGGTTATCGAATGTTGTTCGGAGTCCCGTATGAGATCCCGGACGTCACGAGGAGTTCCAGAATGGTCCAGAGGTAAAGATTTATATATGGGAAGTCCTGTTTTGGTAACCGGAAAAGTTTCGGGTGCTATCGGTAACGTACCGCGACCACCGGGGGGTCCACCAGGTGGGGCCAATGGCCCCAGAGGGCTGCGTAGGCCAAGTGTGGGAGGGGACAATCCCCAGGTGGGCTGGTGCGCCCCCCAAGGCCCAAGGCACATGGAGAGTGGGAGGGGGCAAACCCTAGGTCCAGATGGGCCTTAAGGCCCACCCTAGGGTGCCCCCCTCTCTTCCCCCCTTTGGCCGCACCGTAGATGGGTTTTGGGGGCTGCCTCCACCCCTAGGGAGGGAACCCTAGATGGGGGTGCAGCCCCTCCCCTTCCCCTATATATACTTGAGGTATTGGGGGCTACAAAACACACGAGATGAACTCTCCCAAGGCGCAGCCCTACCTCTCTCCCTCCTCGTCTCTCGCAGTGCTTGGAGAAGCCCTGCTGGAGTGCCACACTCCTCCATCACCACCACTCTGTTGTGCTGCTGCTGGATGGAGTCTTCCCCAACCTATCCCTCTCTCCGTGCTGGATCAAGGCACGGGAGACGTCATTGGGCTGCACGTGTGTTGAACGCAGAGGTGCCGTCCGTTCGGCACTAGGATCTTCGGTGAGTTGGATCACGACGAGTATGACTCCCTCAACCCCGTTCTCTTGTAACGCTTCCGCTTAGCGATCTACAAGGGTATGTAGATGCACTCCCCTCTCTCTCATTGCTAGTCTCTCCATAGATAGATTTTGGTGACTCGTAGGAAAATTTTGAATTTCTGCTACGTTCCCCAACAGTGGCATCATGAGCCAGGTTTATTGCGTAGATTCTATGCACGAGTAGAACACAAGTTGTTGTGGGCGTTGATTTTGTTCAATATGCTTACCATTACTAGTCCTATCTTGTTTCGACGATATTGTGGATGAAGCGGCCCAGACCGACCTTACACGTACACTTACGTGAGCTATGTTCCACTGACTGACCTGCACTTGTTGCATAAGGTGGCTAGCGGGTGCCAGTCCCTCCCACTTTAGTCGGATCGGATTCGATGAAAAGGGTCCTTATGAAGGGTAAATAGCAATTGGCATATCACGTTGTAGTTTTTTCGTAGGTAAGAAACATTCTTGCTAGAAACCTATAGCAGCCACGTAAAAACTTGCAACAACAATTAGAGGATGTCTAACTTGTTTTTGCAGCATATGCCGCGTGATGTGATATGGCCAAAAAGGATGTGATGAATGAAATATATGTGATGTATGAGATTGATCATGTTCTTGTAATAGGGATCACGACTTGCATGTCGATGAGTATGACAACCGACAGGAGCCATAGGAGTTGTCTTAATTTATTGTATGACCTACGTGTCATTGAGTAACGCCATGTAATTACTTTACTTTATTGCTAAACCATTAGCCATAGTAGTAGAAGTAATAGTTGGTGAGACAACTTCATGAAGACACGATGATGGAGATCATGGTGTCATGCCGGTGACGAAGGTGATCATGCCGTGCCTCAAGATGGAGATCAAAGGCGCAAGATGATAATGGCCATATCATGTCACTTTATGATTTGCATGTGATGTTTGTCATGTTTACATCTTATTTTCTTAGAACGATGGTAGCATAAATAAGATGATCCCTCACTAAAATTTCAAGAAAGTGTTCCCCCTAACTGTGCACCGTTGCGAAAGTTCGTTGTTTCGAAGCACCACGTGATGATCGGATGTGATAGATTTTAACGTTCACATACAACGGGTGTAAGCCAGATTTACACACCGAAACACTTAGATTGACTTGACGAGCCTAGCATGTATAGACATGGCCTCGGAACATAAGAGACTGAAAGGTCAAACATGAGTCGTATAGAAGATGCGATCAACATGGAAATGTTCACCGATGATGACTAGTCCGTCTCACGTGATGATCGGACACGGCCTAGTTGACTCGGATCATGTGTTACTTAGATGGCTAGAGGGATGTCTATCTGAGTGGGAGTTCATTAGATGAACTGAATTATCTTGAACATAGTCAAAAGGTCTTTGCAAATTATGTCGTAGCTCGCGTTTTAGTTCTACTGTTTTAGATATGATCCTAGAGAAAATTTAGTTGAAAGTTGATAGTAGAATTTATGCGGACTGGGTCCGTAAACTGAGGACTGTCCTCATTGCTGCGTAGAAGGCTTATGTCCTTAATGCACCACTCGGTGTGCTGAACCTCAAACGTTGTCTATGGATGTTGCAAACATCTGACATACATGTTTTGATGACTACGTGATAGTTCAGTAATGTTAAACGGTTTAGAATTGAGGCACCGAAGACAATTTTTGAAACGTCGTGGAACATATGAGATGTTCCAAGGGCTGAAATTGGGATTTCATGCTAGTGCCCACGTCAAGACGTATGAGACCTCTAACGAGTTTCTTAGCCTACAAACTAAGGGAGAAAAGCTCAATCATTGAGCTTGTACTCAGATTGTCTGGGTACAACAATCACTTGAATCGAGTGGGAGTTAATCTTCCAGATGAGATAGTGATGTTTCTCCAAAGTCATTGCCACCAAGCTACTAGAGCTTCGTGATGAACTATAACATATCAGGGATAGATATGATGATCCTTGAAATATTTGCGATGTTTGACACCGCGAAAGTAGAAATCAAGAAGGAGCATCAATTGTTGATGGTTAATGAAACCACTAGTTTCAAGAAGGGCAAGGGCAAGAAGGGATACTTCATGAAACGGCAAAACAGTTGTTGCTCTAGTGAAGAAACCCAAGGTTGAACCCAAACCCGAGACTAAGTGCTTCTGTAATAAGGGGAACGGTCACTGGAGCAGAATTACCCTAGATACTTGGTAGATAAGAAGGCAGGCAAGGTCGAAAAGTATATTAGATATACATTATATTAATGTGTACTTTACTAGTACTCCTAGTAGCACCATGGTAATAGATACCGGTTCGGTTGCTAAGTGTTAGTAACTCGAAATAAAAGGCTACGGAATAAACGGAGACTAGCTAAAGGCGAGGTGACGATATGTGTTGGAAGTGTTTCCAAGGTTGATGTGATCAAACGTCACACGCTCCCTCTATCATCGGGATCGGTGTTAAACCTAAATAATTGTTATTTGGTGTTTGCGTTGAGCATAGACATGATTGCATTATGTTTATGGCAATATGGTTATTCATTTAAGGAGAATAATGGTTACTCTGTTTATTTGAATAATACCTTCAATGGTCTTGCACCTAAAATGAATGGTTTATTGAATCTCGATCGTAGTAATACACATGTTCATGCCAAAAGATATAAGATAGTAATGATAGTACCACCTACTTGTGGCACTGACATTTGAATCATATTGGTATAAAACGCATGAAGAATCTCCATGTTGATGGATCTTTGGACTCACTCATTTTTGAAAAGATTGAGACATGCGAACCATGTCTATTGGTATATACGCATGAATAAACTCCATGCAGATGGGTTGTTTGGACTCACTTGATTTTGAATCACTTGAGACATGCAATTCATACCACATGGGCAAAATGACTGAAAGGCCTCGTTTTTAGTGAGATGGAACAAGAGAGCAACTTGTTGGAAGTAATACATTTGATGTGTGCAATCCAGTGAGTGCTGAGGAATGTAGTGAATATCATTATGTTCTTACTTCACAGATGATTTGAGTAGATGTTAAGTATATTTACTTGATGAAACACAAGTCTGAATTATTGAAAGGTTCAACTAATTTCAGAGTGAAGTTGAAGATTGTCGTGACGAGAGGATAAAATGTCTATGATATGATCATAGAGATGAATATCTGAGTAACGTGTTTGGTACACAATTAAGACATTGTGGAAATTGTTTCGCAACTAATACCGCCTAGAATACCATAGTGTGATGGTGTGTCCGAACATCATAGATGCACCCTATTGGATATGGGGCATACCATGATGTCTCTTATCGAATTACCACTATCGTTTATGGGTTAGGCATTAGAGATAACCGCATTCACTTTAAATAGGGCACCACGGAATTCCGTTGAGACGACACCGTATGAACTATGGTTTAGAGAAACCTAACCTATCATTTCTTAAAAGTTTGGGGCTGCGACGCTTATGTGAAAAAGTTTCAGGCTGATAAGCTCGAACCCAAAGCGGATAAATGCATCTTCATAGGACACCCAAAAACAGTTGGGTATATCTCCTGTCTCATATCCGGAAGCAAAAGGGGTTGTTTCTAGAAACGGGTCCTCTCTCGAGGAATAGTTTCTCTCGAAAGAATTGAGTGGGAGGATGGTGGAGACTTGATAAGGTTATTGAACCATCACTTCAACCAGTGTGTAGTAGGGCACAGGAGGTTGTTCCTATGGCGCCTACACCAGTTGAAGTGGAAGCTGATGATAGAGATCATGAAAGTTCGGATCAAGTCACTACCAAACCTCGTAGGTCGACAAGGACGCGTACTACTTCAGAGTGGTACGATAATCCTGTCTTGGAGGTCATCTTGCTAGACAACAATGAACCTACGAGCCATGGAGAAGCGATGGTGAGTCCGGATTCCGACGAATGGCTCGAGGCCATAAAATCTGAGAGGGGATCCATGTATGAAAACAAAGTGTAGACTTTGGAAGAACTGCTTGATGGTCGTAAGGCTGTTGGGTACAGATGGATTTTAAAAGGAAGACGGACAATGATGGTAAGTATCACCATTAATAAAGCTCGACTTGTCGTTAAGATGTTTTCCGACAAGTTCAAGAAGTTGACTATGATGAGACTTTCTCACTCGTAGTGATGCTAAGAGTCTGTTGGAATTATATTAGCAATTACTGCATGATTTATGAAATCTTGCAGATAGGATGTCAAAACATTGTTTCCTCGATGATATTCTTGAGGAAAGGTTGTATGTGATACAACCAGAAGGTTTTGTCAATCCTGAAAGATGCTAACAAGTATGCAAAGCTCCAGTAATCCTTCTAAGGACTGGAGTAAGCATCTCGGAGTTGGAATATACACTTTGATGAGATAATAAAAAATTTTGGGTTTATACAAAGTTTATGAGAAACTTGTATTTCCAAATAAGTGAGTGGGAGCACTATAGAATTTCTGATGAGTATATGTTGTTGACATATTGTTGATCAGAAATGATATAGAGTTTCTGGAAAGCTTATAGGGTTATTTGAAAAGTGTTTTTCTATGGAAAACCTGGATTAAGCTACTTGAACATTGAGCATCAAGATCTATAAGGATAGATCAAAATTGCTTAATAGTACTTTCAAACAAACACATACCGTGACAAGATTTTGAAGGAGTTCAAAATAGATCGGCAAAGAAGGAGTTCTTGGTTGTGTTATAAGGTGTGAGTATTGAGTAAGACTCAAGACCTGTCCACGGCATAATAGAGATAAAGGACGGAGGTCGTCCCCTATGCTTTAGACGTAGGCTTTATAGTATGCTATGTTGTGTACCGCACCTGAAGTGTGCCTTGCCATGAGTCAGTCAAGGGGTACAAGAGTGATCCAGGAATGGATCACAGGACAGCGGTCAAAGTTATCCTTAGTAACTAGTGGACTAAGGAATTTTCTCGATTATGGAGGTAGTAAAAGAGTTCGTCGTAAAGGGTTACGCCGATGCAAACTTTGACACTAATCCGGATTATTCTGAGTAGTAAACCGGATTCGTATAGTAGAACAATTATTTGGAATAGTTCCAAATAGAGTGTGGTAGCTGCATCTAGGAGATGACATAGAGATTTGCAAAACACACATGGATCTGAAAGGTTCAGATCCGTTGACTAATAACCTCTCTCACAAGCGAGATATGATCAAACCCCATGGGTGTCGATTCATTACAATCACATAGTGATGTGAACTAGATTATTGACTCTAGTGCAAGTGGGAGACTGTTGGAAATATGCCCTAGAGGCAATAATAAAATGGTTATTATTGTATTTCCTTGTTCATGATAATTGTCTATTATTCATGCTATAATTGTATTGACCGAAAACCGCAATGCATGTGTGAATACATAGACCACAACATGTCCTTAGTGAGCCTCTAGTTGACTAGCTCGTTGAACAACAGATGGTCATGGTTTCCTGACCATGGACATTGGATGTCATTGATAACGGGATCACATCATTAGGAGAATGATGTGATGGACAAGACCCAATCCTAAGCCTAGCACAAGATCGTGTAGTTCGTTTGATAAGAGCTTTTCTAATGTCAAGTATCATTTCCTTAGACCATGAGATTGTGTAACTCCCGGATACCATAGGAACGCTTTGGGTATACCAAACGTCACAATGTAACTGGGTGGCTATAAAGTCCCGTGTCCGGATGGGACTTTCCTTGGCGTGGAAGGCAAGCTTGGCGATACGGATACGTAGATCTCCTACTATTGTAACCGACTCTATGTAACCCTAGCCCTCTCCGGTGTCTATATAAACCGGATGGCTCTAGTCCGTAGAACAACAACAACCATTACAATCATACCATAGGCTAGCTTCTAGGGTTTAGCCTCCTTGATCTCGTGGTAGATCCACTCTTGTAAACATCCACAATATCAATATCAATCAAGCAGGACGTAGGGTTTTACCTCCATCAAGAGGGCCCGAACCTGGGTAAAACATCGTGTCCCTTGTCTCCTGTTACCATCCGCCTAGACGCACAGTTCGGGACCCCCTACCCGAGATCCGCCGGTTTTGACACCGACATTGGTCCTTTCATTGAGAGTTCCTCTGTGTCGTCACCGATAGGCTTGATGGCCTCTTCAATCGACAACGACGCAGTCCTGGGTGAGACTTTTCTCCCCGGACAGATCTTTGTATTCGGCGGCTTCGCACTGCAGGCCAACTCACTTGGCCATCTGGAGCAGATCGAAAGCTACGCCTCTGGCCGTCAGGTCAGGTTTGGAAGCCTAAACTTCACGGCCGATATCCGCGGGGACTTGATCTTCGATGGACCTGAGCCACAGCCGAGCGTGCCGCGCTATCACGATGGGCACGACCTAACTCTGCCGCTGGACAGCACCTTGGAGGCCGCACACGAATCCGCTCCGACCCATAGTCCGGAGCCAATCACACGGATCGAGGACGGATGGCTGGACACCGCCTCAGGAGCTGCAACTTCCACGGCGATGGAGCCGAACACTTACCTTGTCCCGCATAAAGCCCATGACTCCGAGGTACCGGACTCCGAACCTCCTGCGCCCCTGCCAGTCGAAACCGATTGCGCGCCGATCATGGAATTCACCGCTGCGGACACCTTTCAGCACTCACCCTTCGGCGATATCTTAAATTCATTGAAGCATCTCTCACTATCCGGAGAGCCCTGGCCGAACTACGGCCAGGATGGTCGGGACGCGGACAATGAAGAAATTCAGAGCCCACCCACCACCCACTTCGTAGCCACCATGGACAATCTAACCGACGTGCTAAACTACGACTCCGAAGACATCAACGGTATGGACGACGATGCCGGAGACAATCAAGAACCAGCGCCTACAGGGCACTGGAAGGCCACCTCGTCACATGACATACATATGGTGGACACCCCAAAGGGAAGCGATAACGAGGAACAACGGGACACGGCAGAGGATAATCCTGCCGATAAACAACCAAAACGGCAACATAGACGCCGCCCTAAGTCCCGCCTCGATCAAAGCAGCATTCCTAACGACCCAGCGATAGAGCAGGGCAAACCAGCGGACGACGAACATACAACCAAGCAACCATCCGAACAAGACGAACCAGATAATCAACCACTTCACGGAGCAATCAACAGTCCGGACACAACACCGGAGCATAAGAACCATCACAAAAGACTCGTCGCCACTGCAAGAAGTTTGAAGAAGGAAACACGGAAGCTCAAAAAAGCGGAAGACATACTCAGAATGAAGTGGAGCAAAGTACTCAAGACCGCAGACAAATATGGCAATGGCCATCAAACAAAGAGCTACCCAAAGCGCAAGTTGCTGCCAGAATTTGACGAGGAAGCCATAGAACCCTCACAGTCAAAAAATAAAGTGGCCGCCTGGCCGGATAGACGGCCAGATGATAGGCCAAAAGCGACAAGCGGCGCCGCACACAAGCCGACTTATGATCCTGGGAAAACGGACGACCCAACTAGGTCCATCTACGGGCCAAAAAAGAGGGCCCCAGGAAGTAACACAACACGACAAGTGTTCGAAGACAGCGGCACACCCAAATACAGGGGCGCCACACACCCGCTATGTTTTACCGATGAGGTGCTGGATCATGAATTTCCAGCAGGGTTCAAACCCATAAACATAGAGGCATACGACGGCACAACAGACCCCGGAGTCTGGATAGAAGATTACATACTATGTTGGAAATATGCCCTAGAGGCAATAATAAATAAGTTATTATTATATTTCCTTGTTCATGATAATCGTTTATTATCCATGCTATAATTGTATTGATAGGAAACTCAGATACATGTGTGGATACATAGACAACACCATGTCCCTAGTAAGCCTCTAGTTGACTACCTCGTTGATCAATAGATGGTTACGGTTTCCTGACCATGGACATTGGATGTCATTGATAACGGGATCACATCATTAGGAGAATGATGTGATGGACAAGACCCAATCCTAAGCCTAGCACAAAGATCGTGTAGTTCGTATGCTAAAGCTTTTCTAATGTCAAGTATCTTTTCCTTAGACCATGAGATTGTGCAACTCCTGGATACCGTAGGAATGCTTTGGGTGTATCAAACGTCACAACATAACTGGGTGGCTATAAAGGTGCATTACAGGTATCTCCGAAAGTGTCTGTTGGGTTGGCACGAATCGAGACTGGGATTTGTCACTCCGTGTAAACAGAGAGGTATCTCTGGGCCCACTCGGTAGGACATCATCATAATGTGCACAATGTGACCAAGGGGTTGATCACGGGATGATGTGTTATGGAACGAGTAAAGAGACTTGCCGGTAACGAGATTGAACAAGGTATCGGTATACCGACGATCGAATCTCGGGCAAGTACAATACCGCTAGACAAAGGGAATTGTATACGGGATCGATTGAGTCCTTGACATCGTGGTTCATCCGATGAGATCATCGTGGAACATGTGGGAGCCAACATGGGTATCCAGATCCCGCTGTTGGTTATTGACCGGAGTACGTCTCGGTCATGTCTGCATGTCTCCCGAACCCGTAGGGTCTACACACTTAAGGTTCGGTGACGCTAGGGTTATAAAGGAAGCTTGTATGTGGTTACCGAATGTTGTTCGGAGTCCCGGATGAGATCCCGGATGTCACGAGGAGTTCCGGAATGGTTCGGAGGTAAAGATTTATATAAGGGAAGTCCTGTTTTGGTTACCGGAAAAGTTTCGGGCGATATCGGTAATGTACCGGGACCACCGGGAGGGTCCCGGGGGTCCACCAAGTGGGGCCACCTGCCCCAGAAGGCTGCGTGGGCCAAGTGTGGGAGGGGACCAGCCCCTAGGTGGGCTGGTGTGCCCCACAAGGGACCCAAGGCGCAAGGGAGAGTGGGAGGGGGCAAACCCTAGGGCAGATGGGCCCTAAGGCCCACCCCAGGCGCGCCTCCCCTCTCTCCCCCTCTTGGCCGCCTCCCCAAGCCCCATCTAGGGCTGGCCGCACCCCTTGGGGGGGGACCCTAGATGGGGGCGCAGCCCTCTCCCTCCCCTATATATATATTGGAGGTTTTAGAGCAGCCCATGACACGAGAACTTCTCCCTTCATTGGTGCAGCCCTGCCTCTCCTCCTCCTCCTCTCCCGTGGTGCTTTGCGAAGCCCTGCTGGATTGCCACGCTCCTCCACCACCACCATGCCGTTGTGCTGCTGCTGGATGGAGTCTTCCTCAACCTCTCCCTCTCTCCTTGCTGGATCAAGGCGTGGGAGACGTCACCGGGCTGTACGTGTGTTGAACGCGGAGGTGCCGTCCGTTCGGCACTAGGATCTCCGGTGATTTGGATCACGACGAGTATGACTCCTGCAACCCCGTTCTCTTGAACGCTTCCGCTTAGCGATCTACAAGGGTATGTAGATGCACTCTCCTTCCCCTCGTTGCTAGTTTCTCCATAGATAGATCTTGGTGACACGTAGGAAAATTTTGAATTTCTGCTACGTTCCCCAACAGTGGCATCATGAGCTAGGTCTATTGCGTAGATTCTTTGCACGAGTAGAACACAAAGTAGTTGTGGGCGTTGATGTTGTTCAATATGCTTACCGTTACTAGTGCAATCTTGTTTCGACGGTATTGTGGGATGAAGCGGCCCGGACCGACCTTACACGTACTCTTACGTGAGACAGGTTCCACCGACTGACATGCACTTGGTGCATAAGGTGGCTAGCGGGTGCCAGTCTCTCCCACTTTAGTCGGAACGGATTCGATGAAAAGGGTCCTTATGATGGGTAAATAGCAATTGGCATATCACGTTGTGGTTTTGCGTAGGTAAGAAACGTTCTTGCTAGAAACCCATAGCAGCCACGTAAAACATGCAAACAACAATTAGAGGACGTCTAACTTGTTTTTGCAGGGTATGCTATGTGATGTGATATGGCCAAGAAGAATGTGATGAATATATGTGATGTATGAGATTGATCATGTTCTTGTAATAGGATTCACGACTTGCATGTCGATGAGTATGACAACCGGCAGGAGCCATAGGAGTTGTCTTTATTTATTGTATGACCTGTGTCATTAAAGAACGCCATGTAAATTACTTTACTTTATTGCTAAACGCATTAGCCATAGAAGTAGTAGTAGTCGTTGGCGTGACAACTTCATAAAGACACGATGATGGAGATCATGGTGTCATGCCGGTGACGATGATGATCATGGAGCCCCGAAGATGGAGATCAAAAGGAGCAAAATGATATTGGCCATATCATGTCACTATTTGATTGCATGTGATGTTTATCATGTTTATGCATCTTATTTGCTTAGAACGACGGTAGTAAATAAGATGATCCCTTACAACAATTTCAAGAAGTGTTCTCCCCTAACTGTGCACCGTTGCTACAGTTCGTCGTTTCGAAGCACCACGTGATGATCGGGTGTGATAGATCCTTACGTTCACATACAACGGGTGTAAGACAGATTTACACATGCAATACACTTAGGGTTAACTTGACGAGCCTAGCATGTACAGACATGGCCTCGGAACACGGAGACCGAAAGGTCGAGCATGAGTCGTATAGTAGATACGATCAACATGAAGATGTTCACCAATGATGACTAGTCCGTCTCATGTGATGATCGGACACGGCCTAGTTGACTCGGATCATGTAATCACTTAGATGACTAGAGGGATGTCTATCTGAGTGGGAGTTCATAACTTAATTATCTGAACATAGTCAAAAAGTTTTTGCAAATTATGTCGTAGCTCGTGCTTTAGTTCTACTGTTTTAGATATGTTCCTAGAGAAAATATAGTTGAAAGTTGATAGTAGCGATTATGCGATCAGTAGAAAGCTTATGTCCTTAAATGCACCGCTCAGTGTGCTGAACCCCAAACGTCTTCTATGGATGTTGCGAACATCGGACATACACGTTTTGGTAGCTACGTGATAGTTCAGTTAAACAGTTTAGAGTTGAGGCACCAAAGACGTTTTCGAAATGTCGCGGAACATATGAAATGTTTCGAGGGCTGAAATTAGGATTTCAGGCTCGTGCCCACGTCAAGAGGTATGAGACCTCTGACGATTTTCTTAGCCTACAAACTAAGGGAGAAAAGCTCAATCGTTGAGCTTGTGCTCAGATTGTCTGAGTGCAACAATCACTTGAATCGAGTGGGAGTTGATCTTCCAGATGAGATAGTGATGTTTCTCCAAAAGTCATTGCCACCAAGCTGCTAGAGCTTTGTGATGAACTATAACATATCAGGGATAGATATGATGATCCTTGAGGTATTCGTGATGTTTGACACCGCGAAAGTAGAAATCAAGAAGGAGCATCAATTGTTGATGGTTGGTGAAACCACTAGTTTCAAGAAGGGCAAGGGCAAGAAGGGATACTTCATGAAACGGCAAATCAGCTGCTGCTCTAGTGAAGAAACCCAAGGTTGAACCTTAACCCGAGACTGAGTGCTTCTATAATAAGGGGAACAACCACTGGAGCAGAATTACCCTAGATACTTGGTAGATAAGAAGGCTGGCAAGGTCGATAGAAGTATATTGGATATACATTATGTTAATGTGTACTTTACTAGTACTCCTAGTAGCACCAGGGTATTAGATACCGGTTCGGTTGCTAAGTGTTAGTAACTCGAAATAAAAGCTACGGAGTAAACGGAGACTAGCTAAAGGTGAGCTGACGATATGTGTTGGAAGTTTTTCCAAGCTTGATGTGATCAAGCATCGCACGCTCCCTCTACCAACGAGATTGGTGTTAAACCTAAATAATTGTTATTTGGTGTTTGCGTTGAGCATAGACATGATTGGATTATGTCTATTGCAATACGGTTATTCATTTAAGGAGAATAATAGTTACTCTATTTATGTGAATAATACCTTCAGTGGTCTTGCACCTAAAAATGGTTTATTGAATCTCGATCGTATTGATACACATTTTCATGCCAAAAGATAGTAATGATAGTACCACTTACTGGTGGCACTGCCATGTAAGTCATATTGGTTTAAAACGCATGAAGAAGCTCCATGTTGATGGATCTTTGGACTCACTCATTTTTGAAAAGTTTGAGACATGCGAACCATGTCTATTGGTGTATACGCATGAAGAAACTCCATGCAGATGGATCGTTTGGACTCACTTGATTTTGAATCACTTGAGATATGCAAATCATACCACATGGGCAAGATGACTGAAAAGCCATGGTTTCAGTAAGATGGAACAAGATAGCAACTTGTTGGAAGTAACACATTTTGATGTGTGCAGTCCAATGAGTGCTGAGGCATGCAGTGAATATCGTTATGTTCTTACTTCACAGATGATTCGAGTAGATGTTGGGAATATTTACTTGATGAAACACAAGTCTGAATTATTGAATGGTTCAAGTAATTTCAGAGTGAAGTAGAAGATCATCGTGACAAGAGGATAAAATGTCTATGATATGATCATAGAGATGAATATCTGAGTTACGAGTTTTGGCACACAATTAAGACATTGTGGAAATTGTTTCGCAATTAATACCGCCTGGAACACCATAGTGTGATAGTGTGTCCGAACATCATAGTTGCACCCTATTGGATATGGTGCGTACCATGATGTCTCTTATCGAATTACCACTATTGTTCATGGGTTAGGCATTAGAGACAACCACATTCACTTTAAATAGGGCACCACGTAATTCCGTTGAGATGACACCGTATGAATTATGGTTTAGAGAAACCTAAGTTGTCGTTTCTTAAAGGTTTGGGGCTGCGACGCTTATGTGAAAAAGTTTCAGGCTGATAAGCTCGAACCCAAAGCGGATAAATGCATCTTCATAGGACACCCAAAACAGTTGGGTATACCTCCTATCTCAGATCCGAAAGCAATAAGGGATTGTTTCTAGAATCGGGTCCTTTCTCGAGGAAAAGTTTCTCTCGAAAGAATTGAGTGGGAGGATGGTGGAGACTTGATATGGTTATTGAACCATCACTTCAACCAGTGTGTATCAGGGCACAGGAAGTTGTTCCTGTGGCACCTACACCAATTGAAGTGGAAGCTTATGATAGTGATCATGAAGTTTCGGATCAAGTCACTACCGAACCTCGTAGGGTGACAAGGATATGTACTACTTCAGAGTGGTACAGTAATCCTGTCTTGAAGGTCATTTTGCTAGACAACAATGAACCTACGAGCTATGGAGAAGCGATGGTGGGCCCAAATTCCAACAAATGGTTAGAAGCCATGAAATCCGAGATAGGATCCATGTATCAGAACAAAGCATGGACTTTGGTGGACTTGCCCAATGATCAGCAAGCCATTGAGATAAATGGATCTTTAAGAAGAAGACAGACGTGGATGGTAATGTCACCATCTATGAAGCTCGACTTGTGGCGAAGAGTTTTTCACAAGTTCAAGCAGTTGACTACGATGAGATTTTCTCATTCGTAGCGATGCTTAAGTCCGTTGGAATCATGTTAGCATTGGCTGCATTTATGAAATCTGGCAGATGGATGTCAAAACGAGTTTCCTTACCAGTCTTTGTAAGGAAAGGTTGTATGTGATACAATCAGAAAGGTTTTGTCGATCCTAAGGATGCTAAAAGGTATGCTAGCTCCAGCAATCCTTCTAAGGACTGGAGTAAGCATCTCGGAGTTGGAATGTGGGCTTTGATGAAATGATCAAAGATTTTGGGTTTATACAAAGTTCATGAGAAAACTTGTATTTCCAAAGAAGTGAGTGGGAGCACTATAGAATTTCTGATGAATATATGTTGTCGACATATCATAGATCAGAGATGACGTAGATTTTCTAGAAAGCATATAGGGTTATTTGAAAGGTGTTTTTCAATAGAAAACCTGGATTAAGCTACTTGAACATTGAGCATCAAGATCTATAAGGATAGATCAAAATGCTTAATGATACTTTCAAATGAGCACATACCTTGACATGATCTTGAAGGTGTTCAAGATGGATCAGTCAAAGAAGAAGTTCTTGCCTGAGTTGTGAGGTAATAAGTTAAGACTTAAAGCTCGACCTCGGCAGAAAAAAGAGAAAGGACGAAGGTCGTCCCCTATGCTTAAGACATAGGCTCTACAGTATGCTATGCTGTGTACCGCACCTGAAGTGTGCCTTGCCATGAGTCAGTCAAGGGGTACAAGAGTGATCCAAGAATGGATCACAGGACAACGGTCAAAGTTATCCTTAGTAACTAGTGGACTAAGGAATTTTCTCGATTATGGAGGTGGTAAAAGAGTTCGTCGTAAAGAGTTACGTCGATGCAAGCTTGACACCTATCCGGATAGCTCTGAGTAGAGATACCGGATACGTATAATGGAGCAACAATTTAGAATAGCTCCAAGTAGAACAATTATTTGGAATAGCTCCAAATAGAGCGTGGTAGCTGCATCTAGGAGATGACATAGAGATTTGTAAAGCACACACGGATCTGAAAGGTTCAGACCCGTTGACTATAACCTCTCTCACAAGCATAACATGATCAAACCCAGAACTCTTGGGTGTTAGTCACATGGGGATGTGACCTTGAGTGTTAATCACATATCGATGTGAACTAGATTATTGACTCTAGTGCAAGTGGGAGACTGTTGGAAATATGCCCTAGAGGCAATAATAAATAAGTTATTATTATATTTCCTTGTTCATGATAATCGTTTATTATCCATGCTATAATTGTATTGATAGGAAACTCAGATACATGTGTGGATACATAGACAACACCATGTCCCTAGTAAGCCTCTAGTTGACTAGCTCGTTGATCAATAGATGGTTACGGTTTCCTGACCATGGACATTGGATGTCATTGATAACGAGATCACATCATTAGGAGAATGATGTGATGGACAAGACCCAATCCTAAGCCTAGCACAAAGATCGTGTAGTTCGTATGCTAAAGCTTTTCTAATGTCAAGTATCTTTTCCTTAGACCATGAGATTGTGCAACTCCCGGATACCGTAGGAATGCTTTGGGTGTATCAAACGTCACAACGTAACTGGGTGGCTATAAAGGTGCATTACAGGTATCTCCGAAAGTGTCTGTTGGGTTGGCACGAATCGAGACTGGGATTTGTCACTCCGTGTAAACGGAGAGGTATCTCTGGGCCCACTCGGTAGGACATCATCATAATGTGCACAATGTGACCAAGGGGTTGATCACGGGATGATGTGTTACGGAACGAGTAAAGAGACTTGCCGGTAACGAGATTGAACAAGGTATCGAAATACCGACGATCGAATCTCGGGCAAGTACAATACCGCTAGACAAAGGGAATTATATACGGGATCGATTGAGTCCTTGACATCGTGGTTCATCCGATGAGATCATCGTGGAACATGTGGGAGCCAACATGGGTATCCAGATCCTGCCGTTGGTTATTGACCGGAGTACGTCTCGGTCATGTCTGCATGTCTCCCGAACCCGTAGGGTCTACACACTTAAGGTTCGGTGACGCTAGGGTTATAAAGGAAGCTTGTATGTGGTTACCGAATGTTGTTCGTAGTCCCGGATGAGATCCCGGATGTCACGAGGAGTTCCGGAATGGTCCGGAGGTAAAGATTTATATATGGGAAGTCCTGTTTTGGTTACCGGAAAAGTTTCGGGCGATATCGGTAATGTACCGAGACCACCGGGAGGGTCCCGGGGGTCCACCAAGTGGGGCCACCTGCCCCAGAAGGCTGCGTGGGCCAAGTGTGGGAGGGGACCAGCCCCTAGGCGGGCTGGTGCACCCCACAAGGGACCCAAGGCGCAAGGGAGAGTGGGAGGGGGCAAACCCTAGGGCAGATGGGCCCTAAGGCCCACCCCAGGCGCGCCTCCCCTCTCTCCCCCTCTTGGCCGCCTCCACAAGCCCCATCTAGGGCTGGCCGCACCCCTTGGGGGGGGGGAACCCTAGATGGGGGCGCAGCCCTCTCCCTCCCCTATATATATTGGAGGTTTTAGAGCAGCCCATGACACGAGAACTTATCCCTTCATTGGTGCAGCCCTGCCTCTCCTCCTCCTCCTCTCCCGTGGTGCTTTGCGAAGCCCTGCTGGATTGCCACGCTCCTCCACCACCACCATGCCGTTGTGCTGCTGCTGGATGGAGTCTTCCTCAACCTCTCCCTCTCTCCTTGCTGGATCAAGGCGTGGGAGACGTCACCGGGCTGTACGTGTGTTGAACGCGGAGGTGTCGTCCGTTCGGCACTAGGATCTCCGGTGATTTGGATCACGACGAGTACGACTCCTTCAACCCCGTTCTCTTGAACGCTTCCGCTTAGCGATCTACAAGGGTATGTAGATGCACTCTCCTTCCCCTCGTTGCTAGTTTCTCCATAGATAGTTCTTGGTGACACGTAGGAAAATTTTGAATTTCTGCTACGTTCCCCAACATACTACACATACACATGGCTAGAGGAGATGATCTCCACGCCATAAAATACCTACCCCTCAAGCTCAAAGGGCCAGCTCGGCATTGGCTCAAAAGCCTCCCAGAAAATACTGTTGGAAGTTGGGAAGAGCTTGAGGACGTGTTTAGAGCAAATTTTCAAGGGACTTATGTCCGCCCTCCGGATGCAGACGATCTGAGTCATATAACCCAACAGCCCGGAGAGTCAGCGCGCAAATTCTGGAACAGGTTCCTTACCAAAAAGAACCAAATAGTCGACTATCCGGACGCGGAAGCCTTAGCAGCTTTTAAACACAACTTCCGAGACGAATGGCTCGCCAGACACCTCGGCCAAGAGAAGCCAAGAACAATGGCCGCGCTAACAAGCCTCATGACGCGCTTTTGCGTAGGAGAAGACAGCTGGCTAGCAAGATGCAGCACCAGCGACCCGAGTACATCCGAGATCAGAGATGGAAACGGAAAATCACGGCGCAGGAAGGATCAGCGCCGGAATAAAGAAAAAAACCCAAAGGGCACGGCGGTCAACGCCGGATTCAAAAGCTCGCGGCCAAACAATAAAACACTGCCTCTTAAGGACAACAGCGACGAGCTATCAAATTTAAACAAAATCTTAGATCGGATATGTCAAATCCACAGTACCTCCGGAAGGCCTGCAAACCATACCAACCGAAATTGTTGGGTTTTTAAACAGTCCGACAAACTCAACGCCGGACACAAGGGGCTCGATGCGCCAAGCGAGGACGATGACGAACCCCAACAGCAGAGCACCGGAAGTCAAAAGACTTTCCCACAAGAAGTCAAAACAGTAAACTCGCTTCATGCGATAGTACGGAAAACCAACACGACACTCACTAAGACAAGTGTCGCATGGTCCACCCCAGCGGAACACCGAGATTGGATGTCAAAACCAATCACTTTCGACCATCTGGATTAGTCCAGAAGTATCCGGAACGCAGGATAGACTGCCCTGATATTGGATCCCATAATAGACGGACTGCAATTCACGCAGGTTTTGATGGACGGCGGCAGTAACTCAAACCTGCTATATCCGGACACAATCCGCAAGTTGGGATAGACCCTACTACAATTCGGCATAGCCGCACTTCCTTCAAAGGAGTGGCGCCAGGCCCTTACGCCAGGTGCACAGGTTCATTATTACTAGAAGTTGTTTTCGGGTCACCTGACAACTTCCGACGAGAAAAGCTAACCTTTCATGTCGCCCCATTTAAAAGTAGCTATCAAGCATCACTGGGAGGGGAAGCTTTCATCCGCTTCAATGCAATACCACATTACGCGTCTCTTACGCTTAAAATGCCCGGTCCACATGGCACCATTTCATTAAAAGGTCGCCTGAGACCCCGGACATGGCTGGACGAGTCCGGAACAAATAAGCTAGGGGCTACCTAGCCGCACACCCCTTCACAAGGGTTTGTACATATAAGCCATAATGAGCTAGCATAGGCTCAACTTTATTAATCTATATTTCAATTTTTTATGCACTTTCTCGCACGATTTCTTTTCAAACTAAGTTCCTCTCTTTTTACAGATGAACAGCGTGCACACCCGTCCAGGACACGGCACAACGGAGACACAGGCGCAGACGTGCAGTAGGGACCCGTTGCAAGGACTCTTTTCAGACTAAGACCCTACGTAAACCTTTCTTACTGTCTCTTGTTGCTATAATCCCCTGGTTTCTCATTATAACCAGAGTGGAGACTGGCGTTTTGGCATCGGCCGCGCCAGAAGAACTTGCCCGTACCTGGACACAAGGGGCTTAGGGCATTGTTTTGCCCGCTATTGTAAAGACCGAACACCTTCGGGAGTGTTCGGCGCCTCGAGTTAGGCCTTATATGCATCGGCTCCGAATCATGTCTTTGGTCAAATGTTGGGTTTGCCCGGCTCCTGTGTTTTGCTGCCTTACATTCCGTATCACCGGCTAACGCGACACTAGGAGAACTACTGCGATTGTGCCCCAGTTCGGCTGGGCGAGCACCTCAGTAGAGAAAGCCGAAAACTGACTGTCATGATACAACGAGAGACTGGTCAACCACTCGATCGACCATGGGAATGTTTAGAATTCCTCCGCTTTGACGAAGGGCCGTTTCCCGGTCAGGCACATAAGTGCCCCAAATTCGGAGAGCGCGGTGCCCCCAGGGGCTATGTCGTAGCCCCACCCTCGAACTCCATGGCTAAGTGAAAGTGATAAAGCATTATAGTCCGGTTGCCTCGTTTGCTATGCTACCACCTCCTTTACAGGACCGAGATGTCGGATTAAGTGTGAAAACGCGCTATTTTTTTTGTGAACACCCCCGCACCTTGTGCGTGGGGGCTGAAGCCGACGACTTCCATCTTTCAGGTTATACACACGTATACATGAACGGCCGCATAGGAGATATTCTATTACTTGAACGCATAAGTATAAAAGGCGCTTACATCATAAATATTGTTTTACATCATAAAAACGTTCATTCGAACATAACATTTTTTGAGCACTGCGACTCTATTACACGAGCACCATGCAGCACTTCGCCAAAATAGTGCTCGGTGGGTAACCGGTTATCATCCGAACCCGGGGTCGCAACAGCGGTGGCATCCATCTCTGTCCAATGTGTCTTCACACGGGCGAGTGCCATCCGTGCACCCTCTATGCAGGCCGACCGCTTCATCGCCTTGATATTCGGCACCGCCCCAAGAAATTGCTGCAATAAGCCAAAGTAACTCTTCGGCTCGGGCCTATCCGGCCAGACATGAGTCACTATATCCGTCATAGCGTGCCCGGACAACCTATTTAGCTCAGCCCACTCGGCCAAACGGTCGGTCAGCGGAAGTGAACACTCCGGACTATGGAATTGAGACCAAAACAGCTCTTCCATCTTGTGATCCTTCTGGCTTCGAAAATGCACAACGGCATCCGCCGCACTCGCTGCTAAGTCCATATAAGGGTCCTCTGGACCCCACAGTTGGCCCAGCTGAGCATACTTTGGATCCGTAAACCTTCAGCGCAGCAGAAAAGGCTTGCCAGCTACAATATCTCCGGCCTGGCGCAACTCTTCCTTTATAGCCCGCATTGCAGAGCGGGCATCCTTGGCTTCGGCGGTGGCCTTCCCCAGGTCTTCTTGCCCCGCTAGGCACTCCTTCCCAAGAGCCTCATTGCGGTCGGTAGCATCTTTTAACTTCACGGCCATTTCGGCCATCTCTTCCCTGCTCCGGCAGTGTGCGACCCTTTCGGCCGCTAACTCCTCGGCCGCCCTCGAGGCCGCCGCATTACTCCTTCTGGCCTGCTCCTTGGCTTGAGCAAGTTCGGTCCGAAGGCTCTCCACAGCAGCGGCACTATCTGCATTTCACACACATGTTGTAAGGAGCTGGCTTCGGCTCCCTTACCAAGTGACCGCATAGAAACACTTACCTTGCGACTCATCAAGTCGCCTGTTGACCAGCGTGATGTCCGCATCCGCAACAGCGAGTTGCCGCTTTAGTTCAGCAACTCCATCAGTCCGGCTGGCCCCCGGACGACCCGCCACCTGTATTGGCACGGCGGAAATTTAAACCTGCGATTTTGATCCTCGGCACACTGCCGATTTCGACAACCTACCGAGTCTCAGGGGCTACTATCTATACAGGGCGCATTCTATATGCAAAACTATTAAAAGGTGTGTCATTTTTACGTACCTCAAACCCCGCCAGCAAACTCCTGACGGCATTATGCAACCCGCCTTCGGCGGACGAAATCCTTTCAATCACCATGCTCATCAATGCGTGGTGATCTTCTGAGATAGACGCCTTCTCAAGCAGATCCTTCAGCCGTACACCAGTTGGCGCTAAACTATCCGGCTTTGCCAAACCAGGGGGCTTCCTCCGTGACGACACTTCAGGCTCGTCCGCCCTATCTGACGGCTCCCCGGACGGAGGCGTCTCGCTCTCCATCATCTCCGGATGAAGGTCCCCCGAAGACGAGCTCATTTGCGAAGGATGGAGATCCGAACTACAAGGTAAAAACTTTAGTTATCCTCATAAGCACAAATAGGGATGTCCCTTATTATAAAACTCCTTTCTTTCTACTTACGGCTCGTTGGAGGGATGATTCTTTAAGGGAGATTGTGCGGCCGGGGCCTCCCCGGACGCAGGACCCTCTGGCGAAGATTTCTTCCCCCGTTTAGGGGCTTTTGCCCCCGGGTCCTCGGATGCAGTCCTCTTCTCCACTTGGAGGGAGGGATTCTCGATCCCCCCTCTTTCAAGAGCCTCCTTAGGCGAGACAGTAGCTTTCCTGCTTTCCCCTTCGCCTTCCTCTGGAGGCACAACCTCAAGCATCCGGACCAGCACGGAATCCGGCGCGGTCTCGGGGAGGGGGGCCGGACACCATATCAATTTTGCTTCCGCTATCCACTCCTGTTTAGAAAGAAGTTGATCATAAGGCGAATCATTGAAAGGCAAACAAACGGTATGTCCGGACTTGGAACTACTTACTTGAGTATCCAGGCGATTGCAGCTTAGGCCAGCATCCTCGGTCAATTCCGGACGCGCCTCTTGCGATCCGAAGAATAATTTGTACATCTCCAGGGGTGTCATACCCATGAAGTGTTGAAGAATCCGTGGGCCCTCCGGATTGAACTCCCACAGCCGGAGAGGGCGGCGTTTGTAGGGCGGGAGACGCCTAATCAGCATAACCTGCATTACCACCACCATATCAACCTCCCTTGTTTGGAGATCTCGAATCCGGCCCTGTAGTAGGGGCACGTCCTTTGACGGCCCCCAGTTGAGCCATTGGTTGATCCACGACATCAACTGTCGTGGAGGTCCCGGGCGGAATAAGGGCGGCGGCTTTTGTTTGCGGCCCCTCGGAACGGTAATATAGAACCACTCTTGCTGCCACGGGCCGAGCTCCTCTTGGAAGGAGCCAGCGGGCCACGGGGCATCGGCCCTCCTACTTATGGCTGCCCCACCGCACTCCGCTTGACGCCCCCCGATCATCTTTGGCGCCACATTGAAGGTCTTCAGCCACATGCCGAAGTGAGGGGTGATGCGGAGGAAGGCTTCGCAGACGACAATAAATGCGGAAATATGGAGGATGGACTCCGGAGCCAAATCGTGGAATTCCAACCCATAGTAAAACATGAGCCCTCTCACAAAAGGATCCATCAAGAAGCCTAAACCCTGACGGAGGTGGGATACAAAAACGACATACTCGCCGGGCTCGGGGGTGGGGATGGCCTGCCCTTCGGCAGGCAACCTGTGCGAAATCTCATAAGCCAGGTACTTGGCCTCCTGCAGCTTTAGCACGTCCTCCTTCGTGATGGAGGAGGGCATCCACCGGCCCTGGAGGTCGGAACCGGACATCGTTGAAGGTCCGAAGCGCTCGAATCTGGAGCTCTAGGTGCTGGAACTTGGAGCGGGAAGAGGATTCGATGGAGGATTGAAGAAAAGAAACGAGCCTTGGTCCCGTTATAAAGAGGGAGAATACCGAGAGCCGTCTTCATGACCGTTTGGGACTCGCCTTCGATAGAGGGGGCGCGGCGACGGGCGCGGTTGGGTTACCCACGTCCGTATTGATGAGAATCTCGGATTAAGGGGCAACACGATCTCTGCTTCGACAAGACGTGCCAAGGAAACCGCTTCGCTAAATGCGCTGAGGTGGTAGAGTAAAAAATGATTCAAGTAATGGCTTGGTAGTGGCGTGACGACATGCTGCAAAAAACGTCAGCAGATTGAACTTGTGTATATATTATTCTCTCTACGGTGGAATGTGGAATTTATTTTGCAGAGCCGGACACTATCCTGGTGTTCACAATCTTCTATCATTCGGAGGAGGAACCCGCCTTGCAATGCCAAGCAATATACGTGCCGGACTTATCGTCATTGAAGCCTGGTTCAGGGGCTACTGAGGGAGTCCCGGATTAGGGGGTGTCCGGATAGCCGGACTACCATCATCGGCCGAACTATCATCGGCCGGACTATCATCATCATCGACCGGACTCCAAGACTATGAAGATACAAGATTGAAGACTTCGTCCCATGTCCGGATGGGACTTTCCTTGGCGCGGAAGGCAAGCTTGGCGATACGGATACGTAGATCTCCTACTATTGTAACCGACTCTATGTAACCCTAGCCCTCTCCGGTGTCTATATAAACCGGATGGCTCTAGTCCGTAGAACAACAACAACCATTACAATCATACCATAGGCTAGCTTCTAGGGTTTAGCCTCCTTGATCTCGTGGTAGATCCACTCTTGTAAACATCCACAATATCAATATCAATCAAGCAGGACGTAGGGTTTTACCTCCATCAAGAGGGCCCGAACCTGGGTAAAACATCGTGTCCCTTGTCTCCTGTTACCATCCGCCTAGACGCACAGTTCGGGACCCCCTACCCGAGATCCACCGGTTTTGACACCGACAACGGGTATCTCCGAAAGTGTCTATTGGGTTGGCACGAATCGAGACTGGGATTTGTCACTCCGTGTGACGGAGAGGTATCTTTGGGCCCACTCGGTAGGACATCATCATAATGTGCACGATGTGATCAAGGAGTTGATCATAGGATGATGTGTTATGGAACGAGTAAAGAGACTTGTCGGTAACGAGATTGAACAAGGTATCGGCATACCGACGATCGAATCTCGGGCAAGTAGTATACCGGTAGACAAAGGGAATTGTATACGGGATTGATTGAATCCTTGACATCGTGGTTCATCTGATGAGATCATCGTGGAACATGTGGGAGCCAACATGGGTATCCAGATCCCGCTGCTGGTTATTGGCCGGAGAGTTGTCTCGGTCATGTCTGCATGGTTCCTGAACCCGTAGGGTCTACACACTTAAGGTTCGACGACGCTAGGGTTATAGGGAATAGATATACGTGGTTACCGAATGTTGTTCGGAGTCCCGGATGAGATCCCGGACGTCACGAGGAGTTCCGGAATGGTCCGGAGGTAAAGATTTATATATGGGAAGTCCTGTTTTGGTCACCGGAAAAGTTTCGGGTGCTATCGGTAACGTACCGGGACCACCGGGAGGGTCCCGGGGGTCCACCAGGTGGGGCCAACGGCCCCAGAGGGATGCATAGGCCAAGTGTGGGAGGGGACCAGCCCCAGGTGGGCTGGTGCGCCCCCCCACCAAGTCCCAAGGCGCAGGGAGAGTGGGAGGGGGCAAACCCTAGGTCCAGATGGGCCTTAAGGCCCATCCTAGGGCGCCCCCCTCTCATCCCCCCTTTGGCCGCACCCTAGATGGGTTTTAGGGGCTGCCGCCACCCCTAGGGAGGGAACCCTAGATGGGGGCGCAGCCCCTCCCCATCCCCTATATATACTTGAGGTATTGGGGGCTGCAAAACACACGAGATGAACTCTCCCAAGGTGCAGCCCTACCTCTCTCCCTCCTCGTCTCTCGCAGTGCTTGGAAAAGCCCTGCTGGAGTGCCACGCTCCTCCATCACCACCACGCCGTTGTGCTGCTGCTGGACGGAGTCTTCCCCAACCTCTCCCTCTCTCCTTGCTGGATCAAGGCATGGGAGACGTCACCGGGCTGCACGTGTGTTGAACGCGGAGGTGCCGTCCGTTCGACACTAGGATCTTCGGTGATTTGGATCACGACGAGTACGACTCCCTCAACCCCGTTCTCTTGTAACGCTTCTGCTTAGCGATCTACAAGGGTATGTAGATGCAGTCCCCTCTCTCTTGTTGCTAGTCTCTCCATAGATAGATCTTGGTGACTCGTAGGAAATTTTTTAATTTCTGCTACATTCCCCAACATACTAGCCATCGCTTCATCAAAATAAGAAAATAACATGCGAAAAACAGAATCTGTCAAAAACAGGACAGTCTGTAGTAATATGGAAGTTTAGTAAACTTCTGTAACTCCAAAACTTATGAAATAAATATGAAAATTTGAAAAATTTGTACAGAAGTAATGTGCAAAAAGTTTTAGACCCATTTGACCTTCCAGTAAAAAATGTAAAATCACACGCTATGTCAGGACCCCGATCCTTAGTCACACCGATCTAGCATGTAACACATCATATCCTTTTGCGGCCTCACGCACGGTATTCCCACGGGTGCCACCTTACCTGGCCCGGGACCGTTTGCGCTTTTGGCTCACGTATATGATAGTGCCGCTAGCATCCATATGACAAAGAACCCGGGCTGACATTGTTGGAAATATGCCCTAGAGGCAATAATAAAAGGATTATTATTATATTTCCTTGTTCATGATAATTGTCTTTTATTCATGCTATAATTGTATTATCTGGAAATCATAATACACGTGTGAATACATAGACCACAATACATCCCTAGTAAGCCTCTAGTTGACTAGCTCGTTGGTCAACGGATAGTCATGGTTTCCTGACTATGGACATTAGATGTCATTGACAACGGGATCACGTCATTAGGAGAATGACGTGATGGACAAGACCCAATCCTAAGCATAGCACAAGATCGTGTAGTTCATTTTGCTAGAGCTTTTCCAATGTCAAGTATCTCTTCCTTAGACCATGAGATCGTGTAACTCCCGGATACCGTAGGAGTGCTTTGGGTGTACCAAACGTCACAACCTAACTGGTGACTATAAAGTAACGTACCAATTGACAAAGGGAATAGTATACGGGGTTGATTGAATCCTCGACATCGTGGTTCATCCGATGACATCATCAAGGAGCATGTGGGAGCCAACATGGGTATACAGATCCCGCTGTTGGTTATTGACCGGAGAGCCATCTCGGTCATGTTTGCATGCCTCCCGAACCCGCAGGGTCTACACACTTAAGGTTCGGTGACGCTAGGGCTATTAGGAAGACTTGTATGTGATTACCGAATGTTGTTCGGAGTCCCGGATGAGATCCCGGACGTCACGAGGAGTTCCGGAAGGGTCCGGAGGTGAAGATTTATATATGAGAAGTTGTCATGCGGACACCGGAAAGTTTCGGGGGCATATCGGTATTGTACCGGGGCCACCGGAGGGGTTCCGGGGGTCCACCGGGAGGGGCCACCCCTCTTGGTGGGCCACATGGGCCGCGTGGGGCAGGGAACCAGCCCCTGGAGGGCTGGGCGCCCCTCCCTTGGGCCCATGCGCCTAGGGTTGGGGGGGGGGAACCCTAAAGGGGGCGCACCCCCCTTGCTTGGGGGGCAAGCCCCCTCCATGGCCGCCCCCCCTCTAGATCTCATCTAGAGGGGGCCGGCCCCCTTTCCCCTTCCCCTATAAATAGAGGGGCGAGGGGAGGGCTGAACACCTGATCAAAGGCGCAGCCCCTCCTCTCCCCAAAACCTCTCCTCCTCCGTTAAGTGCTTGGCGAAGCCCTGTCGGAGTAGTGCCTCTCCACCAACACCACGCCGTCGTGCTGCTGCTGGAGCCTTCTTCCTCAACCTCTCATTCCCCCTTGCTGGATCAAGAAGGAGGAGACGTCGTCTGTACCGTACGTGTGTTGAACGCGGAGGTGCTGTCTGTTCAGCACTTGGTCATCGGTGATCTGAATCACGCCGAGTACGACTCCATCATCACCGTTCCCTTGAACGCTTCCGCACGCGATCTACAAGTGGTATGTAGATGCAATCTCTCTCCCATGACTCGTTGCTTAGATGAACTCATAGATGGATCTTGGTGAAACCGTAGGAAAATTTTTAATTTTCTGCAACGTTCCCCAACAGTGGCATCATGAGCTAGGTCTATGCGTAGTTCTCTATTGCACGAGTAGAACACAATTTTGCTGTGGGCGTAGATCTTGTCAACTTGCTTGCTGCTACTAGTCTTTTCTTGCTTCAGTGGTATTGTGGGATGAAGTGGCCCGGACCGACCTTACACGTACGCTTATGTGAGACAGGTTCCACCGACTGACATGCACTAGTTGCATAAGGTGGCTAGCGGGTGTCTATCTCTCCTACTTTAGTTGGAGCTGATTAGATGAAAAGGGTCCTTATGAAGGGTAAATAGAAGTTGACAAAATCATGTTGTGTTTATTCTTAGGTAAGAAAACGTTCTTGCTAGAACCCAATTGCAGCCACGTAAAAGATGCAACAACAATTAGAGGATGTCTAACTTGTTTTTGCAGCAATTGTCATGTGATGTGATATGGCCAGAAGTTGTGATGAATGATGAATGATATATTGTGATGTATGAGATCATGTTCTTGTAATAGGAATCACGACTTGCATGTCGATGAGTATGACAACCGGCAGGAGCCATAGGAGTTGTCTTTATTTTTGTATGACCTGCGTGTCATTGAAGAACGCCATGTAAATTACTTTACTTTATTGCTAAATGCGTTAGCCATAGAAGTAGAAGTAGTCGTTGGCGTGACAACTTCATGAAGACACAATGATGGAGATCATGGTGTCATTCCGGTGACGAAGATGATCATGGAGCCCCGAAGATGGAGATCGAAGGAGCTATATGATATTGGCCATATCATGTCACTACTATATAATTGCATGTGATGTTTATTATGTTTTATGCATCTTGTTTACTTAGAACGGCGGTAGTAAATAAGATGATCCCTTATAATAATTTCAAGAAAGTGTTCCCCCTAACTGTGCACCGTTGCTAAAGTTCGTCGTTTCGAAGCACCACGTGATGATCGGGTGTGATAGATCCTTACGTTCACATACAACGGGTGTAAGACAGATTTACACATGCAGAACACTTAGGGTTAACTTGACGAGCCTAGCATGTACAGACATGGCCTCGGAACACAGAGGCCGAAAGGTCGAACATGAGTCGTATGGAAGATACGATCAACATGGAGATGTTCACCGATGATGACTAGTCTGTCTCACGTGATGATCGGACACGGCCTAGTCGACTCGGATCGTGTAACACTTAGATGACTAGAGGGATGTCTAATCTGAGTGGGAGTTCATTAAATAATTTGATTAGATGAACTTAATTATCATGAACTTAGTCTAAAACTTTTGCAAAATATGTCTTGTAGATCAAATGGCCAACGCTCATGTCAACATGAACTTCAACGCGTTCCTAGAGAAAACCAAGCTGAAAGATGATGGCAGCAACTATTCGGACTGGGTCCGGAACCTGAGGATCATCCTCATAGCAGCCAAGAAAGATTATGTCCTAGATGCACCGCAAGGTGAAGCACCCATCCAAGAGAACCAAGACGTTATGAACACTTGGCAATCATGTGCTGATGATTACTCCCTCATTCAGTGTGGCATGCTTTACAGCCTAGAACCGGGGCTCCAAAAGCGTTTTGAGAAGCACGGAGCATATGAGATGTTCGAGGAGCTGAAAATGGTTTTCCAAGCTCATGCCCGGGTCGAGAGATATGAAGTCTCCGACAAGTTCTATAGTTGTAAGATGGAGGAAAACAGTTCTGTCAGTGAGCACATACTCAATATGTCTGGGTTGCACAACCGCATGTCCCAGTTGGAGATCAATCTCCCGGAAGAGGCGGTCACTGACAGAATCCTTCAGTAGCTCCCACCGACCTACAAGAGCTTTGTGTTGAACTACAATATGCAGGGGATGGTAAAGACCATTCCTGAAGTATTCTCAATGCTGAAGTCAGCAGAGGTTGAAATCAAGAAAGAACATCAAGTGTTGATGGTCAATAAGACCACTAATTCAAGAAGGGCAAGGGTAAGAAGAACTTCAAGAAGGACGGCAAAGATGTTTCCGCGCCCGGTAAGCCAGTTGCCGGGAAGAAGTCAAAGAATGGACCCAAACCTGAGACTGAGTGCTTTCATTGCAAGGGGAAGGGTCACTGGAAGCGGAACTGCCCCAAATACTTAGCGGACAAGAAGGCCGGCAACACCAAAGGTATATTTGATATACATGTAATTGATGTGTACCTTACCAGTACTCGTAGTAACTCCTGGGTATTCGATACCGGTGCTGTTGCTCATATTTGTAACTCACAGCAGGAGCTGCGAAATAAGCGGAGACTGGCGAAGGACGAGGTGACGATGCGCATCGGGAATGGTTCCAAGGTCGATGTGATCGCCGTCGGCACGCTACCTCCACATTTACCTACGGGATTAGTTTTAAACCTCAATAATTCTTATTTAGTGCCAAGTTTGAGCATGAACATTGTATCCGGATCTCGTTTAATACGAGATGGCTACTCATTTAAATCCGAGAATAATGGTTGTTCTATTTATATGAGAGATATGTTTTATGGTCATGCCCCGATGGTCAATGGTTTATTCTTAATGAATCTCGAACGTAATGTTACACATATTCATAGTGTGAATACCAAAAGATGTAAAGTTGATAACGATAGTCCCACATACTTGTGGCACTGCCGCCTTGGTCACATTGGTGTCAAGCGCATGAAGAAGCTCCATGCTGATGGACTTTTAGAGTCTCTAGATTATGAATCATTTGACACATGCGAACCATGCCTCATGGGCAAAATGACCAAGACCCCGTTCTCCGGAACAATGGAGCGAGCAACCAACTTATTGGAAATCATACATACGGATGTGTGTGGTCCAATAGGCGTTGAGGCTCACGGAGGATATCGTTATATTCTCACTCTCACTGATGACTTGAGTAGATATGGGTATGTCTACTTGATGAAACACAAGTCTGAGACCTTTGAAAGGTTCAAGGAATTTCAGAATGAAGTAGAGAATCAACGTGACCGAAAGGTAAAGTTCTTATGATCGGATCGTGGAGGAGAATATTTAAGTCACGAATTTGGTACACACTTAAGAAAATGTGGAATCGTTTCACAACTCACGCCGTCTAGAACACCTCAGCGTAACGGTGTGTCCGAACGTCGTAATCGCACTCTATTGGATATGGTGCGATCTATGATGTCTCTTACTGATTTACCGCTATCATTTTGGGGATACGCTCTAGAGACAGCTACATTCACTTTAAATAGGGCACCGTCTAAATACGTTGAGACGACACCGTATGAATTATGGTTTGGGAAGAAACCTAAGCTGTCGTTTCTAAAAGTTTGGGGATGCGATGCTTATGTCAAGAAACTTCAACCTGAAAAGCTCGAACCCAAGTCGGAAAAATGCGTCTTCATAGGATACCCTAAGGAAACCATTGGGTATACCTTCTACTTAAGATCCGAGGGCAAGATCTTCGTTGCCAAGAACGGATCCTTTCTGGAAAAAGAGTTTCTCTCAAAATGAGTAAGTGGGAGGAAGGTAGAACTCGATGAAGTACCACCTCTTGAACCGGAAAGTAGTGCAGCTCAGGAAAACGTTCCTGTGGTGCCTACACCGACTGGAGAGGAAATTAATGATGATGATCAAGGTACTTCTGATCAAGTTGCTACTGAACTTCGTAGGTCCACAAGGACTCGTTCCGCACCAGAGTGGTATGGCAACCCTGTCCTGGAAATCATGTTGTTAGACAACGGTGAACCTTCGAACTATGAAGAAGCGATGGCGGGCCCAGATTCCAACAAATGGCTAGAAGCCATGAAATCCGAGATAGAATCCATGTATGAAAACAAAGTATGGACTTTGACTGACTTGCCCGATGATCGGCGAGCGATAGAAAATAAATGGATCTTTAAGAAGAAGACGGACGCGGATGGTAATGTCACCATCTATAAAGCTCGACTTGTCGCTAAGGGTTATCGGCAAGTTCAAGGGATTGACTACGATGCGACTTTCTCTCCCGTAGCGAAGCTTAAGTCCGTCCGAATAATGTTAGCAATTGCCGCATACTATGATTATGAGATATGGCAGATGGACGTCAAAACGGCATTCCTTAACGGGCATCTTAAGGAAGACCTGTATATGATGCAGCCAGAGGGTTTTGTCAATCCTAAGAATGCTAACAAAGTGTGCAAGCTCCAGCGATCCATTTATGGGCTGGTGCAAGCATCTCGGAGTTGGAACATTCGCTTTGATGAGATGATCAAAGCGTTTGGGTTTACACAGACTTATGGAGAAGCCTGCGTTTACAAGAAAGTGAGTGGGAGCTCTGTAGCATTTCTCATATTATATGTAGGTGACATACTTTTGATGGGAAATGATATAGAATTCTTGGACATCATTAATGCCTACTTGAATAAGTGTTTTTCAATGAAGGACCTTGTAGAAGCTGCTTACATATTAGGCATCAAGATCTATAGAGATAGATCGAGACGCCTCATAGGTCTTTCACAAAGCACATACCTTGATAAGATTTTGAAGAAGTTCAAAATGGATGAGTCCAAGAAAGGGTTCTTGCCTGTACTGCAAGGTGTGAGATTGAGCTCGGCTCAATGCCCGACCATGGCAAAAGATAAAGAAGAGATGAGTGTCATCCCCTATGCCTCAGCCATAGGATCTATTATGTATGCCATGCTGTGTACCGGACCTGATGTAAACCTTGACGTAAGTTTGGTAGGAAGGTACCAAAGTAATCCCGGCAAGGAACACTGAACAGCGGTCAAGAATATCCTGAAGTACCTGAAAAGGACAAAGGACATGTTTCTCGTTTATGGAGGTGACGAAGAGCTCGTCGTAAAGGGTTACGTCGACGCTAGCTTCGACACAGATCTGGATGACTATAAGTCACAAACCGGATATGTGTATATGTTGAATGGTGGAGCAGTAAGCTGGTGCAGCTGCAAGCAGAGCGTCGTGGTGGGATCTACATGTGAAGCGGAGTACATGGCTGCTCGGAGGCAGCGCATGAAGCAATCTGGGTGAAGGAGTTCATCACCGACCTAGGAGTCATACCCAATGCGTCGGGGCCGATCAAACTCTTCTGTGACAACACTGGAGCTATTGCCCTTGCCAAGGAGCCCAGGTTTCACAAGAAGACCAGGCACATCAAGCGTCACTTCAACTCCATCCGCGAAAATGTTCAAGATGGAGACATAGATATTTGCAAAGTGCATACGGATCTGAATGTCGCAGATCCGTTGACTAAACCTCTCTCGCGAGCAAAACATGATCAACACCAGAACTCTATGGGTGTTCGATTCATCACAATGTAACTAGATTATTGACTCTAGTGCAAGTGGGAGACTGTTGGAAATATGCCCTAGAGGTAATAATAAAAGGATTATTATTATATTTCCTTGTTCATGATAATTATCTTTTATTCATGCTATAATTGTATTATCCGGAAATCGTAATACACGTGTGAATACATAGACCACAATACGTCCCTAGTAAGCCTCTAGTTGACTAGCTCGTTGGTCAACGGATAGTCATGGTTTCCTGACTATGGACATAGATGTCATTGACAACGGGATCACGTCATTAGGAGAATGACGTGATGGACAAGACCCAATCCTAAGCATAGCACAAGATCGTGTAGTTCGTTTTGCTAGAGCTTTTCCAATGTCAAGTATCTCTTCCTTAGACCATGAGATCGTGTAACTCCCAGATACCGTAGGAGTGCTTTGGGTGTACCAAACGTCACCACGTAACTGGGTGACTATAAAGGTGCACTACAGGTATCTCCGAAAGTGTCTGTTGGGTTGACACGGATCGAGACTAGGATTTGTCACTCCATATGACGGAGAGGTATCTCTGGGCCCACTCGGTAATGCATCATCATAATGAGCTCAAAGTGACCAAGTGTTTGGTCACGGGATCATGCATTACGGTACGAGTAAAGTGACTTGCCGGTAACGAGACTGAACAAGGTATTGGGATACCGACGATCGAGTCTCGGGCAAGTAACGTACCGATTGACAAAGGGAATAGTATATGGGGTTGATTGAATCCTCGACATCATGGTTCATCCGATGACATCATCGAGGAACATGTGGGAGCCAACATGGGTATCCAGATCCCGCTGTTGGTTATTGATCGGAGAGCCGTCTCGGTCATGTCTGCATGCCTCCCGAACCCGTAGGGTCTACACACTTAAGGTTCGGTGACGCTAGGGTTATTAGGAAGACTTGTATGTGATTACTGAATGTTGTTCGGAGTCCCGGATGACATACCGGACGTCACGAGGAGTTCCAGAAGGGTCCGTAGGTGAAGATTTATATATGGGAAGTTGTCATGCGGACACCGGAAAGTTTCGGGGGCATATCGGTATTGTACCGGGGCCACCGGAGGGGTTCCGGGGGTCCACCGGGAGGGGCCACCCCTCTTGGTGGGCCACATGGGCCGCGTGGGGCAGGGAACCAGCCCCTGGAGGGCTGGGCGCCCCCCCCTTGGGCCCATGCACCTAGGGTTGGGGGGACCCTAAAGGGGGCGCACCCCCCTTGCTTGGGGGGCAAGCCCCCTCCCTGGCCGCCGCCCCCCTCTAGATCTCATCTAGAGGGGGCCGGCCCCCTTTCCCCTTCCCCTATAAATAGAGGGGCGAGGGGAGGGCTGAACACCAGATCAAAGGCGCAACCCCTCCCCTCCCCAACACCTCTCCTCCTCCGTTAAGTGCTTGGCGAAGCCCTGTCGGAGTACTGCCTCTCCACCAACACCATGCCGTCGTGGTGCTGCTGGAGCCTTCTTCCTCCACCTCTCCTTCCCCCTTGCTGGATCAAGAAGGAGGAGACGTTGTCCGTACCGTACGTTTGTTGAACGCGGAGGTGCTGTCCGTTCAGCACTTGGTCATCGGTGATCTGAATCACGGCGAGTACGACTCCATCATCACCGTTCCCTTGAACGCTTCCGCACGCGATCTACAAGTGGTATGTAGATGCAATCTCTCTCCCATGACTCGTTGCTTAGATGAACTCATAGATGGATCTTGGTGAAACCGTCGGAAATTTTTTAATTTTCTGCAACGTTCCCCAACAGACATGGCTAGTCGTGAACCCAGAGTGGCACTAACTTACAGGGACAGGCATACATGACCCAGCAACGAACGTGTCGGTCATCAGCGAGTGAATCCAGACTGTAGCAACTGGGCTAGCAGGACTCCGGTAAACCGGGCTGTAGCAGGCTAACAGGACTCCGGTAGACACCGCATGACATTTCCCCGAAGGGACAGACAGAGGAACGAAGAAGGACACAAGCCGGCTAGCCTAAGTGTTCCGGAGCAGTAGCAAGCTACCATGGCTCAGTGGAAGCACTAGGAGACATTTCCCGGTAAGAGAGGCTACCAAGGATAAACAACTAGGTTGTCAGATCCCACACATACCAAGCATTTCAATAACATACACACAATATGCTCGATATGTGCAAATACAACATGGCATCACAACATGACTCTATGACTCAAGTATTTTATTCAGTAGGCTCCGAGGAGCGAGATATTACAAACATGGGTCTCATGACCCAACAATCAGAGCATACAAGTCAAAGCACATGCGGAAGCTTAACATGTCTGAGTACAGACATCTAGAAATGAAAAAGGCTAAGAATCCTGACTATCTACCAGATCCTGCCGAGGGCACAAGATCGTAGATGAGGTAACAAGCTAAACGTCGAAGCCCACGCGGAACTACTAATGAGACTGAAGTCTCTCTGCAAAAACATAAAATAGGCAAATGTGAGTACAAATGTACCCAGCAAGACTTACATCAGAGCTATCTACATATGCATCATTATCAACAAAGGGGTGGTGGAGTTTAGCTGCAGCAAGCGAGCTTTGACTCGGTGGCTATCCTGAACTACGACTGCAAGTAACTCTTCTGAGGTGGCGCACACGAGTCCACATATTCACCATATCAATACACCACTATGGATCCGCTCCCGTCTCCCTATGAGAGCGCCATCCATAGCACTCACGCTTATCTTGCGTATTTTAGAGTATCCACTTTCACTTGTCTATGAACTGTACAGGCAACCCAGAAGTCCTTTACCGCGGACACGACTATTCGAATAGATCATATTAACCCTGCAGGGGTGTACTTCTTCACACACGCTCTCACCACTTACCGCCGTTTACACGGCATGTACTCGGCAACCTTCAAGCGGAAGCCCAGCGAGGGTGTCGGCCACGACCTGACTAACCACACAAGTCTCTCGTCCAGGTTTATCGCCTATTGGGATTCCATCCGCAAGGAGATCCGGCCGGGGTGTCGCTCGCGGCCCCAAACGATGTGTGCAGGGTTCCCAAGCCCACCTCGACGGGTGGATCTATGCTTGGTACACCGTGCCATGGTGCCTAGTCTGTCCCAAGCCCACCTGTACCGGGTGCCACTTGGTAGACTACTAACACTACCTACAAACACCAGAAACTAGTTGCAACTCCTGGACAGAGATCGAGTTGATTAATAAGTCGAGAGAGTCAATTAAGGATCCCAATGTGTGGTAGTAGTTGTTCATGGATCACAAACACAGAACTCAGTTCCTGAGGACGGCTGCAATGAGACAACCCACCATGTACTCCTACATGGCCTCTCATGGCTACCTTTACCAAATCGTGTTCACACACTTAGCTCTCGACAGTAGGACATGTTCACCACATTCCAATTCATCCCTGATGAATCAGACCTGACACAACTCTAAGCAATAGCAGGCATGACAAACAAACATGAATGAGTAGGCACATCAGGGCTCAAACAACTCCTACTCATGCTAGTGGGTTTCATCTATTTACTGTGGCAATGACATGCCATGTAGAGGATAAAGGGGTTCAACTACCGCAGCAAATAACAGTTGTATCGTTGTTGTCCTAATGCGGTAAAATAGAGCAGGAGCGAGAGAGTGCGATTGTATCGGAATGAACAAGGGGGTTTTGCTTTCCTGGCACTTCTGAAGATAATATAGCTCTTCATCGGTGTCATCGATCACATCGTCGGTACACGTCTACTGAGAGGGAATAACACCGGCAAACAGAGAAGGAACACAATCAATGCAATGCAACAATATGATGCATGAACGTGACATGGCAATATGCTGTGGTTTGAGCTAATGCAACTAGCAGCAGGTTAAATGAAGTTGGTTTGAACCCTAGGTTCAAATTCAAACTCCATATGTGAAGGTTTAAATGCCATTATAAGATTTGGCCTAAACAGCAGCCCTAAGTTGTTCTATCATGCATGAAAATGGTACAGATGGATAGATTGGATTTTTCTGAGCATTTTTCATATAAAATTTATTTCATTTGGAGCTACGGTTGAATTTCTATGAATTTTTGAAGTTTAAATCATTTTTTGGATTTTCCTGGTTATTTAGAAATAAAACAAATCCAGAAAATGACTTATTGCGTCAGCATAACGTCACTGTGATGTCAGCGGTCAACAGGAGCCGGTCGAGGTCAAACTGACATGTGGGGCCCATTGGTTAGTGACTCAGGGCTGGCTTGAGTGAATGATAGGTGGGACCGGACAACGCTGACTGGGCCAGACTCAAAGCTGACACGTGGGGTCCACGGCGTTAGCAGTAATCTAACAGAAAAATTATACTAACCTAATTAAGCTCAGGGGCCCACATGGCAGTGGCTCATGGGGGTGCTTATAGTGGTCATTAGCACTAACAAACCAGCGCCATGTCAGCAGGTGACGCCGGCGACAACAGCAGCAGCGGAAACTCGCCGGAGTTGGTCGGGGCGTCGCTATTGGCCGCGGCTGGGCGCGCTGAGGGCATCTATGCGGAGCTGGAACTTGTGTGCATCCAACGGTGCAAGCAGCAACTGCTGGGGCGGCCGGAAACAACGACGGCGTCGAGGTCAGCGGCGACCAGAGCTCGGGCGTCGACCGATTTGTCGCTACAGTGAGCAAGGCATGCGTTGCTTGGCATCTGCGGCGGCTGCATGTGCTAACAAGGCTATTGGGCATGCTAGCATGACCAAAGGGTCACCGGACTGACGCCGGCGACGAGCTCGGGCGGAGGTGAGCTTCGGCCTCGATGAACACGACGGCTACAATGTGCAAAAGGACGAGGCGTTAGGGGGAAAATGACCGGAGGCTCACAACGCGTCGATGGAAGTACTCGTCGGGCTCGGGGAAGGCCTGCAGACGACGGAGCGACGATGGCGATTGCCAGAGTCCGAGGAAGAAGACGGAGCCGATGGCGGCGTTGTAGGGGCTCCCGCGGGGCGTGGCTCGGTGAGGAGGAAGAGGGGGTCGAGGCGGAGCCTGTGAGAGCATCAGCGAGACGAGGCAGTGGCGGTGGGCGCGGCAGCGGTGTGCGACGGCGAGGACAGCACTCGGGCACAGTGAGAGAGAGCGAGGGAGAGGAGGGGAAGGAACGAGAGAGAGTGAGAGAGGTCCAGGGGGTGGCGTGGCGCTACGAGAGGCGTCCAGGGGGAGGAGGAGGCAGCCAGGCAGGGAGGAGGTGGCCAGCGTGTGGCTGCGAGCGCCGGGCACACGCCCCTGCCTACTGGCGCGAGGAGGAAGGCGACAGAGAGGCTGCGGTGGTGGGCTGGGCCGGCTTTGGTGGGTTGCACAAGTAAGTTAGGTAGGCCTCTGCTCTTTTTTAATTTTTCTTCTGTTTTGTTTAATTTACTTCCTTTTGCCACTGTTTCTAATAAAAAAATCAAAAACAGTGACAAAATTCCCCTGAATATATTTATGTTGCTTAATGGACTTTTCCAAAAGCTCATAAAATGTTCCAGGGTATTTGGAAATATATTCTATACAAGTTATGGATATAATTCCAAATGCAAATAAAATAATGATTTAAATTCAGTGCCCAAAATATTCCTCAAACATGCTCATTATTTTTTGTTTGGTGCAAAAACCTTTGCCAAATATAACCAACATTATTAAGGCCATTTTGGGAACACTGAATGCAATTTCCAGGGTTCTTTGCCCTGCTTTTAATTAAAGTTTTGAGGCCTCAACAATCCTCAATTCAAATTTCAGAAATTTAAATATGATGCCTGGATGAAAATGCAACTATTTACAAACAATATTCTAGGGCTGTGACAACTCACCCCCACTAAACAAGAATCTCGTCCCGAGATTCAAGACGTGAGGTAAGAAGACAGAGGGGACACAAAGCTAACACGATCCAACTGTCCTTCTCAAAGATGTTGATTCATTGCTTCATATTGATCTTGACGTCTTTGCTTTCGAGATCTTCATCCAACTCGATGAAGTCAGAAGGAAACTCTATCAGAAAGGACCATTGAAACTCTCCATACCAGGCTAAGGCAATTCTCAAACGATCGTTTGGAGAGGGTCGGTAGAATGGCATACCCGGAGTAGAATGGATGATGTGGATTACCTTGTTGAAAACAACACAAGGGATGATTTTAGTAACTGGGGAAGCCCAATAGTAGAGAGTGAGTCCACTGTTGAAAAGTTATAGCATAACCAAGGAAACTGGGAGCAATCCCAGTTAGTGCCGATGAAAACACCTAGCGCTTGAGCGTGCTCTCAAGAACTTGAGCATTTCCATATTCATCAAGGTTTTACCAACATACATGATAGGGATCCCGGCAACACAACGTACTACCATAATGAATAGTGATGGACAATGCAGATGCAAAGGAAGATAACATCCTCTCAAATTTCACCTTAGCGAGGCCGAGGGGACAAAATCTGGATAATCGACCGAGAGACATTTAGCACTCCGCTTCTAATGTTCTCCTTGATGTTCTACATACCACAATCATACTTAAAGCATTAACGTGGCCATCAAGTATAGGCCGGACTTCGGGAGCTCAAAAATCCATAAGGAATAACTACGGAAGTAAATCCTACGAAATCCTTATGGGGAGGTGGCCAACTTTTTCAATCAAGATATTACAATAACAGGTCTTCCGGCTGGGTGTGTTGGCCACGACATCCACTTTACCGGTTATAGAGAGACCAATATTGTAATTCTTGGGAAATGTTCCAACCGTCATATTTGCCTGAGATTCAGATCTGGTTGGTGTCAGAATAATCCAGACCCATCGAGTCTAGGAAGAAAAAATGAAAGTTTGCAACATAAATCGACGAGATGACATTGCGAGATTCTCGCGGAATGAACTACAATAGCAAGCTCCAAAACATGAGCTGGTTCTACTACAACATGTGAACACGTTGTCCCAGACAAACATGATCACATGGTAGTCTTACAATAAAACACTACCGAGTTCAGGTTGGGAATCATCATCGAGGATATCGAAGTATTGTGCATGAACTAGTATTTGCACAGCAACTCCTTTTCCTTGAACAAATCAGTCAGTGGCTAGGTGTGTTACAAAATTCATATGGAATGAAGATGATCAGTCTAACAAACCACAGAATTCTTTGCACGTGCATGACTGACTTGGGATGATTCCGGAGGAAGCAAAACTAACTTTCTCGAATTCACGGCGGCAACTTGCACCAACTGCACATGAGTTAGAGGAAGTCACTTCTTTCATCCAAGCATATCCTTCATGAACGGAACACGAAGATAATGCTTACACAAGTTTCCATTACTAACTTAGATGTTCAACATGAATCATGGAGAGGATAAAATGCTGCTGATGAGCACAACAACAATTCATCGAGATTCCCATGGAGATGGAATTCCATAACTATGTAAACAAAGTGTTAGCATTGGTCAGACCCAGAAGATATAATGGTGTATGCTCGACGAAACAACCACGAGTAAGACAACATTACGAATATCATTGGTTCTGACTTGATTTGACGATAGCCCATATGCAAATCAAAGGTTTGGTAAGACAATAGATCCAACAATTGACCACGAGGATCAATCAATGAAGATATCATCTTTCTTCAACAAACACTCAAACACAAGGGTATCCTTTTGGAGATGAACTAAGCGGGACAAGCTTTCATCTTCCAACTCTCCAAGTTGTTGTCTAGCTCAACCAACTAGCTCAGGGTATCCAACACAAATTCTTGGAGAAAGGGTGGTTCATAGAGATAAACCAACTTGATCATGAGCTCAACACAGTGATCAGGTGACAACCTGGCGATACTTCCGAGAAGATATTTGGAAAATCACGAACCAGTGTGGTGCTATTAAGCTCGAGAACAATCTTGTTTTCAGGGCAAGACGAGATGATCAAATAAGCAAGGGATTGGCATAGCCCTAACTCATTGATCGAAAGGTGCACCGAAAATAAGGACTAGATAGCACGATCAATTTTAGAACGGTGATGATTCAATAATCAACATGCTAAGAATGAGGTTATCGCCCATTAACTACCAAGCAATGGGGTTGCTAGGAGTATTGAGTTCACACATCACGATTCACTTGTCGGCACTCCGGCTGCAACAACACGGAACCGAGGAATGAAAAAGGATGGCGAGAAGTATCACTACGTCAAGAATTCACAAGAGGTGGTGCAATTCTCATGACAATCCTGACATAAAGAAGGTAATACTTCAAGGTAGAACAGACCAGAAGCTGGATTGCATTTGATCTGCGGGATACAACTGCTTTGACCAAATCCTAGATATGGATGAGGTACTGGAGTTTGTTTCTCCTAGTCATTCCGGAATAGAATGGCTTGATGGACCAAAATAGTAGTGGCATCGATGAACACGGATGCATAACTACTCCTGACTATCAATTGATAGACGAGGTCAGAAGACAACTAAAGAGGGACAACCCAAAGGAACATATGTTTTTCTGAGTTGTGGATGCATGGATTAGTATGCCGAACAAATTCAACATATTTCTTCCGGATAACCCATGCTGAAGAGGAAGGACTGGCAGATTCACAACTATGAATGGAGGACTCATCAAGAGCATTCTGGTTGCAATCTTTTGGTTCAAAGAACTTCTGCCATAATGGTTCATGGTATTGGAAGAATGATATACCACGGACCTCAAAGACTATCGCAAAGGTTACTAATATTCTAAAGGAACTAGCAAACACTATCAACATGAATGAGTAGAGTGAATATCGGGTTCAAAAACCCAGGAATAGAATACCTACAAACTAAATTGCATCACAGGATGCTTTCGAGAATGACGGTGGCCAGAATCATCACACTGGGAACACAAAGCATGGCTAAGTTACTAGGTGATACTCTATACACCTAGGGTCATAATAATAGCTCCAACATAAATGCCGAGGCAACAGAGTACCTCAACTCACTGATTAGTATGGTTAATCTGGCCCAACGGGACATCGGGAACGGGAAGAAGGGATTTACAAATGCATCGGACTATTAGAAACCTGGGATGACTCGAGCAGCATAACGGCTGTAAATGCTTAAAATGATTTGAGACATCCTACAAAATGGTGGCATAACCACTCGATCATCATAATATCAAGGTTCTGAGATCAACTATGAACATACAGGAGATAGTAGGAACTTAACTGAGGCTTAAGTCCAACAATTCTATAAGTCTACGGATTAGTAACACGTGATCCTAATAGAAAGAAGAGAAAGCCTAGTTCCTTAACCCCGTAGGAAAGATAAGATGACTCAGATCATAAGGGCATAAGGTATAAGGAGTAAAAAGAGCCTTACGTTCCCAACCACAATCAATTCCCTTACATAACTAAAGAATTTCTAGACTCAACTTCGACCAGTTTGGCTTGGTAATCCTACAGGCAGTCAGGCTCTGATACCAAAGCTGTCAGGACTCCGATCCTGAGTCACACCGATCTAGCATGTAACACATCATATCCCTTTGCGGCCTCACGCACGGTATTCCCACGGGTGCCACCTTACCTGGCCCGGGACCGTTTGCGCCTTTTGGCTCACGTATATGATAGTGCCGCTAGCATCCATATGACAAAGAACCCGGGCTGACATGGCTAGTCGTGAACCCAGAGTGGCACTAACTTATAGGGATAGGCATACATGACCCAGCAACAAACGTGTCGGTCATCAGCGAGTGAATCCGGGCTGTAGCAACTGGGCTAGCAGGACTCCGGTAAACCGGGCTGTAGCAGGCTAACAGGACTCCGGTAGACACCGCGTGACATTTCCCCGAAGGGACAGACACAGGAACCAAGAAGGACACATGCCGGCCAGCCTAAGTGTTCCGGAGCAGTAGCAAGCTACCATGGCTCAGTGGAAGCACTAGGAGACATTTCTCGGTAAGAGAGGCTACCAAGGATAAACAACTAGGTTGTCAGATCCCACACATACAAAGCATTTCAATAACATACACATAATATGCTCAATATGTGCAAATACAACATGGCATCACAACATGACTCTACGACTCAAGTATTTTATTCAGTAGGCTCCGAGGAGCGAGATATTACAAACATGGGTCTCATGACCCAACAATCAGAGCATACAAGTCAAAGCACATGCGGAAGCTTAACATGTCTGAGTACAGACATCTAGAAATGAAAAAGGCTAAGAAGCCTGACTATCTACCAGATCCTGCTGAGGGCACAAGATCGTAGCTGAGGTAACAAGCTAAACGTCGAAGCCCACGTGGAACTACTAATGAGACTGAAGTCTCTCTGCAAAAACATAAAATAGGCAAACGTGAGTACAAATGTACCCAGCAAGACTTACATCAGAGCTATCTACATATGCAACATTATCAACAAAGGGGTGGTGGAGTTTAACTGCAGCAAGCCAGCTTTGACTCGATGGCTATCCTGAACTACGACTGCAAGTAACTCTTCTGAGGTGGCGCACACGAGTCCACATATTCACCATATCAATACACCACTATGGATCCGCTCCCGTCTCCCTATGAGAGCGCCATCCATAGCACTCACGCTTATCTTGCGTATTTTAGAGTATCCACTTTCACTTGTCTATGAACTGTACAGGCAACCCAGAAGTCCTTTACCGCGGACACGGCTATTCGAATAGATCATATTAACCCTGCAGGGGTGTACTTCTTCACACACGCTCTCACCACTTACCGCCGTTTACACGACATGTACTCGGCAACCTTCAAGCGGAAGCCCAGCGAGGGTGTCGGCCACGATGTTACTAATCACACAAGTCTCTCGTCCAGGTTTATCGCCTATTCGGGTTCCATCCGCAAGGAGATCCGGCCAGGGTGTCGCTCACGGCCCCAAACGATGTGTGCAGGGTTCCCAAGCCCACCTCGACGGGTGGATCTACGCTTGGTACACCATGCCATGGTGCCTAGTCTTCCCAAGCCCACCTGTACCGGGTGCCACTTGGTAGACTACTAACACTACCTACAAACACCAGAAACTAGTTGCAACTCTTGGACAGAGATCGAGTTGATTAATAAGTCGAGAGAGTCAATTAAGGATCCCAATGTGTGGTAGTAGCTGTTCATGGATCACAAACACAGAACTCAGTTCCTGAGGACGGCTGCAATGAGACAACCCACCATGTACTCCTACATGGCCTCTCACTGCTACCATTACCAAATCGTGTTCACACACTTAGCTCTCAACAGTAGGACATGTTCACCACATTCCAATTCATCCCTGATGAATCAGACCTGACACAACTCTAAGCAATAGCAGGCATGACAAACAAACATGAATGAGTAGGCACATCAGGGCTCAAACAACTCCTACTCATGCTAGTGCGTTTCATCTATTTACTATGGCAATGACAGACCATGCAGAGGATAAAGGGGTTCAACTACCGCAGCAAATAACAGTTGTATGGTTGTTGTCCTAATGCGGTAAAATAGAGCAGGAGAGAGAGTGGGATTGTATCGGAATGAACAAGGGGGTTTTGCTTGCCTGGCACTTCCGAAGATAATATAGCTCTTCATCGGTGTCATCAATCACATCGTCGGTACACGTCTACTGAGAGGGAACAACACCGGCAAACAGAGAAGGAACACAATCAATGCAATGCAACAATATGATGCATGAATGTGACATGGCAATATGCTGTGGTTTGAGCTAATGCAACTAGCAGGAGGTTAAATGAAGTTGGTTTGAACCCTAGGTTCAAATTCAAACTCCATATGTGAAGGTTTAAATGCCATTATAATGTTTGGCCTAAACAGCATCCCTAGGTTGTTCTATCATGCATGAAAATGGTACAGATGGATAGATTGGATTTTTTGGAGCATTTTTCATATAAACTTTATTTCATTTGGAGCTACGGTTGAATTTCTATGAATTTTTGAAGTTTAAATCATTTTCTGGATTTTCCTGGTTATTTAGAAATAAAACAAATCTAGAAAATGACTTATTGTGTCAGCATGATGTCACTGTGATGTCAGCGGTCGACAGGAGCCGGTCGAGGTCAAACTGACATGTGGGGCCCATTGGTCAGTGAATCAGGGCTGGCTTGAGTGAATGACAGGTGGGACCGGACAACGCTGACTGGGCCAGAGTCAAAGCTGACACGTGGGGTCCACGGCGTTAGCACTAATCTAACAGAAAAATTATACTAACCTAATTAAGCTCAGGGGCCCATATGGCACTAGCTCATGGGGGTGCTTATAGTGGTCATTAGCACTAACAAACCGGTGCCACGTCAGCAGGTGACGCCGGCGACAACAGCAGCGGCAAAAACTCGCCGGAGTTGGTCGGGGCGGCGCTACTGGCCACGGCTGGGCGCGCCGAGGGCATATACGCGGAGCTGGAACTTGCGCGCATCCAAGGGTGCAAGCAGCACCTGCTAGGGCGGCCGGAAACGACGACGGCGTCGAGGTCAGCGGCGATCGGAGCTCGGGCGTCGACGGATCGTTGCTACGGTGAGCAAGGTGTGCATTCCTTGGCATCTACGGCGGCTGCACGTGCTAACAAGGCTATTGGGCATGCTAGCATGACCAAAGGGTCACCGGACTGACGCCGGCGAGGAGCTCGGGCGAAGGTGAGCTTCGGCCTCGATGAACACGATGGCTACGGTATGCAAAAGGATGAGGCGTTAGGGGGGAAATGACCGGATTCTCACAGCGCGTCGATGGAAGTACTCGTCGGGCTCGGGGAAGGCCTGCAGACAATGGAGCGACGACGACGATCGCCAGAGTCCGAGGAAGAAGACGGAGCCGATGGCGACGTTGTAGGGGCTCCCGCGGGGCGTGGCTCGGTGAGGAGGAAGAGGGGGTCGAGGCGGAGCCTGTGAGAGCATCGGCGAGATGAGGCAGTGGCGGTGAGCGCGGCAGCGGTGTGCGGCGGCGAGGGCAGCGCTCAGGTGTGGTGAGAGAGAGCGAGGGAGAGGAGGGGAAGGAATGAGAGAGAGTGAGAGAGGTCTAGGGGGTGGCGTGGCGCTGCGAGAGGCATCCAGGGGGAGGAGGAGGCAACCAGGCAGGGAGGAGGTGGCCGGCGTGTGGCTGCGAGCGCGGGGCACGCGCCCCTGCCTATTGGCGCGAGGAGGAAGGCGACAGAGAGGCTGCGGTGGTGGGCTGGGCCGGCTTTGGTGGGCTGCACAGGTAAGTTAGGTAGGCCTCTGCTCTTTTTTAATTTTTCTTCTGTTTTGTTTAATTTACTTCCTTTTGCCACTGTTTCTAATAAAAAATCAAAAACAGTGACAAAATTCCCCTGAATATATTTATGTTGCTTAATGGACTTTTCCAAAAGCTCATAAAATGTTCCAAGGTATTTGGAAATATATTCTATACAAGTTATGGATATAATTCCAAATGCAAATAAAATAATGATTTAAATTCAGTGCCCAAAATATTCCTCAAAAAATGCTCATTATTTTTTGTTTGGTGCAAAAACCTTTGCCAAATATAACCAACATTATTAAGGCCATTTTGGGAACACTGAATGCAATTTCCAGGGTTCTTTCCCCTGCTTTTAATTAAAGTTTTGAGGCTTCAACAATCCTCAATTCAAATTTCAGAAATTTAAATATGATGCCTGGATGAAAATGCAACTATTTACAAACAATATTCTAGGGATGTGACACGCTACAGCCAAAGTTTCTGTTTTTGTTCTGCACATAGTAAACAAGCAATCTAATCATCCTAAAACCAAAGCTTGGCACATTATTTTTATAATACAATGGATATACACAAGGGGATAATTATTTACAGAGAAACTTCCATGAAAAATTCTACATTGTTTCCGTGAGCATGAACACAAGTGCTCAAGGTCGACCCTCACTTCTTCAATGCATAACTTTCCAATCACTTCTCTTTTTGAAAAACTTTTTAGGCATGAGAGGCAAGTATTTTTTTTGTATTTTCATTCTTTATTTTTTTGTATGTTTCGCCCACAACTAAATTGAAACAAAAAGGAAAAAACAAAATCTACTTAGTGAAGAAAGCATACAAGCACACACGAGAATATCAACCTCACGCTATTGCTCCCCAGCAACGACGCCAGAAAAGAGCTTGATAATCCCCAAGTGCAGGGAATCATCGTAGCAATTTCCAAAGGTGGAAGTGATAAGTATGGAGTGTCGAACCCACAAGGAGCTAAAGGTAAGATCAATATTCTCTCAAGCTCTATCTGCCACTGATACGACTCTACATACACCGAACGTTTGCTTCCAACTAGAAACGAGAAATAAAACTACGTTGTGGGTATGAAGAGGATAACTTTGCATGATATCGGAGAGCTAAAATATAAAACTAGGTGCTGTTATCATAAAGTTAGAATATATTACTAAATATTATAAATAGCGAGTGTGGAATAATGATGGATCGATGTGCGGAATTGTCCTAGGCAATTGTTAACAAGACCGGTAATCACTATTGCAATTTCATATGAGGGAGAGGCATAAGCTAACATATGTTCTCTTCTTGGATCATATGCACTTATGATTGGAACTCTAGCAAGCATCCGCAACTACTAAAGATCATTAAGGTAATACCCAACCATAGCATTAAAGCATCAAGTCCCCTTTATCCCATACGTTGTGAACCACTTATCCGTGTTTATGCTTCTGCCACTCAAGCAACGCAGACAATAAGTAAACCATGGACATATTGCAACACCCTACAGCGGGAATCCCTCACGCTTGCGCGACACGGGGGGCACCATAGGACAACACCAAAATAAAACATACAACTCATACCAATCTAGATCATCAGTTAATCCAAAGACAAAGGATATCTACTCAAAACATCATAGGACGGCAACACATCATTAGATCATAATATGTGGCATAAAGCACCATGTTCAAGTAGGGATTACAGCGGGGTCCGGGAGAGTGGACCGCGTAAAAGAGACGAGGGTGGTGATGTTGATGAAGACGATCACTGCGGCGATGATTCCCCTCTTGATGGCACTCCAGCGCCACCGAGAGAGAGGAGGAGAGGTTCTCCCCCTTGTGCTTCCTCCTCCATGGCCTCCCCCATGGATGGGGAGAGGTTCTCCCTATGGTCCTTGGCCTTCATGGCGATGATGGCCCCTCCGGGATCCTCCTCCATGGCCTCTGGTGACGATGACCCCCTCCGGCAGGGTGCCAGAGAGGGCCTAGATTGATTTCTCGTGGCTATAGAGGCTTGCGGCGGCGGAACTTCTGATCTAGGTTATTTCCCAAAGGTTTCTATATTTATAGGAGGAGCTGGCGTTGATTTCACACCAGGGGGGCCCTCGGGGAGTCCACGAGGCAGGGGGCGCACCCCAGGTGGGTGGGCGTGCTCCCCGCCCTCGTGGGGCCCATGGAACTCCCCTCCGGTAGATTTTTGTTCCAGTATTTTTCATATTTTCCAGGAAAAATCTCCGTTGATTTTCAGCGTGTTCCGAGAACTTTTATTTCTGCACAAAAACAACACCACAGTAGTTCTGCTAAAAACAGCGTCAGTCCGGGTTAGTTCTAATTAAATCATACCAAGATCATATAAAACTATTGTAAACATGGCATGAATACTTCATAAATTATAGATACGTTGGAGACGTATCACACATACATCGGTATGTATTGTTTCAAACAAGTCAGTAGCTCGTTCCATTGTTCCAGAGAATGGAGTTTTAGTCATCTTACCCGTAAGGCATGGTTCGCAAGCACCAAGTGATTCATAATCAAGTGATTCCAAAAGTCCATCAGCTGGAGTTTCTTCATGCGCTTTATACCGATATGACCCAAACGGCAGTTCCACAAATAAGTTGCACTATCATTATTAAACTTCAATATTTTGGCTTCAACACTATGAATATGTGTATCACTACTATCGAGATTCAACAAAAATAGACCACTCAGCGGGGGTGCATGACCATAAAAGATATTACTCATATAAATGGAACAACCATTATTCTCTGATTTAAATGAATAACCGTCTAGCATTAAACAAGATCCAGATATAATGTTCATGCTCACCGCTGGCACCAAATAACAATTATTCAGGTCTAAAACTAATCCCGATGGTAGATGTAGATGTAGCGTGCCAACCGTGATCACATCGACTTTGGAACCATTTCCCACGCGCATCATCACATCGTCCTTAGCCAATCTTCACTTAATTCGTAGCCCTGTTTTGAGTTGCAAATATGAGCAATAGAACCAGTATCAAATACCCAGGCGCTACTGCGAGCATTAGTTAAGTACACATCAATAACATGTATATCAAATATACCTTTCACTTTGCCATCCTTCTTATCCGCCAAATACTCAGGGCAGTCCCGCTTCTAGTGACCAGTCACTTTGCAGTAGAAGCACTCAGTTTCAGGCTTAGGTCCAGACTTGGGTTTCTTCTCTTGAGCAGCAACCTTTTTGCCGTTCTTCTTGAAGTTCCCTTTCTTCCCTTTGCCCTTTTTCTTGAAACTAGTGGTCTTATTGACCATCAACACTTGATGCTCCTTTTTGATTTCTACCTCCGCGGCCTTTAGCATCGCAAAGAGTTCGGGAATAGTTTTGTTCATCCCTTGAATATTATAGTTCATCACGAAGCCTTTATAGCTTGGTGGCAGTGATTGAAGAACTCTATCAATGACACAATCAACTAGAAGATCAATTCCTAGCTGAGTCAAGTGATTATGATACCCAGACATTTTGAGTATGTGTTCACTCACAGAATTATTTTCCTCCATTTTGCAGCTGTAGAACTTGTTGGAGACTTCATATCTCTCAACTCGGGCATTTTCTTGAAATATTAACTTCAACTCTTGGAACATCTCATATGCTCCCTCATGTTCAAAATGTCTTTGAAGTCTGGATTCTAAGCTGTAAAGCATGGCACACTGAACTATCGAGTAGTCATCAGCTTTGCTCTGCCAGACGTTCTTAACGTCATCAGTAGCATCTGCAGCAAGCCTGGCACCCAACGGCGCTTCTAGGACATAATTCTTCTGTGCAGCAATGAGGATAATCCTCAAGTTACGGACCCAGCCCGTGTAGTTGCTGCCATTGTCTTTCAACTTAGCTTTCTCGAGGAACGCATTAAAATTCAAAGGAACGGTAGCACGGACCATTGATCTACAATAGCATAGACATGCAAAATACTATCAGGAACTAAGTTCATGATAAATTAAAGTTCAATTAATCATATTACTTAAGAACTCCCAATTAAATAGACATCCCTCTAATCATCTAACTGATCACATGATCCAAATCAACTAAACCATGTCCGATCATCACGTGAGATGGAGTAGTTTTCAATGGTGAACATCACTATGTTGATCATATCTACTATATGATTCACGCTCGACCTTTCGGTCTCAGTGTTCCGAGGCCATATCTGCATATGCTAGGCTCGTCAAGTTTAACCCGAGTATTCTGCGTGTGCAAAACTGGCTTGCACCCGTTGTATGTGAACGTAGAGCTTATCACACCCGATCATCCCATGGTGTCTCGGCACGACGAACTGTAGCAACGGTGCATACTCAGGGAGAACACTTGTACCTTGAAATTTAGTAAGGGATCATCTTATAAAGCTACCAACGTTCTAAGCAAAATAAGATGCATAAAGGATAAACATCACATGCAACCAAAATATGTGACATGATATGGCCATCATCATCTTGTGCTCATGATCTCCATTACTGAAGCATCGTCATGATCTCCAGCATCACCGGCGTGACACCTTGATATCCATCATATCATCGTTGTCGTGTCGCCAACTATTGTTACTATGACTATTGCTACTGCTTAGTGATAAAGTAAAACAATTACATGGCGATTGCATTGCATACAATAAAGCGACAACCATATGGCTCCTGCTAGTTGCTGATAACTTTGTTACAAAACATGATCATCTCATACAACAATTTATATCATATCATACCATGACCATATCACATCACAACAAGCCCTGCAAAAACAAGTTAGACGTCCTCTACTTTGTCGTACGTCTTCACAATCCGACCAATCCTAGCACCGAAGGTACGGCACCTCCGTGATCTGCACATGTATAGCTCGGTGACGTCCCACAAACTCTAGATCCAGCTAAGGTCGAGGGAGAGTTTCATCAGCACGACAGCATGGTGACGGTGATGATGAAGTTACCGGTGCAGGGCTTCGCCTAAGCACTATGACAATATGACCAAGGTGTGTAACTATAGAGGGGGGCACCGCACACGGCTAAATAATCAACTTGTGTGTCTATTGGGTGCCCCCCTCCCCTGTATATAAAGGAGTGGAGGAGGGGGAGGGCCGGCCCTCTCATGGCGCGCCCAAGGGGGGAGTCCTACTCCCGGTGGGAGTAGGATTCCCCCTTCCCTAGTTGGAGTAGGAGAGGAAGGAAGGGAGAGAGAGGGAAGGAAAGAGGGGCCGCCCCCCACCCAATTCAGATTGGGCTTGGGGGGGGGCTCCACTTGGCCTCCTCCTCCTCTCTCCCACTAAGGCCCATACGCTCCCCGGGGGGTTCCGGTAACCCCCCCCGGTACTTCAGTAAATGCCCGAACTCACCACGAACCATTCTGAAGTCCAAACATAGTCTTCCAATATATCGATCTTTATGTATCGACCATTTCGAGACTCCTCGTCATGTCCGTGATCATATCTGGGACTTCGAACTACCTTTGGTACATCAAAACACATAAACTCATAATATCGATCGTCATCAAACGTTAAGCATGCGGACCCTACGGGTTTGAGAACTATGTAGACATGACCGAGACACGTCTCCGGTCAATAACCAATAGAGGAACCTGGATGCTCATATTGGTTCCTATATATTCTACGAAGATCTTTATCGGTCAAACCGCATAACATACGTTGTTCCATTTGTCATCGGTATGTTACTTGCCCGAGATTCGATCGTCGGTATCTCAATACCTATCTCAATCTCATTACTGACAAGTCTCTTTACTCGTTCTGTAATACTTCATCCCGCAACTAACTCATTAGTGCAAGGCTTATAGTGACGAGTATTACCGAGAGGGACCAGAGATACCTCTCTGAAACAGGGAGTGACAAATCCTAATCTCGATCTATGCCAACCCAACAAACACCTTCGGAGACACCTGTAGAGCACCTTTATAATCACCCTTTTACGTTGTGACGTTTGGTAGCACACAAAATGTTCCTCTCGTATTCAGGAGTTGCATAATCTCATAGTCTGAGGAACTTGTATAAGTTATGAAGAAAGCAGTAGCAATGAAACTAACACGATCATAATGCTAAGCTAACAGATGGGTCATGTCCATCACATCATTCTCCTAATGATGTGATCCCGTTCATCAAATGACAACACATGTGTATGGTTAGGAAACATAACAATCTTTGATAAACGAGCTAGTCAGGTAGAGGCATACTAGGGACTATAAGTTTTGTCTATGTATTCACACATGTACTAAGTACCGGTTAATACAATTCTAGCATGAATAATAAACATTTATCATGAATTAAGGAAATAAATAATAACTATATTATTGCCTCTAGGGCATATTTCCTTCAGTATAACCTAGCTCGTGAATCTATAAATCTTCACCAACATCTATTTCTCCGTTGCGTTCTTGTTGGTAAGATTGATCTACCTCTTGCATCCTCATAGTGAGACTCGGTGTTATGTACAGTAAAAAATTGTTTTATACTATGTTCCCAAATAGAAAGTCCAAATATATATTACTTCATAATTAAAATTGCAACAAAGCTCAAAATGTGCTAGGTTTTTCTCTATGAAGATCAAAATGTGCTAGGTTGGTACTATTTTTTCAAGGAGGATAAGCCCCGACGAGGCTGTTACAATGAAACGTCGACAGTTTAATTTGTGATGTTGAGAAGATCTAGTATGTTTGTTCAGGAGTATCCTTTTACTATATATGAAATTGATGTCGTAATTAAGGAACTCCCTCTTGACAAAGCCCCTCGGCTAGATGGATTTAACATAAACTTTGTCAAGCACGACTAGGATATTATTGCTCATGATTTATATGCTCTAATTGAAGAATTTTTTCATGGTAGAAATCAATCTACAAAGTATAAATTCCTCCTACATTACACTCATCCCCAAGGACTCTATTTATTCAATGATTTCATGCCTATTTATTTGTTAAACTTCTCAATCAAGATAATCAACAAGCTTCTGGCAAATAGGTTACAAAAGGTTATTCTAAACATTGTGCACACCAATAACCAATCAATATAGCATTATGAAAAATAAATCCATCCAGGATTGCTTTGTTGGGAAACATAGCATGCAATTTCAAAAAAATTCCTACGCTCACGCAAGATCTATCTAGAAGATGCATAGCAATGAGAGGGGGAGAGTGTGTCCATGTACCCTAGTAGACCGAAAGCGGAAGCGTTAGCTTAACTCTATTGATGTAGTCAAATGTATTCTCGATTCAACCGATCAAGCACCGAAGGTACGGTACCTCCGAGTTCTGCACATGTTCAGCTTGATGACGCCCCTCGAACTCTTGATCCAGTAGAGTGTCGATGGAGTCGATGAGTTCCGTCAGCACGACGGTGTGATGACGATGTTGGTGATGTGATCCGCGCAGGGCTTTGCCTAAGCACTACGATGATACCATCGGGGGAGTAAACGGTGGAGGGGGCACCGCACACGGCTAAGAGAATAACTGTTATGCCTTTGGGGTGCCCCCTGCCCCCCTATATAAAGGAGGGGGGAGGATGCCTACCACCAGGGCGCACGCCATGGGGGGAGTCCTAGTAGGATTCGCCCCCCTTTTTTCCTTCTTTCTGGAGGGGAAAAGGGAAATGGAGAAGGAAACGGAGAAGGAAAGGGGGGCGCGCCCCCGCCCCTAGTCACTACAAAAAAAAGACACATCCGTGACATTTTGGGCCGAACAAAAAAAATCTGTCATACTTATGACACTTCTATGACGATAATTGTGACAAAACCAGGTATCATCATAGATGCGGTGGGCTCCTACTTCTATGACAAAAAATCATGACAGAACATGGGCTTTTCATCCTGGGCAGGCCAGAGACGCAGCTGCATGACATTCTTTGGGCCGTCCATGACGGAAAAAATCGTGGTAGAAGTGAGGGCGAGGAAAATTTCGGGGAGTTCCCGGTTACAGTGGGTGGTCGGGGGCCGAGCGATGCGTGTTTCTCTTGTTGGAGATATGCCCTAGAGGCAATCATGTGTGATGATATTTCCTATGTGTTTATGAATAAAGATAGTCCTTGGACATTATCAATGATGTGTATTAGCAAGTACGTGACTCGTTTGTGGGACTATGCATTGTATGATGACTGTCCTAAAAGGTCCCTAGTCGAAAGGGCTATGTGGACGCGCAGCCGACTAGACTAGCATATGACACGGTTGATGGCTCGGTCTCACTAGCCATGGAGCATTGAATGCTAACCAGATAATATGGACTTGGAAAGGTCTAGTCAGATTCGACGTAGTCGGATCCGAGTCGAGATAAGGTCCGAGTTAGACAGACCCAACTATGAGACACAGTGATATGTCATCTGTGAGTCTCTAGTACAACATACGTTCTATGTCCTAAGATCTGAGCTGACGCATATACTCGGGATGGTGATAGACTTGCTTTGGGCCGACCAAACGCTACTCCGTGACTGGGTAGTTACAAAGGTAGGTTTCGGGTTTGTACAGTCCCATGCTGCGAGACATGGTCGAGCAAGATGGGATTTGCCCCTTCTATCAGGAGAGATATACTCTGGGCCCCTCATGTGATCCGACCCGGATAAGCATGGCCATGCGACAAGGATTATGAGATAATCCGGATTGAGGTCGGTATCACTGGAACGAGAAAGAGGTCGGGCTAGCACAAGGATGACAATCTCGCCTTGAGCCTGACAACATATATCGTGTGGCAAAGGGAACAGAAGTGTGACATGTCGTACAGGTTCGCCTAACAAGCTTCACAGTCTGCTTGGTGGTCGGCACGCCTTGCTAGAGGCTGCTACCAACCGTGCAGGTTGGAGGTGATCCAAACTATGACCAAGCCGACTTGATCCTAAGGGTCGCGTGCTTAAGAGAAGGAACCTACGAGGTCGGATCCGAATACACTGGTCGGATGTGATCCGAACTGTATTCGAATTATGGCCGAGTAGACTTGTGGGCTTTAGGGTCCGTGCGAGGCCCAAGTGTTGAGCCCGCGACGGATGCCTATATAAAGTGGAGGTGCAGCACACTCAAATAGTTGATCACTTCGGCGCTGCGACTAGGGTTTGCATGTGTTGCGAATAGCCACCTCCACTCGCTGCCGACTGTGTGATCGGACCTAGAAGTCCGCCGCACAATGTTCCTCCTGCACGCGCGGATACCGTTAGAGGCTATGCACTTGTGCCGCTCCGGCGAACATGTACGTGGGATCGGACGACCGACTGTTCGAGGGAGATCGGACGAGGAGGAGACGATCCACGCGAACGCGCTGCCCTAACTCTTCTTCTGCTGCACGGCACTGCGCGTCTAGTGGTAACAATCTGTGATCCATCTCCCGTAGCATGTTCTTGGTTGTTCTGCGCGTAGGAATTTTAATTTGCAGTCAACGCACCCTACCGTAGAACCCAACATCTCTCGTACCGTACGCGCGCGGGTGCAAGGCATTGGGCTCTAACTGAACTCGAGCAAGGCCTTGCCTAACTGAACCCGAGCGACTGCACTGCAGGCTACGCGTTACTGAACCCAAGCGATCGATCGATAGCTGTTAACTGAACCCGATCGAGCGATTCCTTCGCTACCGCTGCTAACTGAAGCCGATCGATGCTGCCTCTAGATGAACAATGAGCATTGCTGGGGGGATTTGGATGAACAGTTCCCGGTGGGGGTGGATGAATAGGACCCCATGGTGTTGCCTCCGGATGAACAGGACCCCGATCGATCGAGCCGGTTGGGGCTGGATGAACAGGACCCCATGGAGGGCTGGACAAACAGGACGACCCCGTGGAGAGCTGGATGAACAGTAGAAGGTTGAGGGCTGGATGAACAGTAGCCTGTGGAGGGGTGGTTGAATAGGAGCCCATGGAGAGGGGTGGTTGAACAGTAGCTGGTGGAGTAGCGCGTGGTGGAGGCTGATGTAGGGGAACGTAGCCGAAATTCAAAATTTTCTACGCATCACCAAGATCAATCTATGGAGAGACTATCAATGAGAGAGAGGGAAGTGCATCTTCATACCCTTGAAGATCGCGATGCGGAAGCATTATAAGAACGTGGTTGGTGGAGTCGTACACGCAGCGATTCAGATCGCGGTCGATTTCGATCTAAGCGCCCAACGGACGGCGCCTCCGTGTTCAGCACACGTACATACCTGGGACGTCTCCTCCTTCTTGATCCAGCAAGGGGAGAGGAGAAGTTGAGGGAGAACTCACACAGCACGACGACGTGGTGGTGATGGAGCTTGTGGTTCTCCGGCAGGGCTTCGCCAAGCACTACGAAGGAGGAGGAGGTGTTGGAGGAGGGAGAGGGCTGCTGACGGTGTCCTGGACTAGGGGGTACTCACCACGTCGTCCCCCGATCAGTTAGATTGGGCCGAGGACCCCCATGGCCGTATACTCATGGGCCGGTTCGCACAGTTGCCTCATACAAGGAAGATTCCACAAGACTTGGTGATCAAGACACAGACTCCTCCCCCACCGGCGTATTCGGCTAGGACTCTTGTTACCCTAGGCCTCTGGTGCATTATATAAACCGAGGCTAGGCTAGTCGATAGATTATGAGATTACTCATCATACCTCTAGGGTTTAGACCACAACATATGACCTCGAGGTAGATCAACTCTTGTAACCCCTATATTCATTATAGTCAATCAAGCAACCTGTAGGGTATTATCTCATCAAGAGAGCTCGAAGCTGGGTAAAATCCCGTGTTCATGTTACCATTGATCCTAAGACGCACAGCTTGAGACCCCCTACCCGAGATCCGCCGTTTTTGACACCGACATTGGTGCTTTCATTGAGAGTTTCGCTGTGTGATCGACGAAAGGATCAATGGCTCGACGACAGGTCAACTGCGAGGTCGGATTCTTCGTCACCAGCTTGACTGGTCTCCTTGATTTAACCGAGGACTGCGCCCTACCTCCGATCGTCATTTTAGGACAAGGGCCTTCATCAACATCAACTCCAATCTCTATCAATATCATGGAGGAGTCATCCATAGAGCTCGAGGGCTCAACGTTAACATTGCCCTCGGGTGACCGTGCTGTTTTTCTGGACAGCAAAATCGTATCCGCCTCCACCGCCTCCTTGAGTGTCGCCTAAACGATTTCTTCGGTGGAATTATACGGAATTAAGTCTATAACAAGCCTGCAAAAATTTCGTCGAGTTCCGATGGAGGAATCTCCGGCAATCTCCGATATACCGGAGCTCTGTTGAATCTGGACGAGAATCCGGACGAGTTTGGAGCGGGGTGTCCAGCATCTAGCTCGGACGTCCTTTGGAAGATCCAACCGTTGATCGGCTGCGGAATTCCCGTATCTACCACCTGCCAAAACTTCAGCTTGATCCGAGCATCCAAACTCCGGGAACCTTCCAATTAGTGCACCACTTTTAGGATCTGTTTTCTGCGCGAGAACGAATCCGACCCAAGTTCATCTTCTTTACGAACGGGATTTCGGACATCCTTCTTGAAGGACGTTTTCGTATGGGGTATTGTGTTTTATTATCAAACACATCCCATTATTATTAAAAGTATTTTTATAATACGATCTTCATCACCGCGCTGGTGTCAAACAGGCCCGACAAGATCACTCCACGGCGGCCGGCCCACGCTAGACACGTCGTCGCTTTGTTGAGCTGAGCTCAACTTCTTCTGATCATCATCTCGGCCAGCCGAACAATAGTTCGGCATCGCGAAGGATAAATTGTCACCAACATCGCCGCCCCACGGATTACACGGAGCAGGCACACCGGCATCGCCGCACGGTCACTTCATCAAGCCAGCATTGATCACGTCACAAGCTGCGACCTGCATCAGCATGGCCGAACTGTTGCTTCATCAAGCCGATGTCCATCACGCCGAACTACTTCAACACCTCGGCTGACACATCTCCTCACCGACCTGCTCTGTCTCCTCGCCTAGACTGGGGGCTTTGTCATCCCTTCATCAACTTACTCCAGAGACTTCGGCGTCACCAGCCGACCAGCTTCATCACATTAGCTAGACCACGGGCTTCGCCGTGGCGAGCCAACCTTTGCCAGGATCGCCGTGCCATCGCTTCATCACCCATCAGGCAATGGGTGTGCGGATCCAGTCCCAATTTTGGGAGTAACCTTTCTTCGAACCGCTACAACAGATAAACGAGGTGCTATTAATCCTAGCAATTTTCGCTCGTTTGGGTTCATTTTTCCCAAGGAATTATTATATTGCTTTGTTCCATCATCTGTACACAGGTCTACCAATTGGTGGCCGCATTAGCGATGATTGCGTGGCGGTTCGGTCAGTTTCCATGCATAGTTCGGCGAACGCCGTATCTGGAACTTGGACTGACCTGCGGATTCGGGCTTTGTCACGCCTTCACTGCGTCACGCCGACGCCCTGCATCGACATTGACCTCGACGCTCAGGCCACATCTCTTTCATTATTTCCTTCACTTGTGTTAAATAAGTAGAAGAATTTTTTACATATATATATATACATTATTATCTTTATTTGTCATTTCTTTTGGTTTGCACTATTTTATCTATGCAGCCAATCGACTCAGACTGAGCCGTGTTGTCGCCTTGGCGCACCGGCCTGCTCCATTACCGTAGCTGGACTGGGGGCTTCATCTTCTCGGAGTGCCGGACTCTCTGCTCGGCCACCTTGGGACCAGCCTGGGGGCTGGAACCCTGTCCCACATCAAGCTCGGACCACGTCATCAATGCCGAACATATCAACCAGCTAAGTTGCTTTCATGCTCAAAAACTTTCAGTCTTAAATTTTGTTCGGTTTGAACAAGCATTATAACTTTTTGGCAAAAAGTTGCATGTGAAAAACTTCCCTATCCAAACTTTGTTTGTGACACACAAATTCAAATACCCTGTTTACTTGGGGGCTCCCTTGCTGGAATTTTTTCCTCTTGCATATGATTATACTTGTACGGCTTCGTTCCTTGTTCGTGTATTACGCCACAATATGCACCATATTGACCTAAGTGATTTGCAAGCTAGGTGGCCTGGATCCTGTGCTTACCCCTACATTCCCGATTGTTCGGCTAGGGAGTAAAGGGAGCACCTCTGCGATTGTCATGACCGGTTCTTCCGAGCTCTGACCTCAGACTGGGTGAAGCCGAAAGCTAGCGCTCTTATTGTTTTCAATGATGGTCGGCACACAACGGAACTCATGAGTACAAAAAATCTATTGCACAAGTCTCATAATGACAATGAGCACCGAAGAAAGGTATCGGTGGGGGTACTATTTTCTTCGAAGATGCTTCTTACACTTTGTTAGTAATATAGCATAAGTTCCCTGAGCGCGCTTTGTCTGTTACAGCCTTATGACCTAATTGTCTGGTTATCGGAAACACCATCGATATTCTCGATAGGTGGAGTACATAACACTTTTCGGTCCTCGACCGAAGAGGGAGAAGCCGACGGTCGGTTAAGACACGTATAAAGTTCGGGTAAACATAGATTATAATAAGTGTTCTTCTTCTTAGTCGTTGCAAAGTCTTTTTCTATCACTCCTTTTTTCGACGCAAGTGTGTGGTCAATAGCACGATTTCCCTCTCATCCACCTTCGGGATAGGAGGTTGAAGCCGTAGGCTGACCCGCTTGAAGTCTTGAGATAGGATGTGTCATGTTAAAGCACGACAGAAGCACAATTTTTTCTCTAAGACCAATTTTTTGATTGGCACCGAACAATTAATCTAGTTCGGACGTTGAGTTTTTACTGACGTTTTTTAGTTTTCCAATCCTATGGCACTTTTCAACTATTTGTGTGTTTTCCGCATAAGTCTGGCAGTGTAACGCCGAACACCTTTAGAGATTCGGCAAATTCTCGGATATTGCTATATATGCATCGGTTTCAAATTGTGTCTTCGGTCGATAGTTAGGTTGCCCGGCTCCTGTGCTTGCCTCCTACATTCCGCTTTGTTCGGTTAGGTGTGCAAAAGGAGAACCACTGCGATTGTGCTTCCAGCTCGCATGGTTAAGCACCTCGGTGGAGAAAGCCGAAAACTGACTGTCACAATAAAGCATAAACCGGTCAGCGATCCAATGACTATATTAAATGGCGGGCCGTTCATAACATTGGCCGAAGTGTTTACGGCTTGACCTATGCTGTCCCCGAACACTAAGCGGGGGGCTACTTGCTGGCCTCCCAACTTTAAGCTCCTATGACTAAGTTAAAGTTATAAAGCCCGTATATATGATTGCCTTGTTTCCGCCAAGACAACCGCCTTCGGGCACCGAGACGTCAGCTAAGGGTTGTTTTGTTATTTCGGAAACACCCTGCGTAGCATCTACAAGGGGGTAGAAGCCGACGATGGGCCACTTTCAGATTATAAACGGTCACAATGGAAGTGAAATTTGGGTTCATCTAGACCACAGAGTTTGGAAACTTTCCCCGAACTAAAATCCTCAGTATTTTCATCCCACATTGATCGGAGCTGAGGTTTCATGATCATGCTTAGCATGACAACCCAAAGAAAGGAACCGATAGTGGGACTATTTTCTTTTGACAATGTTTCTTATGTTAAACAATAATATAACATGTCTCTCTACATACCTTTGTTTATAAAACCGTATGGCCGGATTGCCGATGGCTGGTCAACAAAGTTTTGTACAATACGGATCCGAGCATTGATGATGTAAAGTACTTGGATACATAGAATCATTACACATAATTTGTGATTTTACTTTGGACATCGATCCTTAATTCGGCCACCCGTGCCCACATTAAGGCTCGGGGGCTACTGGGCTTCGTGCTTATTATTTACAAATATTAAAGGGGTACATCGATGTACCCCTGACCTGGTGTCGCCACCCGACCAGTGTCTCGGGGGCTACTGCATTGCTTGTCCAATGCAGAAAATTTAAAGTGCAATATAGTTTTCGAGGAGATTATTATCCTCAGGTTGGTCGGCCGCACCCAACCTGAGTCTCGATGACTTTGCATGCTGCGTTTCTATTCCAATGTATGATGCCGAGCTAGGAGTTGATCCTCAAGCCAATTTCGCGCATCGACCTGAGTCTCAGGGGCAACTAGGATCAGCGGTTTCATGTTTTCCTTCAGGTGCATCTCGGGTTTTAGACCGACGCACACACCTTGAGCGCTACTGGCTATATATCTCGGCAGAGAATAAATCGCACCAATCAAAAAATCAGCCCGCAGTCAGGGGTGGTGCACCACCTCGGAAGCAGTCCGACATTAAGCTCGGGCGCCAGTGGCTGGCTCCATAGAGTGCATTTCCGACATTAAGCTCAGCTAAACTCCTTCAACTTTTTGAACCCAGATGACCTATGACATCTCAGGTATAGTCCGGCGTTGGAGCTTGGATACAGTCCGGCGTTGGGCTTGGACACAGTTCGGCGTTAGGAGCTTGGATACATTCCGGCGTTGGAGCTCGAAAGCAGTCCGGCGTTGGTGCTTGGCTGCAAAAGATACCTCAAATGCAATCCGGCGTTGGAGCTCGGACGCAAGAGGACACTGCCGCCCGGGAATAACTTCAAACCTGAGGTGTGGCATAATAATAACAAGGCATTGATAAAGGCCAGAAACTTAAAGGGGCTCCTTGGATACCCGACATATAAACTCTTCGGAATTACTTCGCTATCCTCAAGATCGGAGATGAGAAGATTTGTTGAACCAGTTTTCAAGACCGACGACTGAAGATGAAGAATAGTTCGGAAGAATGGAGGAGCGTCCCAACTTGAAGACCGGTTCAGGGGGCTACTGACAGTGTCCTGGACTAGGGGGTACTCACCATGTTGTCCCCCGATCAGTTAGATTGGGCCGAGGACCCCCATGGCCGTATACTCATGGGCCAGTTCGGACAGTTGCCGCATACAAGGAAGATTCCACAAGACTTGGTGATCAAGACAAGGACTCCTCCCCCACCGGCGTATTTGGCTAGGACTCTTGTTACCCTAGGCCTCTGGTGCATTATATAAACCGAGGCTAGGCTACTCGATAGATTATGAGATTACTCATCATACCTCTAGGGTTTAGACCACAACATATGATCTCGAGGTAGATCAACTCTTGTAACCCCTATATTCATTATAGTCAATCAAGCAGCATGTAGGGTATTATCTCATCAAGAGAGCCCAAAGCTAGGTAAAATCCCGTGTTCATGTTACCATTGATCCTAAGATGCACAGCTTGGGACCCCCTTCCCGAGATCCGCCGGTTTTGACACCGACAGCTGCGCCAGGGGAAGGGTGTGGCTGCCCCTCCCATCCCCTCACTATATATAGGGGGAAGGGGAGAGGGGGCCGGCCCCTGTAGATGGATCTAGAGGAGGGGGCGGCGGCCAGGGGAAACCCTAGATGGGTTTGGGCGCCCCCACCCCCTAGGAAACTTGCCCCCCAAGCTGGGAGGGGAGGCTGCCCTAGGGGTGGCGCCCCAACCTCTCCAGGTTACGTGAGATGGGGTGGGAGGCGTGCTCAGCCCCTTAGTGGGCTGATGTGCCCCCTCCCCATGGCCCATAAGCCCCCCCCCCC